>NC_064809.1:106052960-106409549 GCF_023721935.1 Panthera uncia | reverse complement strand
TATATAATATATATTATATTTATTTAATCCATCTGGAGTTTTTACTATACTTTGTTTTTGTGGTTAATTGTTTGTACCTCAAAAATTGGGTTTTGTATGATGTTAAACTTATAACATTCATTTTACAGGTTTTACAAAGGCTAGAAAGACAAGGTGAAAGTGTTTTATACCTTATGGGCAATGCTGTCCATTATCATATATAAATATTTTAATTTCAAACTACAACCAGATTTTTGAAATATGTTACTATAAACCTAATTCATAAATATGGAGTTTGGGAACAGTTTCTTGTGTTCTTAACCTCTCATTGAATTTCCATGTCCAGTGAATACAAATATTTTGTTCAAAGTAGAAATGTACATGTAATGTTCAATTAGAATACAGAGTCATTTAACTAAGAGGAAGAGTAACCTGTCAATGGAATAAATTACCCTAATCCTTTCAGGCAAAATTTTCAGTGTAATTACAGTAACTAATTGATAATGTTCTTTTTGCTCAAATCCATATACTTGAAATAACTATTTGAGTATGCATTTAGTGTAAGATATACTTTTATCTCTCCTTGTACCCTCTAAAGATTAAATATTCCTTTATATTTGAAAATAAGGTCTGTTTTTTCAGATTGAAATGAGGAATTATGAGTAGGAAATTACTGTCATGTTAAAAGTTGACCAATACCTGTGTTACAGTTCATGCAAAGGACATTCGTCTGGATCACCTAATTATCATGATAACTAAAATGGTGTGTGTACATGTGCATGTGAGTGTGTGTGTGTGTGTGTGTGTGTGTGTGTGATATTTTCCTTTTTGAAGGGAGTTTCTGACAGTGAGGAAATAATATGTGATAAGATGCTTTCTGATAATGATAACAAATCAAACAATTTTACTTACTTTGTGTCATTACTTAGTGTCATTCTCTAGTCTAAATATTTCACGTAGGTTATCTCAAAAGAACCATATAGAATATCTCCATTTTGCAGATGAATAAACTGAGGCACGCAGTTTAGGTAACCTGACCAAAGTCTTACAGTAAGAAGTGACTGAACTCTGATTTGTGTCCAGACAGTCTGTTTCTGTAGACCATTCCCTTAATCACTGTACATACAACCTTGAAAACGTGAATGTCCTTTTTAAAATTAGATATGCTACTTTCATTTTAGGTACCAAAGCCTAAAATTCAGCTAACTATCATATGATAAGGTACACATTTTGCTATATATTTAGTCATATATTAGAACTATATGTATTTCATAGAAAAATATGGCTAATTATTTTAAAATATCTTTCAAGTCTCTAAGATAGCTTTAAAATAGTTGTAGCAATATACAAAGAAGTAGAAATAGTTCTAGGCACAATCTGCCAAATCTATTTAAGTTCTTATATTTGTCACTAAATTAAGCCACAGGCTTTTATGTCAGAGAAACTGAATTAGAATACTGCGAGTTGCTGATGCTATTGATTTTTGAAAATGAATTTGAGACTAGAAAATTCCTGCTAAAAAAAAAAGTCAGATTTTGCATATTTCCGGCATCCACCATACTCACTTATTACAAAGGTTTTATTTCTGTAGATCATGAGCCAGCAAACTATAACCCACAGGTCAAAGCGGGCCAGCACCTGTTTGTGTGTGTCCTGATACCTAAGAAATATTTTTACATGATTTTAAATGGTTGGAAAACAATAAAAAGAAGAATGTTTTGTATCAGGTGGAAACTTGAATTGTAGTGCCTGTAAATTAAATTTTACTGGAACATAGCCACATTCATTTATTTATATACTGTCTGTGATTGCATCCTCACTGCAAGGATACATTTGAATAGTAATAACAGACACTGAATGGCCTGCAAAGCCTAAAATATTTATTATCTGAGTCCTTATGGAAAATATCTACTGCTTTAGACACTGAAATCTTTCTTCAGTTAAGTTGTGATCCAATTTGTTGCATGTTGAGAGAATAAGGGAACAAATTCTAGTGATTTGCAGATTTTTCAATCTAGGTCTTTGTATTTCTGGCCATTTGTCCTACTGGATCAAAATTAAAACTCAAGGTTTACACATCGGCCTGGATTTTCCCTTGATTACTGTGTTGATTCTGCCAAATGTAGCATGCATCTGCTTTGTAACAGGTGCATTCTAGTATCCCCTTCTCCTGGTACAAGCCTCTCCTGTGGCTTCACAGTGATTTTGCTCTTAGCTTTCACTCATGATTTTACTCTTAATTCATACACTCCTTTCCCCTTAAAATTCTACTTTATATCTTGCAACAAAATTTCCACCATGTGCATTTAATAGACTACATTAATGACTTGATTTCTCTTGTACTATGGAAGTTTATTTGATAAAATATAAGAAATAGACATCATGCAGGAACATAGAGCAATTTCCATATATTCCATGATCACAATGGCTTCCTAAATGTATACATCACATATCCCTCTACCATTAGGTAACCAGTCACTCATTACAAGCTACTGTTGATTCTGATGACAGAAGTTTTGGTGGGCTTCAGCTCTATAAAAGTGAATTTGAATGGAGATAACATACTTTTAAGAGCTGTTGGTTTTGTTTTGTTTTGTTTTGTTTTGTTTTGTTTTAATTCACATGATTTAGTTAATGTTTATTAGATTGATAATTGCTCACCAAATGTCACTTGGGGGGAAAAACTGCTGTTTCATTGCTTAGGGACATGTGATTCAAAGTGTGTCAGAAAGACTGGCCGGTGTGCTAAACTCATGACAGCTCAGAGAAAATGCTTGAAACTTTTTGCTCAGAGGTATTAGAGCACAGTACTGTCTTCATGTTTCTAATTACCAAAACACTTGTGGAGAAACAAAGGGGTTCCTTCTTATGATTCTTGTAGTTCTTCATAAAATAACAATTTTGTTTGTGAATCCTGTCAGAGAAGATGAGTCAATGGAAAATGAAGGCTAACAAAGTACTAATTCTCAGTAAACTTAGACCCTGCATTTCTGCAAATTTTCTTCCAAAAAAGAGCAAGGAATGAAATGTCAGAAGGTGTTAAGGAAACAATATTGTGGAAAAATAGAATGCTTTTGTAAGTATGACATGCCACATCAACAATATTTAAGGCTTGCTTAAATAGTACCAGTTTGCTTTCCAAAAGGATTTATATGGCTGAAGATTTGCGGATTTAACAAAGGCCTAGTTTTCGTTATGAGGTTTTGTGAGAATAAATAGCATTATATTATATTTAAGTGTGTTATTTTAATTTAAATGACAAGGTTGATCTCCGAGCTGTAAAAAAGAGAATTAGAGTAATGGTGTCAGAGTTCAGGTCTTCAGGAGAATAGCTAAAAATTAGAGGTGTGTAACTGGCTGTGATCTAACAGTCTGCTTTAGAAGGCTTCTTTGATGTGCAGTACCTTTGTGGCATTGTCAGCAAAAACAGAAGCACAAGTGTGAAGAAGAAAGTCTGGGTTTTTCTTTTCTTTTTTTTTCCCTTAATGCTTGAATCTAAAATTGCCTCAAGCTTGTCTGAGGAGCTGCAGTTTTGAATGTCACTTTTCCAGTTTCATCAGTTAAATAAGAAACAAAAACAACAACAAAAAACAAAAACAAAAACAAAAAACAGAAGGCAGCTTTACACAACATGCCTTTAAAAATGTATTTGTTTCCTTGAATTGGAAGACTGCAGAAGGCCAAAGGAAATGACCAGAGATATAAAGAATTACTGCTTTCTTATTTTATTTGGTATGGGGACTATTTCCAATAGCTCTTTTTTAAGTAAAGATGTAAGCACAAATAAATTCAACCCGAGGCATTATAATCAATTATGTTCAGTTTTGCCTGGGGAAAATGATCCCTTTCTTGAACATAATTTTTTTTTACACTCTTATCCTCTCCCCGCTATGGTTCTAAACAGAAAAATCACACTTGTAAAAAGTTTCTAACATAATCACTTCTCTATACTGGGATTCAGGTCATCTCACCATTTCCCCAGAGTTAGTAAGAGAAAACCATAAAGCAGCAGAGAACTGCTTTTTAAGTCCATTAAAAGGGGCGCCTGGGTGGCTCAGTTTAAGCGTCTGACTTCAGCTCAGGTCATGTTCTCACTGTTCTTGGTTTGGAGCCTTGCTTAGGGCTATGTGCTGACAGCTCAGAGCCTGGAGCCTGCTTCAGATTCTGTGTCTCCCTCTTTCTTCCCCTCCCCCGCTCATGCTCTGTCTCTCTCTTTCTCAAAAATAAATAAACATTAAACATTTAAAAAAAAAAGTAAATCCATTAAAGTTTAGTTGTCTCACATGAGGCTGGCCTCCCATGGGGGGTATTCCATAGTCACTGCTGCCTGTACTGGGGGTTGATCCCATTGCCTAACTTAGCTACTTGACTCTTAATTAAAATAAACCAATTCTCCATGCCATCATCTTAAAGGCAGTTTATCTAAGTAAAAAAATAAATAAATAAATAAAACTGCAACATGGACTGGATAGAACAAGGGAGCTAGACTGTAGATAATTCTACTCTGTGTGACCACATGCAACTTATATTGTCTCAATGATCATCCAGCATAAAATGAGGGGTACTAATATACAAAAAGGATGTAACAAAACCTGATAAAAGATGATAGGATGTTGGGGCGCCTGGGTGGCGCAGTCGGTTAAGCGTCCGACTTCAGCCAGGTCACGATCTCGCGGTCCGTGAGTTCGAGCCCCGCGTCAGGCTCTGGGCTGATGGCTCGGAGCCTGGAGCCTGTTTCCGATTCTGTGTCTCCCTCTCTCTCTGCCCCTCCCCAGTTCATGCTCTGTCTCTCTCTGTCCCAAAAATAAATAAAAAACGTTGAAAAAAAAAATTAAAAAAAAAAAAAAAAAAAGATGATAGGATGCAACTAATTAAGTGACCAACAATATTTGAATAGTAGGTGTCTGATTTTATCCACAAAAAATTTGTAGAAACTTGGATTTTTTTTTCTCTATGAGTTTATTTTATGGGATCCCTTATAGAGTTAAAGACTTTTAATATTTTGAATGATAATATAGTAATCTAAAGCATAATAACTTGTCCGGTTGTTGATCTTTTAATGTTTTCTTCTTTAGGCAGTAATTAATGTCGGAAATCAAATTGCTCTATAGAGCCAGAAACAAACAAACAAACAAACAAACAAAACAAAACAAAACAAATCATCAAGGTAGCACTCTTAACTACAAAATTCTAAGTAAGTTTGAAAATTCCCAGACCACTTAAGAATTGACTGCTCCAAGGCACATAAGCTAAAATCATAAACTGTCGAGTTAAAGGGTAATATCTATTAGCATGGCAACCTAATTGTCTTCTTTGCAACTTCATTTATTCTGCCCTGAATCCAGTACAACTAAAATAATAAAGTCTGTTTCCTGAAAAAAATTGTACGAATATTTTTTGCGCAAATATTGTCATCTTAAGTTATATTATTTCTTGCGGGCTTTCAAATTTAAATGAAAAAAAAAGATGAAACTTGGAAAAGAGGAAGAAAGAAAAGGAAACAGGAGAAGGAAGAAAAGAAAGGGGGGAGAGAGAGAGAAGAGAGGAAAGTAGAAAGATGCAGGCAGGCAAAAATAAAGAGGAAAATAAAAGTGTTAGCCAGAGCAGCTGCTCCTGGATAACTGTGTAGAAGGAGGTTCTTTGAAGAACAAGGAATATTGACTGTGCAGTAACAGATGAGAGACAAAGTTCTTCAGAATTCCAGCAGTTGTGTTGTAATTTTTTCCTTTGCCTGAATAAATACATTTCCAAATGCTTGAATGCCAAGTCCCAAAAGGTAGTAAAATAGAACCAACTAATGACAGCTGTGAAAAACAAAGCCAGATTAAAAGAAATACCGAAACTCAAATAATCAACCCCTTCATGTAATTTGCACTTCATTTTTGGCAGAAACATGGGAAATCTTTGCCCAAAAGCACAGAAGCCTTGAAACAGCAAATTCAGTTGCTTACTTTTTCAACTTGCCACGTGGTTTCACTCGAAAAGCTAAGCAGCTTGTTTTCCTTTTCAGAAGTGAGTAGCACTTTGCGGGGGGGGGGGATGGGTGTATATATCATTTTCTTAAAGCCCGATTTTACCCCTTCCCCACCTGTGGCCATCCCATTTCTGTTCTTGATTTTCTATTGGTTGTCATTATAGGCAAGAATAGTGTATTAAAAACCACAGTTAAAGGTCTAGATGGAAAAATCAATAGGACACATTTTCCAAGTAAAAATCAATAATACTTAAAACAACTTTTCTTACCTTAGAGGCAAATCCTATTGTGGTAAATAACTAAAATTCTACATGTGCTGTGACCATGTCATGTCTGACTTCTCATGTCCTTTTATATTTATATGAATGATCGTCTGACCAATAAATCCTGACAACATTAGCTACTGAATAAGAATACACTGATGTGAAAGACACATGGATAAATGAATTAGCATGGAAATTATTTTAACTGCAATTATCAGATAATGTATTTTATTGTACAATGACTACAACATAATCTGAAAGGAAAGTCACTGAAATTTCTGAAAAGAGTAGCAGCGGCTCATTTTTTGACACCAATTAATGGAGTTAATTGGGTTGCTTGTGGCTTTTTAAAACCTTACTAGTAATCAAGTTGGTTTATGATTGAAGATTGATGCTAATCCCAGAACAGTGCCAACTCAGTAGCTGTAAGTGTAACAACAAAAATGAGAGTTACTATTCACTCTCTGGAATACATTGTACCAGATGTTTTGTATGCATTATTTTTAATCTTGAAAATAGCTCTATAAGTTAGACCCATTAAAAGCCCGAGGAATCTGAGATTTTAGGGAAAAAACTTACAGAGTAAGGAATACACTTAAGATTCAAACCTACAACTTTATGTTTTATTATACATTACAAATGCTTCTATAATTTATTAAGTCATGGCAGAATGATGAGCAAAAATTGAAGTTATGCATAGGTCATTGCCTAAACTTCTCCACCTATAATTTTTATAGAGCAATTATTCTTGAAGTCATTCTGAGATAAACATATAATATACAAATTTGAAATTCTGCACCATAAGCTATATCAAGACTATTTGCCAAGTTTTTATTTTTTTATTCTTTGTTAGTTTCTTTCCCACAAACATAATTTTATAATTATGTTTAATATACACCAATGGTTTCTGGTATGCATGAGTAAATCTGTTTCTCTGATTCTTCTGGGACTGCTGGGGTTTCTGAGACCATGGTGCACATTAATGTAGGTGTCTTAGTAGGTCACAGGGGATCTTCATTTTTCTCTGACTTGAAATGAAAGCTAAAGTAAAAAAAGATCGTACACTGGCAGGCCATTCTTCAGGGCAATTCAGCCAGGTCAGTCCAAGGTCGTAGACTGTGCAACAGAAATCAGATACATAGAAGATATTAATAAGAATCTTAATCTCTGATCTGCATATGTTTGATTTTTTCATCTCTACCCTGTCACCTCTTATTCAAATATACTTCATAAACTCACCTCGGCCTATCCACTGTATCTTTAATATTTACTGCATCAACTAGCATTTTTATACTTTCTTTAAAGTAAGTTTTATATATTTTTTAATTTAAAGAAATATTGCTTTTTGTAAATTATGGTTGTTTGCATTAATTTCATGGGTTCATATGAATATTTTGTCTGAAGGTTTTAAGATTATTAATTTCTTTCACATGTTTAAATGTACATCTGTTTATTAAAATCCTTCCTTTAAATCTTGTTGCTTTAGCCTTTAACTTTTATTTTATATTTTTTCCTAGTTATGTTTACCTGTTTAAAATTATTTATTTTAATATTTTTTGTTATTTTACTCTGAAATTTTAATTTTATCTTATCTTTTTTTTCTTATGCTAATTTTCATCTGGATTTTCTCCTTTTCCTCTGCTGTTTTCATTTACTGCATAATTTTTGCTTTTATAATTGCTGTCAGGATTATGACTATAATGATGGTAATATGGAAAAAGTCCAAACCATCAAGGGGAGGCTAGGGCATTCTTACCCACAGACTTTCCTAATGCAACCCTCTGACTTACCAAGGGGATCTAGTAACTCATTAAAGAATGGTTCCCCAAGAAACTCACCCTGGGAAAGCTAGTTAATTCTACCCCAGGCTATAAATCACCATGCAGATGTCACTCTTGATTTATTAGGATGATGTTGCTCCCTGATAGCTCATATCATTCAGTCATAGCATGAGAGATTGTTTTAAAACACCTTTGTCAACAATGTGAATAACTACTGTATTGTAGGTGCAGGAAGCACACATGGTATAGTTTGCCATCATTCAGAAAAAAGATGTCATGTGGAGTGTTCCAATGCAGATAAACCCTCCATGTGCTGACCTGACCTTGTGAAAGGGAATACGTTGTACTGAACATCCTGATAAAAGTCAAGGGAATAAAAGTGTACCATTAAATACTAGTGTTATCAGGATACTTGTCTTTGGTGGCTTTCTCTTTTTACTGTCTTCATTTTTGATTGATATAATCCACTTTCTATTATCTAGCAACTCTCTACTAGTATCAAGTATTTAATAATTATTTTATATGGATAGTATAAAACCCACGTCCCAATTTGTGTCCCTCTCCTGAACTACAGATCTTTGTATTCAATTATCCAGAGGACACATCCACCTATATATTTAATATGTATCTTTAATTCAGTGTGTTTACAACTTTACTTACTAACTTTGTTTTCCACCAGTCTTCCCAAGAATCATTTCTTCTTGAATTTCATGTCTCAGGGAATCAATTTTCCATGGTAGAATCCAAGGGTTCTTGACTCCTCCTCTTTCTTCCATCCCACAATCTGTTTTCCAATTCTATCAAGCCTACTTTGCTAATTGCTCTACATCTCACAAAACTAGTCCATCTCCCTTTCCATTTTGTTGGAATGATCACCAAAGTGTCTTACCTGGAATATCAGTTATCAATGTATTGTCTCTCAGTTCCAAATTCACTCTGCATTGCCTTCTCTGCAAAAGTGTATCTTGCATCTTTAAATTATTATTATTATTATTATTTGGCAGTTGGACCAATTTTAGGCTTTTCCAGTGAAGATTTTGGACATTGTAAGAGGAACAAGTTTTTACTTCCTTGTTTTGGTGTGTTAGCATAGGTGGCTTCTTTATGACCCAGTCCTGTAGTTCATAGTGACCAGTTTTTTCTGTGGCACACTTCCTTAAGTGGTTTTGTAGCAGAGTGCTTCAGTAAGATATTTCCAAATCAACAGCTTTCTCAACACCATAAAGGACATATTTCCAGCAAGTTCCACAGGTACAACACCATAGTAACTTCTTTGACATGCAATGTTGCAGAACCATTCCCTACAATATAGTCTGTGTCAGTTCTGGATGGAAAATTGAGGGGTGGAAGAAGGACCTGGATCTCTTCCTTGGGCTTTTTATCCCAGCCTTAGTGATAAATGTATACAGTAAAACCTTGGATTGCAAGTAACTTGTTCTGTGAATGTTCCACAAGACTAGCAAACATTTCTAATAAATTTTAACTTGATAAATGAGCGATGTCTTGCAATATGAGTAGTACATGGCTCCGAGCATCACATGATCACAACTGAACCAATGGTTCTTCTCTCTCGCTCACTGTGGGATTGTGGGTGATCACCTCCCATGCTCAGATGCTCAGTCTCAGGCTGTGGTGTTTGGCAGAAATCAATGATTTTTCAGAATCTTGGAAGGTGACAACAACTGGCACTACTTTATTGTTTGCTACTTCAAAGCACCTGTGGACAGTCCTTTGCTTTTCCATACAAGAGTAAGCTTAGGAATGCTTTGCTTCATCCTAGGTCAGGCTGCCTGCAGATATAGACCCTTTCCTCTGTTTCCTCTGTTTATTACCAGTTACATAAGAAGAGTTTATTAATACTGTTCTGTAGTCAATATCCATGTGAGTCTATAAAATGGCCCCCATGAAGAAAAAGGCTGAAAAGAAAGGCAGTAAGAAGAAGGAGATGAATACAGTGAAAGTTAAAAAGGAAATCATTGAGAAGTATGAACGAGGTATGCGAGTTGCCGAAATTGCAAGATTTTATAAGAAATCTATGTCTGCATCTCAACTGCAGAGGAGGAGGAGAAAAAGATGGAGGAATCTCTCACTTCAAATGAGTTTAGGGAGATGTGTTAAAATATGGGAAACAGTGCAAAATTTGGAGAAAACACCATCCGAATAAGGTTGTAACATTGCAAGTGATTAATCTGTTTAACGACAGTGCAATGTCCCATTTCCGCGAAATTCACAAAAGGAAGCAAAAGCAAGCACCATTGGATAGGTTCCTTGTTACAGGAAAAGAAAAAGATTCCACTGAACCAATAGACACCAGTGATTCTGTTAGTGATAGTGAACGTCATCCTAAACAATAACCCTCCTCTGTCTTGTCTCCCTCACACCAGTCACAAAGGTTTTCCTAAGGTAAGTGCAGGTTAATTTGTTTATTTTTCTTCTCATTTTGTATTTTCTTTATTTTTTATAGTATATTACAGTATTGTAATCATTTTTATATGAATATTTTTGGTCTGTGGAACAAATCATCTGAGTTTCCATTATTTCTTCTGGGGAAATACGCTTTGATATACAAGTGCTTTTGATTATAAGCATGCTTCCGAATGAATTATGCTCTCAAACCAAGGTTTTACTGTGTGTGTGTATGTATACAAAGAGAGAGAGAGAGAGAGAGAGATGTACTTCGCCCTTTGGTATTTGTGTCTGCTCCTTCCATTTGCTATTCCTATATGTATTTTTTAAAGTTTTCTTTATCTTTTAAAAGCCTATTCCCTGTTACTCCATCCTTTGTTGTAGTTAATACTTGTGTATATTAAAGTTCCCCTGTTCAAATTGCTATGTTGTTTCTCTCTCTTGATTTGTCCAGACTTCATAGATAACTATCATACCAGTCCTCCAATTTCCTATCTTTCCAACACTTTGATTCATTTTCTCCTTTGATCCAGAAAAAGTGAAATGGACACAGTTCAGTAGCTTGTATCTCTCCTCTGGGTTTGGAGAGATTTCCATCCCAGCTTGAAAGCCCTTCTTCCTCTGTTGCACGTTCCATTTGGCTAATAATTACCACAATCACTAAACTAGGCACTGGGGACTCAGCAATGAAAATAATAGTATCTGCCCTCATGGAGCCTATATTGTTATGTATGGAAACCGACAAACAAATATAGGTATCTATGTTTAAGGGCAAAATAAATGCTTTGAGAAAAAAAATATTGCAAGCTAGAGGATGTATGCCTGTTGCTCGTATGAGGTACTGTATTCCTGAGAATAGGCTGGTTATACTGTGATAACAATCAGACCCCAGATCTCAGATTTACTATGGCCAACATTACATGTCATTCCAAACCATGTTGTTCTAGCCCAAGGGCTCAGGTTGACAGAATAGCTTCTATGCAGATCTGGGCAGTGGGAAATGAGATAGCGGTAACAATGTAAAGGTTTGTAAAGGTTTGTAAAGCTTCTGCTTGGAAGAACACATGTTGCTTATCTTCACACATTATTGGACAAAACAAGTCATATGGCCAAACATAAAGTCAAATCTCCTCTGGGGAGAGTGAATATATTGTGTACAAGAATACAATCTAACATAGGTGATGAAATCTTTTATGAGAAATTTGGGAGCCCGGGTGGCTCAGTCAGTTAAGTGTGCGACTCTTGATTTTGGCCCAGGTCATTATCTCACAGTTCTCGAGTTTGAGCCCTGCGTGGAGCCCCACCTGTAGCCCAGCACTGCAAGTGCAGAGCCTGCTTGGGATTTTCTCTTTCTGCCCCTGTTCTCTCTCTCTCTCTCTCTATCTCTTTCTCTCTTCCTCTCTCTTTCAAAATAAGTAAGTAAACTTAAAAAAAAAAAAAAACTTTATGAAAATGTTATATTGGATCAGCAAGACCTGAAAGAAGGAAAATAAGGAGCTATGAGGAGATCCAGGGGCAGATCCCTCCGTAATAGGCACAAAAAGACCACTTTTATTCTTTTTGTTTTAAGTGAAAACACTTTAGCTGCAGAGAAAATGATTCTTTTAATAGTAATTCTCTTGACAGTAATTGCTGTGATATGTCATGTCATGTATAGTTAGCATGTGAAGAAAATGAATCAGGCACATTTCCTAATAATAATTATTCTGGTGAATGGTGATTCAAATAGACAAGAGGATAGGAGCTTCCTTAAGTGCTTATCTGTCTTGAAACTTAATGTAAGTCTTGTGTTTTAAACATAATATCCTAAAAGTATGTTTTTGTAAAACAGTTTATCAGATATACCTCAGCTTTTGCACTGAGAAATTCTTATTAAAACCTTTGTTAGTCAACTGATCTTTTTCTAAAATGAGTCTTTGTGTTTATATAGAGGCAGAATTTATGAATCAATACAAATTGAATTTGATTTGGTATCTTATACAAATATTTAACGTTGTATAAATAATTTAATGAAACTCATTCATCTATATTTATAATCTATGTATACGTAACATAACCACTTTATCTCATATTTGCCATATTAATATTCCGCTTTGGTTATATGAATAAATGTGAGCTTTTACTAATTATATGCTAACTTCTGAGCTTTTCTATGGCAAAACTTATTTTTAATGTTTTATTTCTAATGTTTAATGTAATGAATAATTTATAAACTATTGCAGTCATAGTGATATATAAGCCTGGCTAACCACTGTTTATAGGTTACTGTGTGGCTCTTATCTTCATGAAATTTTGAGCATGGAGCTCTTTTAGCGAAAATATTTCACTACGTTTGAATATTCTTTGTTGGCTTAAATATGAGAACTCTTCTAAAACTAATGCTTTTCAGCAACATGTTTCTATAAGATTATCCAGTAAATTTACTAGCATGGCATTGTCCATAACATTCTCATATTTTTTAGTTGCTCTCATTCTATTTATAATTGCTTTTATTCCAGACTCCGTAACTTTGTTTCCTCTCTTGATTAGAGTTGTCAGAGCCTTGTCAATATACTATAATTTAAAGAACTAAACCTTAGCTCTATCAGTTGTATAGTTATCCAGTTTTCTTAGCACTTTGAATTTTTTCCTAATTTTCTGTTTCTTTCATTTATTTATTTTCTGTATCCCCAAGTTAAAGGCTCAGAAGTGCCACCAGAAGCTCCCAAGGCCTTTTCATTACCTCTCCATTTCCTTCACTATTTTCTCTCTTTGTATATGTCCTGTTGAGGACACCATTTTACCCCCCTCCCCCAATGTGGTCATGGAGCCATTCCTTTTCATTACCAAGGATTTAAGCACAGGATAGCAATACAAGAGTTCTACAACGAAGAACCTCCACATGATGTATTGTTTTAATTCAAACTTTTATCTCTTTGTTTCACACAGATCCCTTCTAATCTTTTCCAACTTACTAACTTTTATGCCCAGATTCCACTTTTATTTAATCTTTGCCTCCCCACTTTTGTTCATACATTCTTAAAGTGAAAATCTACTGGGGACACCTGGGCGACTGAGTTGGTTAAGCATCCAACTCTTGGTTTCGGCTCAGGTCATGATCTCACATGGTTCATGTGATTGAGCCCCACATTGGGCTCCATGCTGACAGTGCAGAGCCTGCTTGGGATTCTCTCCTTCTCTTTCTGCCTATCTCTCTCTCTCTCTCAAAATAAATAAGTAAACTTTAAAAAATGTGAAAAAAATCATAAAAGAGTATATATTAGAAGATAAAGGAAGTGCTCTAGTTTATTTCTCCTCACTTTCCATGCCTCAAAATTGGTAAATGACATTTTTCTTTGAAGTCAGTTTACATTTTATATTATATATAATAATTTCAGGATAGTAAGATCATTGGGGAATTCCAGTGTTATGTTATTCCTAATTGGTTAAAATACAAATGCTTGAAAATATATTCAGATACTGAAATTGAAGAGAAAAACCACTTAATTTCAAATGTTATCCTAAGTCTTTATTAAAGCTCTATTTATGTGGAAGTCAGTTCATTAGGTAGGTGTTAATTAAACTCTCACGTATTGAATTTGAAAAGCAAAGACACCCTTGGCTAATAGCATATTTACCTGAGTAAATCAGAAGATGTGTCTGCTCTATTACTCCACAAAAATACACGGTTTCAAAGTATTTGCAATTTGTGAAGCATTTTTCACACTCAGGTGTAATCCTAAAATGTTTTTTGAAACTGTTATTTCAGTTTGAATATTAAATTAGGAATGATAAAATATTTGAAAAGTTTTAGTACACATGTCTGAAATATTCCAGTTTAAGAACATCATCCTGATGATGCTTGTGTTAATACTTTTTCTGAGTCAGTTAATATTGATTCAGAAATACAGCATAGGTGTTTAGGAAGAAACACAGTCATAGATTTGTTAGCATCTCATGTCTCATTTGTTGACAGCTGATTTTCCTTTTTTTAACATTGATCCAACCCCCCCCAATATGCACATTAAGTATTAGTTTGTTGCTTTCATAATGAGATATACTATTTTTTTCATGTTGGAATTCTCTTCTTATTTTCAAAAGTACATTATTTTATATGCCAATAAACTCATCAGTAATATATTAATGATTGACCATAGACATGCCACTTATTATCTTTTATTAAACTATTAGAGAGTCCCAATGATTTGTCTAATAGATTTATCTAGAATCCATATTGATGGGACTATACTACCTCCCTTTATCTCTCTTCCAGATTGCTTCTGTAAGTGATGAAATTTCATGCTTTTTATTTTACTTTTAAGAGTGCTCCAGAGAACATGCAGAATAAGCTGAATAAAAGGCAATGTATGATGTTGCCTACTGTCTGATGCTAAGCTCCATGTCTGGGCCATAATAAGCAAACAAATATATTTGTTAAATGAATGTTGACTATAAACCTCCTTGTAGTTCTTTGGTATTAAATGTTATTTAAAACTTTTTTACATATTTTTATTCCCTTATTTTCATTCTCAGTTAATACTGAAGCTAGCGATAGATAACATTTATTTAGTGGTTGTGTGTTTGTGTGTGTGTGTGTGTGTGAGAGAGAGAGAGAGAGAGAGAGAGAGAGAGAGAGAGATTACTGAGACAAGTTTGTTAGGTTCATATTTCCCCAAAATTTTATATAAAGAAACTATCAGTGAATGCAAGTGGTTTTTCTAAAGTCATGCAACTAATGAGAATCAGAGCCAGAATTAAATCTCAGCTCTGCCTGGGTGTTTCCATTGTTTTCTGCTTCTAAAACTTTTTATCTGCAGTACCAGTAATAACAGGATATTTATATTACTTCTCTGTGTAATACTGAGGGGCAGAGATAGGATTTGAAACCATGCAGTATAGCTTTAGAATTTGTTCTCCCAAGCATTCTTCTTAAATTCAGGGGGAGAATATGAGCATGCACCTCCCAATGAAAGCAGGTTATTTGATGTTTTACCTACGGTACATTGGACTAGGATACACATCCTTCCACATCTTTAAAAATATGCTTGAGGAATATTAGATAAAATAAGTTTGGTTGAATAAAGTTTTGTATCATAAAATGTGGCATTGGGGTTGTAGGCATGCAGATAAATTGTGGTGCATAATAGCTGAATGAAGACAGAACCAAGAAGAAAGTCTAGGTACTGAGTTCTAGGGAGATAGTTGGAAATATGAAAGATGTGGGAGGGAAAGAGAGATAGCAATGGATTTATAGTATGTAATGTCTTTGGTCTACACATGAAATGTACCATATTCACCAGAGCTTTGGAGTTTAATGGGGCTGGAGGGGGATAAGGGAGAAAAGTGGTTAAGAACAGAGTAGTGTTGTAAGTTGTGTTCAGGTCAAGACCAAAATCTGCTAAAATAGGCACAGCTACATACTTATTATCTTTCCTAATACTTAATGCAAAAGTTTGCTGTCCATACCTTGTATGCTTTCATGTATCAATAATGGTCCTGGCTCCTACAAAAAGCTTCAAAATTGATGATCCTAAAAGGTGTTCCCTGTTTATCATGAAGGTTTTCCTATCTTCACTACAAAACTTATCTACAATACAACGTAGCTTCTTCAATAAACATCCCAGAGAGAAAGAGAACATATAAATATATCATTTTGAGGGTAAAAAAAAAAAAAAGAGAGATACAGGGAAATAAGGCCTTGCCCAAAATTGTGTAATTATAATGACATTTCTGGTTGAGAATCCAGGATTCTAAACCCTTGTTCTTATAGATAAAATAAAGATCCCACAAAAAGTTCAGGTTAGAAGCATATATAACTACACTATTTGAAAAGCTAATCTGCTTGATATTGAGCCCAAAATCCAAATGGAGAATTTTATTTTTTTTAAACCTCTGAAGTTTAGAACTAAAATATTCTCTTGGACTGAAATAAGACATGTGGTTGCTGGTACATAGATCATGTTTATTTTCCTATTTTAATCATTTTTATATCATTCTGTTCTCTATCACCTTGAAAAGAAATCTGATTTCTATTGCTTTAAAAAATACCTTAACTTATTTTTCATTAGTTTCTAACTTCTACATTAGGAGTTTTTCTATCTTCCTTACTTCAGCCACAATTTGTAGACTTTACTCTCCTTGTCTGATGCAATCAGTGTAAATGAAATGGAGAATCGAAAGGTCAATACCTTTCTAATCCAGGAAACACCATCTCATTTTTACTTTCTCCAATTTCTCCTAAGCCATAAGTCTTTGTTCATCAGTGATTAAAATTTTGGAACCATTGTGATTTTAAAAGTATAGACTTTTTTTTTTCTGTTTAATGCTCTGTAACATCAAAGTTTTTCTTGGAACATTATAGCAAAAGAGCAGCTCACTCTAATTTGTAAGACTAGGTTGATTTTATTTTTCATTTAAAAAAAACCTGCATTCCTTATTTAAACAGCAAATTACAATAGTGTTCCAATTAAAAAAAATATGTAATGAATTAGGTTGGCCTTTAAAATTAATGAAACTTCATTTCATATTTTACCATATTAAAATATATTTAAATATATTTCTAAATAAGCCTTATGCGTATTAATACCTATATCCTGAATAAAATCCTTAAATGAGTGAAAAATATTCAATTGGCAGTTGATAAAAATTTCTGGTATAACTGTTCCTGCCAATCTATGATTTATAAGTAGTTTTTATATAGAAAAGATATGTACAAAACAATTACAACAGAAGATTATTTCTTGGCAGAGATTTTAATTTCTCACCAATTGTTATTGCTTTCTCCCTGTTAGTAATGGAACCTTCCATGCCCAACCTCTATCAAGTTCTATGGATAAAGCTATAAAAAACCTTTCGCACCGTTAGGTACGGCCGTGTAAAGAAACCCCTGCTATGGGAATGTAAGCACATGTGTTGTGTGAAACTCTCATGTCATTTCCATAAAAGGAAACTGCTCATCATTTATTTTACCCTTCATTCCCTTCCACTGGCTGTAAGCTGGAGACTCCCATCACTGCCACCTTAGACCAGGAGTGGGAAACCACCTTTTGAGGAGAGTAGAAGTTACTATTAACCTGGGTGTCTATATGAAGACATGAAGTAACGCTGTTCTTAATAAGTTGCCTACCTGGAAATTGTGCGAAAGAGAAATAATCGTCTGTATTACTTAAGCTGCATCCACTGCAAACACAGCAGTATGGATGAATATGATTATATTGCAAAAGAAAAAGTGAAGCACTACAATATTCTTTGTCTCTAAAATAATTCCACTGTACATGTATACTCTATAACCAAAATATCAACAAGCTTCTAATTCAAAATTTCAAAAGTTCATATAACCTTTTATCTCTCTGGAAAAGAGTAATTAGTGCTCAAAAATGAAATAAACTTAGATATGATTATCTTTGTTAACATAGTATTATAATCATGGATAGTTTTATTATAGAATAATGGATATCCATTCAAATGAGTTTAAGTAAAATAGAAATGTATTATAATATGGAAAATATGAAGAAATTAATTGCAAGAAATACAATGTGGCCACAATATAAGTGTAAGTTTGCAGTTTCTTCATTGCTTTGTGTAGCTGTGAATCTTTTCATATCATTTATTTATATACATTTGTTTAATTTTCCTCTTGAAGACTAGCTTCTCAGGCAGGTTGTTTCATTTTTGTTTTCCTTAATTTTGACTTGACCATTCATTGCTTTAGCCATCATCGGCACCAACAATAATGCCAATAATATGAACACTCTTAACACTAATATTTACATCTAACTAATTCACACTTCTATCAACATTCCAAATTCCGAGAAGAAAAACAAAATGATTTGCCCATATAGGATCAGGTGTTCATTCCCAAGCTCCTCAGTCCTCTCCTTTATCTAAAGGGAGGTTGGGTATGGGTACATTATCTGAAGAGACAATAATTGGGATCTCCAGCAACAGAATTTAAAAAACAGAAATTATATAGGCTGGAGGGAATTATGTTTTAGATAAGTCTTAGGTGCTCTAAAGCATAAAACATGTCTATGAGGAAAGGAGCACATACATGGGTTGATTATTTCTATACAGAATCATTATTTAAAATGAAAATTAGGTTTGTGTGTCTTCTATATTGATGGCCATTGTACTAATGATGACCAACTGAAGTTTGCAAAACAATGTCTGGAGGAAGAAGTAATGGTTACTATAAAGGTGAATACTGCAATTAATTTGCATGAAAAGTATTTCCTTAGGAGTTTCAATTATTTAAAAAATTTCCATAACAATACTGTGTGTCTTCAAACAGACCACCTTGATTTGACCTCTTTGATCAACCCTTCTCTAGCCATTTCACCCAATCAAGTCATAGTCTCAAATCGATTTTTTAGAGTTTTTCCTTTATTTACTGTATCTCCTTTTATAAAAAGAAGTAGCCTTAACATATTTTCTGTAATTCATATAGTTCTTCTATGAATTTGATTGTTAATAAAATCCAGTGAATTCATGTATTTTTTGCATTATTTACCACCTAAGAAAAAGTGGGATTGTTAAAAAAAAAATAAAGTTGCTAGTTGGGTTAGAGAGATATATTTGTGGTTCTGTGTTTACACTAGTATGCATTCTGTGTGGAGGGAAAGAAATCATTATGTAATATCAGGATTTTTTTTCTTTTCAGAGTTATTGTATCTACTTATAAGTAATAACCAAGCCCATACTTGAGATGAATTTTAGGTTGTCTATTTAAAAAATGCATTTTAAATTGTAATGGGGTAAGGCATTATATGGATTTTTGGAATTAAACAATTTTGAAATTAAACAGTTCCATGAGGACATTACTGACTCAACGATGATACTATATATGAAGCTTAAATGGTTGGATCCTTTTATCTGACTTGCCAAATATGCAGGTACCTGCTCTTTGTTGAAAGTGGATGTACTAATTTTATATGTATCTATCTATCTATCTATCTATCTATCTATCTACACACACACACACACACATATAAATACATAAAAAATATAGATGTATATATTTTAGATAAACAGATCTACAATTACATGGATTCTGGTCTCCATTACTCTAGCACTCCTTTTGCTTAATATACCATGAAGAATCTTGTACTTCTCTAATAGATCATAGTAATATAGATGGGTTAGAACTTTTCTCTAAGGTAGAGAGCACACACGATATATTACCTCTTAACACATTTTAATATTACATATAATTAGAATGTTAAATGCCACCAACTACACTTTATAAATTACAGCTAATGTACTTCTCACCAAAGAGTTGCTCACCTGCAGAGCAACCATCATATTTAAAGCCCATTTCCAAGTCTTCGTATGCCCTCAAGGATAAGAGAGGCTAAAGTAATGATACTACTGGAACTGCACGTAATCAGCTCCTATAAAAACATCTAGTCCTGATTCCAATTATGTTAATTCATTGCAGCGAGACTGTACATTTCAATCACCAAAAGGTTCAGTGCCTTTTGGAAGCCTCTTGGCAGCAGGGGCAGTCCCCATGAAAGTATTTAGCAAATCCTTTTGTGATGCATGAGGGGTTTAAAGTGGTAATAAACCAATCCCTTTACATTGATAAATTTCTCTTAAGTCAATGAGGGCTTTGCTGGGACTGAAGACTGAAGATTTTTTTTTTTTCTTCAGTTCAGGCTCCAGAAGAATCTTGGAAAATGTATAATAATACAGACATCATTTTCAATGTCTGGAGCCACTTGAGGGCAAGGGAATCATAATTCACGTGAAACAAACAGTTTAAATCTGAGGCACCTAATTTCAGTCCCTTAGAAATGCTAGTGGTGCTTTTTCTGCAGCATTTTGTAATTTAAATGTGTCACTGCTTCATTTCTGTACACATAATAGAGCACTCAAGACACATTTATTGTGTTGTGGAAAGGGATATACTGTAATATTTTTGCTTTATCAGTAAAGCTCCTTTGTAATAAGGAAGTTGATTTTTACATCTGTAGCAGAGTCTTTAGCATAGAATTTTACTGAAGCAGAAGCACAATTATATTTGGACACCCAGAAAGGACATACGTGGTAAAAGGATAAGCTTAGTATGAGTATTAACCTACTGCCTGATGTAATTCCTTGTTGTGGAGTAAGTGGATAATTTACTTCAATTTTTTTTTTTCTAAACACAAAACCATTTGTTAGTGACTAAATATACCCAATATGGTCAGAGAAATATATTCTAAGGCAAGCAGCAACTGTAAAATATAGGATGCCATGAAAAGTATATTAAAGTTTATAACTCCCAAAAGCATGCCTTAATTAAGAATTGTAGTCTATAGCACTTATTTAGCAAACCTTGCCTTTTTTCAATTTTCCAGACTGATGGTGCATTGCAGTAGGGAAAGTCTGGCAAAGGTTGTCCTACTGACTTTGAAATTCCTATAGCATTGTTAATATTTTTAAAATATTTTAAATATCCCCAATTAAAAAAATAGTATAGGGATTTAAAATCTGATCCAAAATATACTAGGCCAAAGTTTTGATGTGTGTAAATTATCAACAACCTACATATGTATTACAAATACTTTTCTAATATTATAAGACATTTACTCAGTGTTTTAAAAGAATCCATAAAGGGGCCACCCGGGTGGCTCAGTTGGTTAACCATTGATTTCCGCTGAGGTCATGATCTCATGGTTGGGACAAGGAGGAGCCAGCTTGGGATTCTCTCTCTGCCCCTCCCGTGCTTGCATGCACTCTTTCTCCCTCTCTAAAAATAAATAAATAAACATTACAAAAAGGAAAATAATCTATAAAATAGTGGCCCAAAGATTTAAATGAGATCAGGTCTTCAGTTACATATTACTACTTCCTTTGATCTGATTCTTGGTCAAGGAAAAGCTTAAAGATATCCAATCTAAATTTATACAGAGAGTGCATTTTGTTAAGTGGACTTACACTAACATCAACGTGCTTTGCTCTCTTCTGATGAAAAAGTTTAAACACACACACACCCTCACACATTCATTGAGATTTTAAATCTCTGTCCTACATTACATGAATCAGAAATCATTGTCTAATATCCAAATAAACTGAGTTCAAAATGTTTTGTAAACACCCATTACATAAAAGATGTTCTCTTAATAATAAGAAATGAAATGTCCAAAGGTATTTTACCTCTCCTATCAAGGAGCTTAGAGCCAACTAGTGAAAAGAATCTATAAATAAATCTATTATAATAAAGGTATTTTTATTAAAAATTTTGTAACGTTTATTCATTTTTGAGAGACAGAGAGAGACAGAGCATGAGCAGAGGTGGGGCAGAGAGAGGGAAACGCAGAATCCAAAGCAGGCTCCAGGCTCTGAGCTGTCAGCACAGAGCCTGATGAGGGGTTAGAACTAACTGACCACGAGATCATGACCTGAGCTGAAGTAGGTCGCTCAACCGACAGCCACCCAGGCGACCATAAAGTTTTTGCTTTTTTTTTTTTTTTTTTTAATTATAGTCTCAGAAGAAGGACCCTTAAAGCAGTTTGAAGTATGGAGGTTTGAATTGGTAGCATTTACATCAAATTTTTGAGTTGGAATATTAAAATTACAAAATTAATGTAAAAGATTATTAGAATAATTTACTTTGACTTCACAATAGGACTCATGATTGAATTAAAACACTACAGATTCATAATTGAATTAAAACACTACCTCCCTTCTGGTAACCGGCAGGTAGTTATTGTTCTCAGTAAGTAAGTCTTTTTCTTGGTTTGCCTCTCTCTCTCTCTTTTTTCTGTGTTCATTTGTTTTGTTTCTTAAATTCCACATATGAGTGAAATCATATGGTATTCGTCTTATCTGATCGACTTATTTGCTTAGCCTCATACTTACTATTGGCTCCATCCATGTCATTGCAAATGACAAGACTTTATTCTTTTTGTGGCTGAATAATATTCCATTATATACCACATCTTTATCCATTCATCAATCCATGGAAACTTAGGTTGTTACCACAATTTGGCTATTGTAAGTAATGCTACTATAAATACGGGGGTGCGTTTATCCCTTTGTCTGGTTCATTATCCCCAATTCACACACAAAAAAGTTCCCAACAGTGAGTACTCAATATATCTCAAATAAATAATGTCTTTTACATGGCAGTGCTATCTCACAGGTCCCGGTCATATTGCTAAACCCTCAATTTCCCCCTGCTCTTGCTATACCCATGGATTCTTCTCTTATTGAAAATTGTATATTTTCTTTCTATTGGAGAAAAAGATAATTTTGAATAAAATAGATTTTAGAACAAATATCATTATATATAGATAAAATTTTCATCTGAAAGACTGAGACATTTTTATCTCTAATGCACAGCTAACATTATTTTAAAGAAGTAAAAATTGATAGAAAAAAAGAGAAATTGACAAATCCATTATTGTAATAAAAATTTAAAAATTCTCCAGATAACAGGGAGTTAAAGCAGGTAAAAATTTAAGGATATAGAGTATTCACATTGTACAGGTAAGTAATAATATATATAATATTACAGAAAACAGTTGGTGACTACCATACATTTTCAAGATCTCATTCACATTACATCACTATTAATATCAGAATAGATATTGCTGATAAAATTTCATTAAGGGGTCAGCTAATTTTTCCTTTAGTGAATATCTGGCATTCTTGCAGCCTAGAATTTATTTGCCCTTCATTCAGAAAAATATCTTTTATCATTCTGGATAACTATATATATAATGTGAGGGTAGTAACTCAGCTAATATTTTGACATGTGCCCTACACTGAACGTAATCAGTTATCCCATATTGCACTTAAACCCAAGTAGAATTTTCTAGGAATTGTAGAAAATACACTCTCTTAAAGGTAGGCATGGACCTAATTGAAAATTGAACATATATGAAGTGGTGTAGAATAAAAGAAAAATCAGGTTTTATTAATGAATACCACTTGAAACCTTGACTAATTTATATAAAATTTTTTGTCTCTGGATTTATGAATTTGTGAAGCAAAAAACTTCATCAATTCCTTATTTGATTTACGTTTGACATGGTTTTAATATTTTTTAAAAAAAATCCTAATTGGTATACATGGAATTATCAAAGTAGTTGTATCAAATCATTTTTTCTGTACAAAATTACTCCAAAATTTAGTGACTTAAAATGAGAACAAGTTGTTATTCCCCATGGTTCTTTGGGTGAACAAACAATTCTTTCTTCTCCCCTGGGCTTACTCAGAGGGCTGAAGTCAGCTGGTGGGTCAGCGGGAGAATGGCATCAGCTGGAATGGTTGGGATGCTTCAGTCCCATGTTTTCCAACAGGTGTCTCA
Organism: Panthera uncia; assembly: GCF_023721935.1. Taxonomy (NCBI): domain Eukaryota; kingdom Metazoa; phylum Chordata; class Mammalia; order Carnivora; family Felidae; genus Panthera; species Panthera uncia. The sequence continues at coordinate 106,385,870 of NC_064809.1, read as the reverse complement.
TCTTTCATGAAGCCAGTTCATGCTTCATCACAATATAGTCCCACAGTTGTCAACAGGAAGCGAGGGCAAGCCTCCATGAACAATTGCTTTGAAAGCCTTTGTTGTGTTACCTTAGCTAAATCCCACTGGTTAAATGAACTCACGTGGTTAAGTATAAATTTTTGTCATGTAAAATACAAACCTCACCTTTTGACTGCACGTGTTACAAAGTCATATTGTGAAGAGTGTACATGCAAGAATGGAAGAAATGTGTAGCCATTTTTGCCATTGGCCAGAGCTGCATGAAGTGTCTAATTTGCTAGACTCACAAAATTAAATAGAAATGAGATGACTTTGTTGGCATTTTATATTTCATTTTTTCTAAAGAGTATTTGGTCTATTTATACTACCTTGAATGATTGACTCAATAATCAGATTGAATAATAATAGTTGTTTCTGGATTTTTGAAATCTCCTAGAAAGTAGCTTTCACAGCCATGTCCTCATAGTATAAGTAGATATCACCTATTATAGATACCCACCTATTATACATATGGAATATAGTGCATGCCAATGAATATTTATTGAATAAAGCAGGTGAAATTTTATGTCAGCCAATATGCAAGAAAACCAAAATAGTGGTTTATGCAGATAAAAACCCACTTAACTTAGTGTCTAACCATAGCGATTTACAGTTTTGTTTGCCATTGCTGCATGGCTAATGCTTCTTGGTTAACTATTGCCCACTCTCACCTCTTCCTTTTTTAAATTAGCAGCAATGTTTTTTTTTTTTTTCATTTAAATTCTAGGTAGTTAACATACAGTGTCATATTAGGTGCAGGTATACAATACAGTGATTCAACACTTCTATACATCAACTGGTGCTCATCACAAGAAGTGCACTCCTTAATCTCCATCACCGATTAATAACCCATTCCCCCACCTACCTCCCTTCTGGTAACCGGCAATTACTGTTCTCGGTAATTAAGTCTTTTTCTTGGTTTGCCTCTTTCTCTCTCTTTTTACTTTGCTCATTTGTTTTCTTTCTTAAATTCTACATATCTGACTGACTTATTTTGCTTAACATTATACTCTTAGCTCCATCCATGTCACTGCACAGGACAGGATTTTATTCTTTCTGTGGCTGAATAATATTTCATTATATACCGTATCTTTATCCATTCATCAATCCATGGACACTTTGGCTATTTCCATAATTTAGCTATTGTAGATAATGCTACAATAAACATTGGGTTGGGTTTATTCCTTTAAATTACTATTTTTGTATTCTTTGGTTAAATACATACTAGTGCAATTGTTGGATTGTAGGGTAGTTCTATTTTTAACTTTTTGATGAAACTCCATACTGTTTACCACAGTGGCTGCACTAATTTGTATTCCCACCAACACTGCAAGAGGGTTCCTATTTCTATCCATCCTTGCCAACACTTGTTTCCTATGCTTTGTTGTTGTCGTTGTTGCTATTATTATTATTATTATTATTATTATTTTATTATTTTAGCCATTCTTACTGGTGTAAGGTGATACCTCATTGTAGTTTTGATTTGCCTTTCCCTGATGCTGGGTGATGTTGAGCATCTTTTCATGTTTCTGCTGTCCATCTGTATGTCTTCTTTGGAGAAATGTCTATTCACGTCTTCTGCCCATTTAAAAACTGGATTGTTCATGTTTGGGGTGTTGGTTTCAATAGATTCTTTATATATTTTGGATACTAACCCTTTATTGGATATGTCATTTGTAAATATCTTCTCCCATTCGGTAGGTTGCCTTTTAGTTTTATTGTTTCCTTCACTGTGCAGAAGCTTTTTATTTTGATGTAATCCCAGTAGTTTATTTTTGCTTGTGTTTCCCTTGCCTCAGGAGGCATATCTAGAAAAAAAACTGCTACAGCTGATGTCAAAGAAGTTACTGCTTGTGCTCTGTTCTAGGATTTTTATGGCTTCAGGTCTCACGTTTAGGTGTTTAATGCATTTTGGATTTATTTTTGTCTATGGTATAACAAAGTGGTCCAGTTTTATTCTTTTGCATGTTGCTGTCCAGTTTTCCCAACACCATTTGTTGAAGAGACCTTCTTTTTCTTATTGGATACTTAATTAGCCATATAATTGTGAGTTCACTTCTGGGTTTTCTACTCTGTTCTTTTGATCGATATGTCTATTTTTGTGCCAATAATATACTGTTTTGATTACCACAGCTTTGTAATATAATTCAAAGTCTGGAATTGTAATACCTCCATCTTTGCTTTTCTTTTTCAACGTTGCTTTGGCTATTTGAGGTTTTTGTGGTTCTATACAAATTTTAGGGTTGTTTGTTCTAGCTCTGTGAAACATGCTGTTGGTATTTTGATAAGGATTGCATTAAATCTCTAGATTGCTTTGGGTGGTATAGACATTTTAGCAATATCTGTTCTTCCAAACTATGAGCATGGAATATATTTCCATTTCTTAGTCGTCTTCAATTTCTTTCATCAGTGTTTTATAGTTTTCAGATAACAGATCTTTTACCTCGTTGGCTAGGTTTTTTCCTAGGTATCTTGTTTTTGGTGCAATTGTAAATGGGATTCATTCCTTAATTTCTCTTTATGCTCTTCATTATTGTTGTATAGAAACGCAACAGATTTCTGTACATTGATTTTGTATCCTGTGACTTTACAGAATTCCTTAATTAGCTATAGCAATTTTTTTTGACAGAATCTTTTGGGTTTTCTATATATAGTATCATATCTGCAAATAATAAAAGTTTGATTTCTTCCTTGCCAATTTGGATGCCTTTTATTTCTTTTTGTTGTCTCATTGCTGTGGCTAGGATGTCCACTACTATGTTGAATAAAAGTGGTGAGAGTGGACATCCCTGTTGTGTTCCTGACTATAGAGGAAAAGCTCTCAGTTTTTCCCCATTGAGGATGATATTAGCTGTGGGTTTTTCATATGTGGTCTTTATTATGTTGAGCTATGTTGCCTCTAAACCTACTTTGGTGAGGGCTTTTATCATGAAGGGGTGTTGTGCTTTGTCAAATGCTTTTCCTGCATCAATGAAATTATAGTATGGTTCTTTTCTTTTCTTTTATTAATATGATGTATCACATTGATTGATTTTAATGGCCTTAATGGAATTTTTGTGTCATCCTTATTCCTTTGTATGGAAACCTTAGAAATAGTGCTGTACTCAATGAAAAGAAATATATATTTTTTTCTCTTCCATCGTGCTTCTAAACTCATGAGACCCCAAAAAGTATGTTACCCATGTAGTTTTAAATAAAACTAATTGGGACATCACTAAATAAATAGATTGAAAAACAGAAATCCTTTTCTTTTGGGAAATTTGATAATTGCAGAATAGTGTCAGGGAACATGTTAAGTATAAGCATTATCTATTTTGAGTAGAAAAAAATAACTAGAATTTCATGGACAATGTTGTTTTGAACTTCCTCATGTGGTTAGATTTTTGTTTTGAAAACAAGTGTAAAGGGCCACTGCTGTCAAGAAGAATGAAATGTAGAAAGTGTCTGCCATATAGATTTGAAGCAGGATCATAAAATATTGAATTGTAAAATTTTAAAACAGATTTATGAGAGAAATGCTTCCATGTAATTCCACAGTCCTGAATACCTGAAAAACTTGCCGAGATTTTAAAATTTGCAGATTTAAGAAAGTATAGAAGATAGGAATAGAAATTATTACCAAGATTTCACTTTATTGCTTGCTGAATATTGTTCACTATCTGAAAATGCCTTGACGCAAGTGAATGATTTTTACCACAGAGTATTTCCTCAATAATGATCCCATACTGCATTGCAGTGATTTAAAACTGATAACTCTGAAAACATTAATGAGAAAATATTTATTTAATGTTGCTTGTGATTTTGCATTTAAACATTATATAAGTTGCACATGAATTACCTCAGTGAAATAAAATTTTAATATTTTGGAAGAAAATAGCGAGTCCCTGTTTGTAACCCCCTTCCTAGGCTAATACTCAGAAGTAAGCACTGCTAAATATTATGTTTTATCCAGTTAGACTTTTCATTTATATTTGTAAACATTAAACATCTATATTTTCTATGTAATATATATGGAATACATTTAAAAACTGTGAATACATTAGATATTTTAATGTTATATATCAATTTATGGGTATGGTTTTATTCAGAAGTACATGTAAGATTGTATGTATAATATTATTCAGTAATTTGCATTAATAATGTATCTTAAGTTCCAATACCCAGAAGAATGTAGAAATTATAATTAGTTACTCAGTGATTGCATAGCTTCCACCCAGTTCAAGATATAGAACATTAGTAGCATGTGTGGAAATTGCTATCCATTCCTTCTTCCAGTGAATCCATGCCCCCTTACTCTTAAATCAAGATCATGACTTCTAATAACATAGATTAGATTTGCATGTATTTTTAATTAAATGGATAATTTCATGTGTGGTTGCATTCATACCCATGATATAGGTGAGGTTAAATCTCATTTTTTGTATACCATTCATTAATTTTCAATGATGATAAAAATATAACATCATCCACTTTACTGTTGAAATTTGGTTTCAAAGAACAATGCTATGAACATTCTTGTATATGTTTTTTGGTACACACAGACTGACACTTTGTTGACTGATACTTAAGAGTAGAATCACTGGGTCATACCATATGCATATGTCCATTCTAGTAGCTAAGGCTCAAGAGTTTTCCAAAACACTAGTATCAATTTGAATTTCCAACAGCAACAAAGAAGATATGCTAATTTATATTGTTGCCAGCATGTGATGTTGTCATTTTTGAAAATTTTATTCATTCTGATCTTATACAGTAGTACATAAGTTTAGTTTTCATTTTACTTTTCTAATGAATAATGAGCATTTTTTAAAACTTTTATTTGCATTTATTTTATTTAGAATTTACTCCAGGCCATAGTTTTTGTTTCTTCAGTTTCTTCTGAATATCTTTTACTGCTGTACAACTTCCTCTTCTGGTTCAGGAACAATCTGCTCTTATTCAGTAAGAATCATCTCAACGTGGGAGGGAAAGCTCATGTAGGGGTTAGGCCAACCATGAGCCATGTAAATTCTACAATGCATCCTGGGAGTTTGTTCACCTGGATATGCTCAATGAGCAGAGAATCTACATCTAAACTCTTAAGTCCAGCATTACTCTCTGCATGTATAAGCATGTGAAGTAAAAATTCAGCCCTCTTTTTGGGCCACTGACCCCATATCCAGCCCCACTGTTTGGCCTGGGAATCCCTACAACTCTACCATTGTAGCAACAGAATGGCACACATGGCTTCTGCAAAGCGACATCTTTCAGATACTTGGTGGCTTTTCAGAGCACCTGGGCAGTTTCACATGTGTTCTTAAAGTGAAAACTGAAGATTTGAAACTCCTACTTGCATGATTTTGTTGAGTTTTCTGGGTCAAGTGAATAACAAACTATTTTCAGAAACCACCTGGGGCCGCTTACAGGAAGAACTAATGAGCATTTTTAAAATAAGATTGTTTTTAAATATATTTATTGATCATCTGTATATTCTTTTTTGAATTCCTGTTTTTGCCTATTTTCCAATTTTAATAAGGTTATTTATTATTATTGACTTGTGAAAACTTTCTTGCATTCTAAATATGAACTTTTTGTTAGCTGTGAATATCTTCTTCCATTTGGGGCATTATGGTCCATTCACACATGATTTCTTTTGATAAGCAGACATCATAACTCTAATGTAGTCAAAGTAGTTGTTGTTTTCCTTTTGTTCTTTTTTTCTTTTTTTTCTTTTAGGCACAGAGAGCATGAGTGGGGGAGAGGGACAAAGAGAGAGTGAGAGAGAGAGAGAAAGGGAAAGAGAGAGACAGAATCCTTAGCAGGCTTTATGCTCAGTCTGGAGCCTGACATGGGGCTCGATCCTATGAACCATGAGATCATCACCTGAGCCAAATTCAAGAGTAAGTCGCTCAACCAACTGAGCCACCCAGTCACCTCTTACTAATCCACGTACATAAACATGACTTTTTAAAGGAATCTACAATCTTAATTATCATTTATACTTAACTTCAAAATCCACATAGAATGTATTGACTTTTATTTTTATTGAGATAAACTTCACCTAACAAAATATCTATGAAAGTATACAATTCAGTGGCTTTTACTATATTCACAAATTGTAATTCCATAATATTTCCATCAACCAAAAACAAAAACAGGTACCCATTAGCAGTCACTCCTCATTTTCTACTCCATCACAACCCCTTGCACCACTAAATTACTATTTGTCTCTGTAGATCTGTCTATTCTGGACATTTCTTATAAATAGGATCATATAATAATTCATATTTTGCATCTGAATTCTTCCATTTAGTATCATAACTTCAAAATTCATCCATGCTGTGGTATGTCTTAAAAGTCCATTCCAACTGTGGTTCAATATTATTCCATTGCATGGGCATACCACATGTTGTTTATCCATTCATCAATTAGTGGACATTGCTGTTTCTGCTTTCAGCTGTCATGAATAATACAGCTACGGACATTTCTGTGTTTTGTGTTTACATATGTTTTCAATTTTCTTGAGTATATACCTAGAATTTCCGGGTATAGAGTAACTCTATGCTTAACTTTTTCAAGACTACCTAAGTGTTGCCAAGAGAACAATGATGTGATTAGCAATGTAATCTAAGATGGAAAGGAAAAGAAAGATGAAACCATGAGGTTGAATGTCTAATGAGGTTGAGTAAAATCCCTAATATCAAATTTTTAGTTACTGGTGTAATTAGGTCTTCTGACTCCTTTACAGGTGTCCTAAAACAACTCTGTTAATCACAATTTATTGTGAAAATCCAATCTGTCTTTAGGCAAATTCTAGAGCTTGCAACCCTTAATTCATCAGTACCCACAATAGTATTTTATCATGTTATACTCCAACCCAAAGCATTTCACTATTGATGAATGAGGTATTCTCCTAACTTGTTCACAGCTCTCTGACTATCTCCCTTTAGAGTTTCTTTCCATGCAGTATTGTCAGTAGGCAGGAATGAAAAGGCCATGTATATTCATGTACACTTGGTTAGTTGTGGATAAAATACCAGCAAGAAAAATGGCATGAGAGACATATGCCCAAGATATCCTTCAGCTTTTAGGTTGGACACATTTTTTTTAATCCATGTCTCAAATTCTTATCCACATAATCTCACAGTACTTTGTCTACAGCCTGAATTTCTCCTTATCTTCACATCAATCTTTCCTCTTTTGTAGTCACAATAATCACGGTGTATACAATTGCTTTGTTTGTTGTTCCCATTTTATTCTTGTATTTCTAAATAGCTTATAAAATATTTTCTTCCTGACCAAAATGAGTTCTTGTTGAATCTTTTACTAACATATATTTTATTAAAATTGTCTTTCACTGAAAGATGAAACAAATGTGACCATATTTAGAACCACTGGCAAGTTTCTTTACTCATATGTTATTTAACCTAATAATTTCTCCTTATTTAAATGTTACCCTCACTCACCAATCAGGGATATCTTTTAATTACAAGTTATCTTTTCTTTTTTTGTGGGGGTTATATGTTTCCATTTGCTTTCACCAGACATGCTTTGCTGATTTGCTAATTACCTGCCTGTCTTTCTGACTTGCTCTTAGCAATCCTGTTCCCAGCTAAGCATGGTTGCCTATAGAGTTTTTGCAATACTTCGTTTCTTCAGTTAGCTAGAAGAAAACAATCAAAATCAGTGCTGCCACACTCTCTCCTCATATATTCCTATCAGAGATCAGAGCTTCACCTTAGGATTCTTGAAACTTAGTGATATAGGCAGTCTGAAATAACTCTCCATTTTCTTTAGAACTTTTACTTTTAAAAAGTTTTATATGTTTCTATTTAATCTTTATTCAATCAAAATAACTCCAGTGTTTGTTTACATAGTTAGTTATACTCAGTGGGTTTAATTTGAGAATTAATGATGAATATTCAAACCAGTCTTATGGGAATATAAAATACTTGCATGTGGTAAGTAAAGGTGTCTTTTGAATAATTAAAAATGAGGGGCACCTGGGTGGTCATTCGGTTTAGCATCCGACTAAGGCTCAGGTCATGATCTCATAGTTTGTGAGTTTGAGCCCTGCGTTGAGCTCCATGCTGTCGGTTCCTAGCCTGGAGCCTGCTTCGGATTCTGTGTCTCTTCCTCTCTCTGCTCCTCTCATGCTCACACTCTGTCTTTCCCTATCTCTCAATAATAAATAAATGTTAAAAAAATTAAGAAAATAAAAATAAAAATGAGACAAAATCTAACAGGGATAAACAAAAATAGGAGAACCATATCTCTGATGAACCTGGATGCAAAAATTCTCAACAAGATACTAGGAAATCAAGTTTAGCTGTACATTAAAAGAATTATTCACCATGATCAAGTGGAATTCATTCCTGGGCTGCAGGGTTGGTTCAGTATTCTCAAATCAATCAACATGATACATCACATTAATAGAAGAAATGATAAGAACCATATGATCCTGTCAATAGATGCAGAAAAAGCATTTGACATAATACAACATCCTTTCTTAGTAAAAACCCTCAGAAAGTCAAAATAGAAGGAATATATCTTAATATCATAAAAGCCATATATGAAAGGCTCACAGCTAATATCATCCTGAATAGAGAAAAACTGAGAGCTTTCCCCCTTAGATCAGGAGCATGACAGAGATGTCCATTCTCACCACTGCTGTTCAACATAGTACTGGAATTCCTAGCCTCAACAATCAGATAACAAAACGAAATAAAAGGCATTCAAATTGACAAGGAAGTCAAACTTTCACTCTTCACAGATTACATGATACTCTATGTGGAAAACCCAAAAGACCACATGAAAAAACTCCTAGAGTTAATGCATGAATTCAGCAAATTCCCAGGATATAAAATCAATGTACAAAAATCAGCTGCAATTCTATACATCAATAATTAAGCAACAGAAAGAGATATCAGGGAATTGATTCCATTTACAATTGTATGAAAAACCATAAAATACCTAAGTATAAACCTTATCAAAGGTAAAAGGTCTGTACACTGAAAACTGTAGTAAGTTTATGAAAGAAACTGAAGAAGACACAAAGAAATGGAAAAAAAATCCCATGCTCATGGATTGGAATAATAAATATTGTTAAAATGTCAATACAACCCAAAACAATCTACACATTCAATGTAATCTCCATTAAAACAGCACCAGAATTCTTCACAGAGCTAGAACAAACAATCCTAAAATTTGTGTTGAACCACAAAGGATCCCGAATAGCCAAAGTAATGTTAAAAAAGGAAACCAAAGCTGGAGGCATCACAATCTCAGACTTTAACCTGTATTATGAAGCTGTAATCAAGACAGTATGGTACTGGCGCACACACACACACACACACACACACACACAAAGACACATAGATCAATGCAATAGAATAGAGAAACCAGAAATGGACCTACAAATATATGGCCAACTAATTTTTGACCAAAGTAAGAAAGAGTATCTAATGGAAAAAAGAGTCCTTTTAGCAAATAGTGTTGGGAGAATGGTGCTAACACAGCAATATGCAGAAGAATAAAACTGGACCACTTTCTCACACCATACACAAAAATGAATTCATTATGTATGAAAGACCTAAATGTGAGGCAGGAAACTATCAAAATCCTGGAGGAGAAAACAGGCAAAAACCTCTTTGACCTTGACCACAGCAACTTCTTACTCACTATGTCTCCAGATGCAAGAGAAATAAAAGCAAAAATGAACCATTGGGACCTCATCAAGATAAAAAGCCTCTGTGCAGTATAGGAAACAATCAGCAAATCTAAAAGGCAACTGATGGAATGAGAGAAGACATTTGCAAATGACATATCAGGTAAAGATAAAAAAATCTATAAAGAACATACCAAACTCAACACTCAAAAAACAAATAATCCAGGTAAGAAATGGGCAAAAGACATGAATAGACACTTTTCCAAAGAAGACATCCAAATGGCTAACAGACACATCTAAAGATACTCAACATTGCCCATCATCAAGGAAATACAAATTAAAACCACAATGCGATACCACCTCACACCTGTCAGAATGGCTGAAATTAACAAACCAGGACACAACAGATGTTGGCAAGGATGTGGAGAAATGGGAACCCTATTGTACTTTTCTTGGGAATGCAAATTGGTGCAGTCACTCCAGGAACTAGTATGGTGTTTCGTCAAGAAACTAAGAATAAGACCTACCCTAAGATCCAGGAATTGTACTACTAGGTATTTACCCAAAGGATACAAATATATAAATTAGAAAGGTTACATGCAGCCCAGTGTTTATTGCAGCATTATCAATAGATAATTGATATATCAAAAAGAATGAAATCTTACCATTTACAACAACGTGGATGGAACTGGAGGGTATTATGCTAAGCAAAATAATTCAGTCAGAGAAAGAGAGATATCACAGGATTTCACTCATGTGGAATTTGAGAAACTTACCAGATGATTATAGGGGAAGGGAAGGAAAAATAAAAACAGAGAGGAAGGCAAACCATAAGAGATTCTTAAACAAGAGAACAAACTGAGGGTTGATGGGGGTGGGGTAAATGGGTGATGGGCACTTGTCAGTATGAGCACTGAATGTTATATGTAAGTGATGAACCGCTGGGGTCCTACACCAAGACTACACTGTATATTAACTAACTTGAGAATAATAATAATAATAATAATAATAATAGAGAATATATTGCTTGGAGAGGTATGTAAATTGATACATAAAAACAATAAAGTAAATCTACTTTAATTATTTTGAAATTTATCTGTTATTATCCAATGATTTGTTGTAAGAAGCCAAAATATTATTGTATATTGAGTAGTGCAAAATAATTTTGGTGGATGACATTACGCAATGAGGGAACATAGTAAACCAAAGGTGAAGAGACTAGAAATCAATCTAAGACAAAAAGGGCAAAAGTGATTATTTTAAGATACTAAAATTCATCTCTTTTTTTTATGTTTATTTTATTTATGAGGGAGAGAGACAGTGCGAGCAGGGGAGGGGCGGGGAGAGAGGGAGACACAGAATTCAAAGCAGGCTGCAGGCTCTGAGCTGTCAGCACAGAGCCCAACATGGGGCTCAAAATCATGAACCTTGAGATCATGACATGAGCCAGAGTCAGTGCTTAACCAACTGAGCCACCCAGGCGCCCCTCAAATTAATCTTTCAAAATAATATTTCTATCTTCCAAACAAATAATCTTCTCCATTCTCTTACATCATATTGCAACATAATAGGACAATATTTATTATGGCTCTCAAAGAGTTTACCATGAAGATTTGGAAAAAGAGACTCAATAATTGAATGTCACTGATGAATGTTATAATAGAAGTTAGGCTCTATCACAGAAATAAATTGGAATATGGGCTTCAGGTCCTAGAGAAAAACACATTTTCATTATACACAATATGCCCAAAGAAAAAGTTCTTTAATATGGTCATTGTGTTCATTATGAAACATTTTCCTTATTTTTAAATTAGTCTTGTTTTTTTATTCATATTTAGTTTACATCCAAGTTAGTTAGCATAGAGTGCAATATGATTTTAGGACTATAATCCAGTGATTCATCCCCTATATATAACACACAGTGCTCATCCCAACAAGTGTCTTGCTTAATTCCCCTTGCCCATTTAGCCCATCCCCCCCCCACTCCCCAACCCTCCAGCAACCCTCAGTTTGTTCTTTATATTTAAAAGTTTCTTATGTTTTGTGCCCTCCCTGTTTTTATATTATTTTTGCCACCTTTCCCTTATGTTCATCTGTTTTGTATTTTGATTCCATATATGAGTAAAGTCAAATGATATTTGTCTTTCTCTAATTTTGCTTAGAGTAATACACTCTAGTTCCACCTATATAGTTGCAAATGGCAAGATTTCATTCTTTTTGATTGCCAAGTAATACTTAATTGTGTGTTTATACCACTCTTCTTTATCCATTCATCTGTCGATGGACATTTGGGCTCTTTCCATACTTTGGCTTTTGTTGATAGCACTGCTGTAAACGTTGGGGGTGCATGTGCCCCTTTGAAACAGCACACTTGGATCCTTTGGATAAATACCTAGTAGTGAAATTGCTGGGTCATAGGGGAGTTCTACTTTTGATTTTATGGGGGATATCCACACTATTTTCCAGAGTGGCTGCACCAGTTTGCATTCCCATCAGCAGTGCAAAAGCTTTCCTCTTTCTCCATATCCTCACCAAAATCTGTCTTTGCCTGAGTTGTTAACTTTAGCCATTCTGATGGGTGTGAGGTGGTATCTCATTGTGGTTTTGATTTATATTTCCTCGATGCTGGTGTGTCGAGCGTGTTTTCATGCGCCTATTAGCCATCTGTATGTCTTCTTTGAAAAAGTGTCTATTCATGTCTTTTGCTCATTTCTTCACTGGATTATTTGTTTTTTGGGTGTTAAGTTTATTAAGCTCTTTCTAGATTTTTGGATACTAACCCTTTATCTGATTCATCATTTGTAAATATCTTCTCTCATTATGTTGGTTGCTTTTTAGTTCTGCTGATTGTTTCCTTTGCTGTGCAGAAACTTTTTATCTTGACAAGGTCCCAATAGTTCATTTTTGCTTTTATTTCCCTTGCCTCGGGAGACATGTTCAGTAAGAAGTTGCTATGGCTGAGGTCAAAGAAGTGCTGCCTGCTTTCTCCTCTAGGATTTTGACGTCTTGTCAAAGCGTCTTGTCAAGCGTCTTGTCTTATGTTTAGGTCTTTCATCCATTTTGAGTTTACTCTTGTAAATGGTGTAAGAAAGTGCCCCATGTTCATTCTTCTGCATGTCACCGTCCAATTTTCACAACATCATGTGCTGAAGTGACTGTCTTTATTCCATTGGATATTCTTTCCTGCTTTATCAAAGATTAGCTGGCCATACGTTTCTGGGTCCATTTCTGGGTTCTCTATTATATTCCATTGATCTAGGTGCCTGTTTTTGTGTCAGTACCATACTGTCTTGATGATTACAACTTTGAAATACATCTTGAAGTTTGGAATTGTGATGCTTCCAGCTTTGGTTTTCTTTTTCAGGATTGCTTTGGCTATTCGGGGTATTTTCTGGTTCCATACAAATTAGGATTGTTTGTTCTAGCTCTGTGAAGAATGCTGATGTTATTTTGATAGGGATTCCACTGACTATGTAGATTGCTTTGGGTAGTATCAATATTTTAGCAATATTTGTTCTTCCAATCCGTGAGCATGGAATATTTTTTCCATGTTTTGTCTCTTCTTCAATTACTTTCATAACCTTGCTACAGTTTTCAGCATATAGATTTTTCATCTCTTTGGTTAAGGTTATTCTTAATATTTTATAGATGTTGATCCAATTGTAAATGGGATTGATCCCTTGATTTCTCTTTCTGTTTCATTATTGCTGTATAGAAATGCAACCAATTTCTGTGCATTGATTTTATGTCTTGTGACTTTGCTGAAATCATGGATCAGTTCTAGAAGGTTTTTGGTGGAATATTTTGGGTTTTCCATGTAAAGAATCATGCCATCTGCAAAGAGTGAAAGTTTGACTTCCTCCTTGCTGGTCTGGATGCCTTTTATTCCATTGTGTTGTCTGATTGGTGAAACTAGGACTTCCAATACTATGTTGAATAACAGTGGTGAGAGTGGACATCCCTTTTGTGTTCCTGATCTTAGGGAGAAAGCTCTCATATTTTCTCCATTGAGGATGATATTAGCGGTGGGTTTTTTGTATATGGCTTTTATGATTTTGAGGTATGATCCTTCTTGCCTACACTCTTGAAGGTTTATATCAAGAAAAGATGCTGTGTTTTGTCAAATGCTTTTTCTGCATCTATTGAGAAGATCATGTGGTTTTTCTCCTTTCTTTTATTAATTTGATGTATCACATTGATTAATTTGTGGATATTGAATGAGGCCTGCATTCCCAGGTATAAATCCCACTTGATTGTAGTGAATAATTCTTTTAATGTATTGTTGGATACTGTTGGCTAGTATCTTCTTGAGAATTTTTGCATCCTTGTTCATCAGGGAAATGGTGTTATAGTTTGCCTTTTTAGTGGGATCTTTGGTTTTGGAATCAAGGTAATTCTGGCCCCATAAAATGAGTTTTGAAGTTTTCCTTCCATTTCTCTGTTTTGGAATAGCTTCAAAAGAATAGGTGTTAACTCTTCTTTAAATGTTTGGTAGAATTCCCTTGAAAAGCCATCCAGCCCTGAACTCTTGTTTTTTGGGAGTTCTTTGATTACTAATTAGATTTCTTTACTGGTTATGGGTCTGTTCAAATTTTCTATTCTTTTTGTTTCAGTTTTGGTACTTTATATGATTTTAGGAATTTTTCCATTTCTGCCAGATTGCCCAATTCAGTGGCGTATAATGTTCATAATATTCTCTTATTGTTTGTATTTCTGCAGTATTGGTTGTGATCTCTCCTTTTTCATTCTTGATTTTATTTATTTTGGTCCTTTCTTTTTTCTGTTTGATCAAACTGGCTAGGGGCTTATCAATTTTGTTAATTCTTTTAAAGACCCAGCTCCTGGTTTCATTGATCTGTCCTACTGCTTTTTTTGTTTGTTTGTTTGTTTTGTTTTGTTTGTTTTGGTTTGGTTTTGGTTTTTTTTGTTTTGATAGCATTGACTTCTCTAATCTTTATTATTTCCCATCTTCTGATATTTTTGTGTTTTATTTGCTGTTCTTCTTCAAGCTCTTTAGGCATAAGTTTAAGTTGTGTATCTGAGACCTTGCTTCCTTCTTTAGGAAGGCCTGAATTGCTATATACTTCCCTCTTATGGCTGCCTTTTCTGCATCCCAGAGGTTTGGGGTTGTAGTGATATTATTTTCATTGGCTTCCATGCACCTTTTAATTTCCTCTTTAACTTCTTGGTTAACCCATTCATTCTTAGTTTTATGTTCTTTAATCTCCAAGTATTCCTTGTCTTTCCAAGATTTTCTTGTGGGTTGATTTTCAGTTTCATAGCATTATTGTTTGAAAATATGTGTGGTATGATCTCAATTTTTTGCACTTTTTGGGGGCTGATTTGTGTCCTAGTATGTTCTATTCTGGAGAATGTCCCATGTGCACTCAAGTACAATGTGGTATTCTTCTGCTTTAGGATGAAATGTTCTAAATATATCTGTTATGTCCATCCAGTCCAGTGTGTCATTCAAAGCCATTATTTCCTTATTGATTTTCTGCTTAGATGATCTGTCCATGCTGTCAGTGGGATATTGAAGTTCCCAATATTGTGGTATTATTATCAGTGAGTTTCTTTATGTTTGTGATTAATTGATTTGTATAGTTGGGTTATTTGTTGAATCTAATGGGAGTTCTCTGTGCTTCCTGGATTTTGATTTCTGTGTCTTTCCCCAGGTCAGGAAAGTTTTCTTCTATGATTTGCTTACATAAAACTTCTACCACTTTTTCTCTCTATTCATCTTCTGGGACTCCTGTGATTCTGATGTTATTCCCTTTAAATGAGTCACTGGGTTCTCCAATATTTATATTGTGTCCTCCTGCCTTAATTTTCCTCTTTTTTTCTGCTTGATTATTCTCCATAATTTTTTTTCTTCCAAATCACTGATTTGCTGTTCTGCTTCATTCATCCTTGCTGCCATGGCATCCATACAAGATTGCACCTCGTTTATAGTATTTCTAATTTCATCCTGACTTGATGTTACTTCTTTTATCTCTGAAGAAAGGGATTCTATGCTTGTTTTAACCCCAGCTAGTTTTCTTATTAGTGTGATTTTAAACTCTAGTTCAGACATCTTGCTTATATCTATGTTGATGAAGTCCCTGGTTGTCTGTTCGTGCTTGTGGGGTGAATTCCTTTGTTTTGTCATTTTGGAGGAAGAAAAAGGATTAATAAAGTAAAGACTAAAAATTAAAAAAAAAAATAAGAACAACACAAAAACTCAAATAAAGGAAGCTAGATCCTAAGTGTGTTTTGGTCTGGTTGTTGAAAGAAGCTTGAATGAACAGAGAAAAAACAGGAATAAAAAATAAGGAAAGAAAAAAAGTATGAAAAAAATGCACACAATAATATAGAATAAAATAAAATGAAGAAAGTAAAATAGAATAAAAATTAAAGAAAAATAAAAAATATATTAACAAACTTCATTTTTCTATAAAACAGAAAATAAAAATAATTTTTTCTTTTTGTATCCAAGATTAAGAAAAGAAAAATAAAAATAAATGAATAGGTGGACCAGTGAATAGAATGAATTATGAATGAAATTACATTCAGCTTCCCCTAGAAGTCAAAATATGAAGTACCTTATAATTCATATAGTAAGCTGGTAGAGAGAGACTTGTGGTGATCCTCTAAAACTTGCTTGGTACAGTTTGATGAGGGTTTTAACAGCTCCCTTCTTGACTAAGTGGTGCTGCTTAGCTTACTGGGGTGAATAGGTGTGGCATGCACGCATGTGCGTGTGTATGTGCATGCATAGGGGAGGTGAAAATGGCTTCACCCACCTTCCCAGTCTCTGGCACAGGAACACTGCACTCTCAGTGACCCGTGATCAAGCTCCCCTCCTTTGTCTCTGGCTTCTGTCCATTGGCCATCTCTATACTGTCCATGTTCAAGCCATCAGCCTGCCAGGTGGCACTTCCTCCTGAATTTTATCTCACATGTGTTTCCAAACCCCTCACTTCTGAGGGCCCTGTGGCTTGGACCTGTTCTGACCCTCTGGGGAACCACTTCTCCCCATGTGACCCACGGACCCCATGAACCTTGGACCTTGCCTGCTCCTGGGGATTCACCCTTCCCACCAGAGCACCATAAGATATTGAGGTGTGGAATTTCCAACTGCTCTCCTCTATTTATAGAGTCATAATGGTATTGAAACCCTCTCCTTTCTCCTTTCTCCTTTCTCCCTTTCTTGTTCAGTCATATGTAGGTGTTTCCACTCTTTCTCTTTCCCTGCAGCTACTTTTGGGGCGAGTGCTTTTCCTGTACTCTTCCCCCATTTCTATGTCCTTTTGCAAAAACAACTCCCTACCTGCCACAGCTTCTCTCTCCCCCAGTTCATCTTTCCACAACATGCACCTGCCGAGTTCTGTGGCCCAAGTTATGCAGATTGTTGAGTTAATCCTCAGATCAGTTTTTTAGGTTGAAAAATGGTTTGGTGCTGATCTAGTTGCATTTCAAGGAAGAGAGAAGCAGAGAAATTCCATGCTGCTTTGCCATCTTTGCCCTTCCCCCTATGAAACATTTTCATGTTCATGTTTAGTTTCTGTGGTCAGATTTCTTGGACATTGATCATGGTTCCTTCACTTATAGAGCTGTTACTTGATGCAAATAGCTAAACTCTTTATTAATTTCCTAATATGTAAAATGTGGACAAAAATTTTATCTAACTCATAGAATTGTGTGAGGGATGATTTTATTGACATATCATAAACACTCAGAATAGCCTAGTACCTAATAAGCACTTGATAAATGTTGGATATTTGTCCTACTTATGTATTCCCAGTTCTTAAAGTAGTATCTTTCATAAAGTAATGTTTAATTAATATCTGCTAACAGAGAACATAAAATTAATGAATGGCAAAAAATAAAATTTTAAAGTAGAGAAAGCTTAATATTATTTGACTCTAATTAAACCAAATCATCCATTTTAGAATCACTTTAAAAATTCTGACACTCTCAGCCTCTGGCCACATCTGTCCAGGGACTCTTATAACCACCAAATTCAGAGACTTCATCCATATGCTATACCTATCCTAACTGGCTCTAACATAATAGTTACCAAAATTTTACCTGATAGTTAAAAATGTACCTAAACATTTTAACCTTCATAGGAGTTTCACATTTAAAAAGAGTTATATAACTTTTTCAACTCCTAAAGTGGAGGCAGGTAACATAGAAGAAACTGAAAATTATTGGATATGTCGATCAAAAGTGTCTTACATGATGGTTAAACTTGAAAAAATTCAACTGTGAGGAAGGTGAGAAGGTATTATAATTGGTGACTACCTACTAGATTTATGATTGTAGTAGGTAAAGGAATTACTTTCTGACAGGAAGGGAGTAGAAATAATCTTATTAGAAGTTTGGAAGGAAGAATACATTCTGGACAGATTTAAAAAATGAGTGTCTCCTAAATGTAATTCAATTATAAAATACATGAAATTTTAAGCTTATTCAGTATTTCATTTGTATATTTGTAGACAATTGCCATGGACAATTACTGTTCTAAGGCCTCACAAACAAATACAAGTAAAACCTGAACAAAAGCACACAGAGATAAAAACACAGAAATCCCAGTAGTCCTACTCAAGTAAATTTGCAAGATATTATCTTGAATTACAAGAATTAAAGAAGACAATAAATAATATCCAGAGGAAAGAAACGAGAGTGAGAAAACCCTGTTGAGAAGAGAATTGAAATAACCTCTTCCTTTTTTAAACTGATAGGATCAAAATGAATGTATTCTGTTAAGATTAAGACTCTAGAGTTCCCTCTGTCTTTGGGAATAACGTGATATTTTTTTCAACACCCCTAATTGAGAATCTAAGCCATTATGTGATATGGTTCTTTGCAGGAAACGATATGTTTAATATTCACATAATAATGCTATGATAGACAGAATTCTAAAGATATTCCCAAAGATTCCCATCCTTTATTCTGCAGTCAAACACTAATTTAGGTTCTGATTTGAAGGGCATTTTGCAGTTGTATTAAGGTCACCAATCAGCCAATCTTTTTTTTTAATTTGTTAATGTTTATTTATTTTTCGAGAGGGACAGAGTGTGAGCAAGGGAGGGGCAAAAAGAGAGGGAGATACAGAATCTGAAGCAGGCTCCAGGCTCTGAGCTGTCAGCACAGTGCCTTATGCTGGGCTACAACTCATGAACTGTGAGATCATGATCTGAGCTGAAGTCAGTTGCTTAACGGAATGAGCCATTCAGGTGCCCCAACTAATCACCCAATCTTAAAACAGGGAGATTATCCTGAATTACCTAAGTGGCCCTCATGTAATCATGTGAGAGTTTTTAAAAGCAGAAGACAAAAGGAGAGGAGAGATGAGGCAGAAGGTGATGTCAGAGAGATTCAAAGCATAGGAAGAATTCTACCCACCTGTTCTTTCTTTGAAAATGACAGTAAGGGGACAAATGCCAAAGAATACGGGCAGCCTCTCAAAGCTAAGGGACATTTTCTGGAAATAGAAACCTCTTTACAATTCTGAATTCTGGCAATAACTTGGATTACCTTTGATACAGCTTCCAGAAAGGAAAGAAGCCCTGACAGCACCTTGATTTTTGCCCAGTGAGATACATGTTGAGTTCTATTCTATGCACTGTGAGATAACACATGTGTGTTATTTTAAGCTGTTAAATTTGTGGTATTTTGTTATAGCAATGATAGAAAAAAAACAATGGTACAAAAAAATAAAAACCCACTATTATATCATATTAAAGGACATGTGGCTAATCTGAGAGATTATACAGATGAGATATTCCAAGAAAAGTCCATTTCCATTTCTTATGAAGTAAGACACACCATACATGTGTACATTGTCATTTTCTATCTTCTAAGAGGTGATATTTTTATTAATGTATTATTTAAATAAAAATTTGAATTTCAAAAGAAGAATGAATCTGGAGAAGGTAACTTTTTTTTAAATAGAATCATAAGGCACACTAAGTGGGAAATGTTCTATTATACCAAAACTACTATGGAAAATATAAATAAGAGTAGGAGTCATGGCAATGACAAAAATGTATATTTTAATTGACTATTTTATGGAAACTAATATTTTAGTTAACATTGTTTCTTTTATGATGCATTTTATTACATGAGTTTTTTGGTCAACGATCACCTTTGACTTGTCCAAACAGGTTAAGAACCTGAGTTCTAAACCTTGGAAGTATTGACACTTTGGATTGGATCATTGTTTGTTGTAGGATGCTATCTCAGGCAATATAGGGCATTTAGCAACATCCTGGGCCTCTAAACACTAAATACCAGTAGCACCGTCTCATATACATACACCCTAATTGTGACAACCAAAGATATCCCCAGACATTGCCAAATGTCCCATGGGGGCAAAATCACCCCCTCACTGAGAACTTCTTTTCTATATGATAAGGATTATATAGTTTAGTAGAAAGCACAATTATGGATCCAGGAAATTAAGGAGGCTGCTGTACAATATTAGACTCTCATTGATCTGGAAAAAAAAAAGAAACAAACCATATTTTCTTTTTGAGTTGTATTGCAAAAGAATATCAAAGCTCATCTTGCCTTTACATGGTTAGGCATGCAGTAATTTTTCATAATCTTGCTTCAAGGATACCTATTATATTCAATCAGTGCCAGAAGACTTGGATTCAATGATATTATCACAATATACTCAACTACTCTGATGATATAATAGCTCCTAAATTTGAAAAAAAATATATATGTATCCAATGATAGATCAAAAAAAAGAGTAAATTGGCTTATAATCATCTACAGATTCAAGGACTTAAATAACAAAAGAAAAAAAGATTACTTAGATTGGAGTTGTTAGAAGCATTATCTAGTAATTTATTTTTATTTCTGAACTACTTCAAAATTAGAAAATCTAAACTGGGTATGTTTAGGTTTTAGAGAATCCTTACATATATTTATGACAATTTGGAGGAACTCTATTAGTTCTCTCAGGTTGCCATAACAAAAATATCATAGACTGGGTAGGTCAAACAACAGAAAGCTATTTCTCACAGTTCTAGAGGCTGGGAAGTCCAAGATCAATGTGCTGGCGAATTTGCTTCCTGCTGAGTGCTCTCTTTCTTGCTTGCAGGTGGTTGACTTCTCTCTGTGTTCTCGCGTGGCCTTTCCTCACTGTGAGAGAAAAAGAACAAGTTTCTGGTGTCTTTTTTTATAAGGGAATTAATCTCCACCCTCATGACTTCATCTAACCCCAATTTCCTCCTAGTTACCCCATGTCTAAATATCATCACATTAAGGGTTAGTGCCTTAACATATGAATTATGAGGAAACATAACGTTAAGTCTATAACAGGTACTCTAGACATGCTATTACTTTGAAGGATCTGAGCAAATGTCCTGGATTATAGTAGAAAGGCTTTCTCATGAGGAAGTCAGCGATCGACAAAGCTCTCTAATTAAATTGAGCTGATTTATTTTCAGGAAGATACTGGGTAATGAAACAAGAGGCTCCTACATGCTCCAAGAGCACAGTTCAATATACTTCTGAGATTTAATTCCTGCCTAGTAGATACAGTGATTCCCAGCATTTTATATATTGTCAGATTCAAATCAAAAGGTAAATAGTTTATAAATGAAAGTAAGAAAATGATTAATGAAATAAAGGAATAGGAAAAAAAAATTTAAACAAGAAGAAAGTACATCTGCTTAAAAAGGTCAATCTACCTGCTCTCTGGCTATGTATGCTGTATTCATTGAAAATATTATTCCACAAATTGTATATAACACCTTAGTCATTTGGTCGGCCGGGTGGTGGGGGGGAAACCTGAGCACAGACAGAGGGATTATCTAAAGTCCTGTGATAATTGTGAAAGTTTTTATAGTCCTGTCAGACCATTGGTTACGTAGACAATGTGAATGAAATCTGTGTGCTCCTAAAGAAAGAAGTGTTAGTGACTGAAATAGTTTTGGGAGGTTCAGCATTAATATGAGTTAGGGGAGATACAATACGATCATGAAGATTTAAAGATCATTGTTCAGGTATCATAGGGAATAAAATTTGAGTCTCATTTTAATTGGTCTGGGGAACCTCAACAAGTTATATCTAATATATTTAAAAATAAAATAGTGAGAAGGATAAATTGTCATAAGGCAAAGAGAGGCTCCAGAAGATTTTCTGTTCCAAAAATCAAGTTGGAAATAGGAATTCCACAATGAGGAGAGGAAGATTTATAAATCTGGCCTTTTGTAACCTCAAAACTCAGGACTACTTAGCTAGAACTCAAATATTAAAATAATTCTGGTTGTTCACTGTAGACTAAATTTTTAGTATGTTAGCAGAAATGGAATCAGACTTGTATAGTCTGAAATCCTAGAATACCAAACTAAAAGAAAAAAAATTATGAAAAGGGTATATAGAACTCAGAGTACTTGAAAATATAAAATGAAAGTATAGCCTACAGTTCAGTTTCCTAGCAGTTTCAGTAACCTGAATAAATATTTATGTTCAATATACAATTAGCAGGGATGATCCAGATCAGAGGCTAATGCCCAGGGGCAATCAATGGTCTGTAATTAGTGAATGCTACTTTGCAACTCATTTCTTTACAGAACTGTCCTTTTATAAACCAGTCAGTGGTCATGACCCCAGAAATATTTTGGAATGTAATTACTGAAACTTGTATAATCCGCTATCTGGTAAGGTGTCAAAAAAAAAAAAAAAGGATACTTCTGTAAAAGGAATACCTTTAATAATACCAACACTTGGTATCAACAAAGTAGTTATATATTAAATTATACTTATAAGGGTATAATTATGAATATATTATGGGACATAATGAATGTATGGGGAATAAATATTTTGATAACATTGTGTAACTGATTTACATTGATAACTTGAAAAAGTTATCAAACTCTCCAAAATATGGAAAACAATTGTCCAAGTTATATATGATTGAAGATAGAGTCACAAATCAGCAACTCAATCTACCTGCTAAGAGCAGATATGTTCATACAAAAAGGTGAAGTATAAGTTTGTCTGTTGATTAAATAATATGAAACTCTCCCTCAAAGAAAATGGAAAACTAGAGTTTATTTATCTAAACCTGTTTTTCTTCATCTAATTGTCTCTTTGGATATTTCATGTAGATATTGACATAGTAATAAGAAAAACATTTGAGATGCTATCAAGGATCTTATGATTGTAGAAGGTTTATAGAGGAAACATGATGAGTTAATAAGGTGACTATAAGAAATTACAGACCAAGAGACATCTTACCTACTTATAAAGGAACCTCAGGGAAAACCTGCAAGGCACCCACCTACAATCTAATCTAGTCTAAAATACCTGCTGTGAATGGTGCTAGTATTCATACAGACAAGTTGCCTTGCTTATAAGGAGGAGGGATGTGAATATTCCTAGAGAAAGATATACTATTATAATTGACACATGGCCTCACTAACAGGATCAGGCTGACATTGGCTGGAACTGCTTATGCTCTCAGTTATTTGGGAGTGGCCACAACCGTTTGACTCTCTCTTTCCATTCTACCAGTCAGAGGAACCGACTGGGCCTTCACCTTCATGGACTTATAAACTCTGCTTTTGACTTTCAGGAGATGCAAAAACCAGAGAATGATATCACTACCTGGTAGCATGCTATTGTGTCCATTGTGCTTTACAGTCTCCTATTCATGATGATAAATAAGAACAAATTGGTTTACCTTTTACTCTTATGAAAGACACTTGTTTAATTTATCTCTCAGTTGGTGTCTTTCATCGGTCCTCATCATCTTTGTGCTAACAATTTAGATGCATAGAGAACAAGTGATTCGTGGCCCAGAAAGAGAGTCACTTAGGGAGAAGACCTTCAGGAAGCTTGTCAGGCATGCTAAGCTTGTCAGTTGAAGCAACTGAATTCATAAAGCAATCAGAAGCATATGATAGAAAGTAGAAATTTTTACTAGATAACAACATTAGCAGCTAAGAGCCTAAATTATTGATAATGTGTTATTGCCAAACAAGAATATAAATCTTTTGCCTATATTGGTTCATTTAATCCTCATGTGTCAGACACACAAAGGTGACGTCTCAGTAAGTCACATGCTTATATAATTTTATTTCCTTTATGGTGAGCAGAATCAGTGCCTTGTTGCTAACCAATACAATATGGCAAAGGTGATGAGATCATTACTCCTGTGATTACTTTAGCTTAAATAAGATCCCATCTCAGCAGACAGGAATAAGAGCTTCTCCAGCTTACCTTTAAGAAGTAAGTTGTAATATTATCAGAGAACCTGGGAGAGTTTTCCCTGGCATAGATTGCAGGAGGCCTCCTATAGCTGAGAGCCATTCCAGGATGACAACCAGCAGGAAAACAAGAATTTTAGTCTCATAAACACAAGGCACTGAATTTGCCTAATGTAACTTTGAAGAGGAGGTCAAATTTCTAAAAGGAATGCAGCCTGGCCAAATTCTTGATTGCAGCCTTATGGGAACCTAAACCGAGGGCCTATGTCCAGACTTTCAACTCACAGAAACCTAAACGCATTAAATGTATGTTGTTTGCATCTGCTAAATCTGTGATAATTTGTTACAAAAAATAGATAATTAATACATTTTTAAAACAACCCCACTGATGGTTGCCAGGGGGGAGGATGGGTAAAAGGAAGTGGGAAATACAGGCTTCCAGTTATGGAATAAGTAAGTCATGGGAATAAAAGGCCAAGCATAAGGAATATTCAATGATACTGAAATAGTGATATATCAGGACAGATGGAGACTAGACTTGTGGTGAACATAACATAAAGTATAAATTTGTCAAATCACTATGTTGTACACCTGAAACTAATGTAATGTATGTCAACATTACATAAAAATCCATGAATTCAGTACTATTTGTTTATTATTTCTAAAATGATAATTAAAGTATGAATTGATTAAATAACTTCCAGTTTACACAGCTAGTAAATGGCAGAACTAGAATCTTGAAAACAGGTAGTACAAAGAGGAGAATGGATGTCTATAATCTTAACTTTGTGTATGAAAAACAAGATAATTCACTGTTAAATACCCAAAACTTCTGGCAGACTACAAATCTGTTGCATCCTCTAAAAGGACTATGAATTATTTTCTAATTCTCAACATGCCTATTTCCTTATTTTTATATCCCTGTACATATTTACAATAAGTTCCTTTTAATTAGGTTACCCACAAAATATGTTTCTTCCTCTGTTCTTAAAACACCTTAGTGAGTTAGGGACATCTATGGGAAAGTAAATGTGTGTATACCTATTGCCCATTAGTACCATAAGAAACACCTTGGACAAAATGAAATCATTCACATATTATATATGGAATTTAGAAGGGGCCTCTTCATGATCTAAGCATTTCCTTTCATCGCAGAGCTTCTAAGATATACACCTAATATTGCAGCTAAATAACGCAATATGATTTAATTTATACTGTCACTTTTGGTCTCTCCTTTTCACCCAAAGATTCCCCTTAACATTTCTGGTAGAGCTGGTTTAGTAGTTATGAATTCTTTTAGGTTTTTTTGGTTTTTTTTTTTTGTTGTTGTTTATTTTTCTTTTTTCTTGCTTGGTCAAAAACTATCTCTCCTTCTATTCTGGATGAAAGCCTTGCTGAATTCTTGGCTGCAGATTTTTCCCATTCAGCACTGAATATATCATGCCACTCCCTTCTTGCTTGCCAAGTTTCTTGAGAAACTTCCTGCTAGTCTTATGGGTTTTCCCTTGGAAGTTACTGTCTTCTTTTGTCTTTCTGCTTATAAAATTTTTTATCACTATATTTTACCAATTTAAACACAATCTGTCTAGGTGTGGATGTGCTTTTGTTGATTTTGATGGGGGCTCTCTGTGCCTCCTGGATCTGGGTATCTGTTCCTTCCCCAGACTAAGAAAGTTTTCAGCTATTATTTCTTCAAATAGGTTTTCTGCCCCCTTGTTTATCTTCTTCTTCTGGTACTCCTATAATACAAATGTTATTATGTTTGATGGAGTCACTGAGTTCCCTAAAAATATTCTTATTTTACATAATTATTTTTTCTCTTTTGTTCAGCTTGATTACTTTCTATTACTCTGTCTTCTAGGTCACAAATTCATGCCTCTGCTTCTTCCACCTTGTTGTTCATCCCATCAAGTATGTTTCTCATTTCATTTATTGAGCCTTTATCTCTGCTGTTATTCCTTATCTCTGTGTTTAGGGTCTCATTCTTGTCTTCCACTCTTAAGTTCAGTGAGTATCCTCATGATCATTATTTTAAATTTTCTATCAGACATGTTACTTATATCCGTTTCACTTAGATCTCTGTCTGTGGCCTTATCCTGTTCTTTCATTTGGGATACATTTCTCTGTCTTTTCATTTTGTCTAAGTCTCTGTGCCTGTTCTCTATGTTGGGAAATTCAACTATGTCTCCTATTCTTGAGGTTAATCGCCTTATGAAGAAGAGATCCTGTAGTGTTCTGCCATGTGGTGTCCTCTGTTCCTGAGGGATGGCTCTTCTGGGAGTGGCTCCAATGTGTTTTATGTGTTCTCTGCTGTTTTGTCCTGGCCACTTTAGCCTACAGGCCAGTCATTGGCAGAGGCTCTCTTTGCCTGTTGCAGGCAGTGTTTGGTCCCAGGCCTGAATGTGGCATGTTTTAACTAGGTGTGCTCTGGTCTGTGAAATGAGACTTGTCACTACTACTGGAACCAAAGCCTCACAAAACTATCAAGTTAGGACATAGGGTGTTAGCAGGTTTTAGAGCAACCTTCTGTGCAAGGGAGCCTGCTGTGCTGGGACTAAGGCAAACATGACTTGGAGGGGAATTTCTGCCAGACTGCAGGGCGGCAGGGGTTGGTGTAAGCAAGTTAGGTACTGGGTGTGAGCACTGGGATGGTTCCTGCAGGTGGGTTTGTGTTTATGCTGAGGGGTGGAGAATATAGAAGGTGCTGGTCAACTCCTTTGTTTCTGATGAGGTGTTGCTCTAAATACTGCCTTTCAGGGAGAAGTTCTGAGAAGGGCAAATAATATCCCTACTGTGTGCCCCAGGAATTCTTCAGATCACTGTTTCCACCCTGTCTGCCCCTGGGTTGTTTAACTGTCTTCTCTCCTGGAGAAGTGCAGTGCCTTCCAGACTGTACCCCAGTCAAGCCCACAGACTTTTAAACACCAAGCTTTAAGCCACACTTGTAGGAATTCACAAAATTTGGCCCCTCTCATTTTACAAGCCAACAGCTAGCCAAGAGAATTCGTTTTCCTGTTGTGCTCCCCTGTGTACTAATTTGTCTCTGAGACTGTAACTCTCTCCCCACCACAGTGGCCATGATCTTTTTCTCTCATAAGTCATGTCCAGGACTTCCTACTTTCTTTGATGTGGCCTATTCTCTACCTTTAGTTGTGGAGTTTGTTCTGCCAGTCTTTAGGTCAATTTGTAAGATATTGCGATTATTTGATAATTATCTAGTTGTATTTGTGGAACGTGGGAAGACTAGGGTCCACCTACTCTACCACCATCTTCCAACCTCCCTTCCAACCTTCCAACTTCCATATTTGAATACTTTGGCTGAAGTAAAATGTCAGTTAAAATTCTTTGGTGGTACTATATGGGGGAGAGATCTAAATCCATTTTGTTGCCTCCATTAGCTGCTAGGTTGCTTGCATTCAGTTACCATTATTGCAAGGCTGCTGGTTTTCAAGGTTTCATAGAACTGAAGAGATATGGTTGAGGGTAGGCTAAATTAAAACACCAAATGCCCTTTCCCTACCAAGATTAATCTAATATTGTTGGAACAAGTGCTCTCAGATTGTAGCAAGTCTGATGTTAATTTTCAGATTTCTGTAAAACCTGGTCTTCATCATTTTTACCAATGTTTTCATTGTTTTTATGGAGGATAGGAATTATTTCCATCCTTGTGTGAGCTCTGAGTTTTGTTCTAATTCTTTAAGTTGGTTCTTTTCATGACCTAATGTAGTTTTATTGTTGTTGTTGTTGTTGTTGTTTTTTTATTTTATTTTATTTTTATTTTATTTTTTTTTTATTTTTGTTTTTGAGACAGAGAGAGACAGAGCATGAACGGGGGAGGGGCAGAGAGAGAGGGAGACACAGAATCGGAAACAGGCTCCAGGCTCCGAGCCATCAGCCCAGAGCCTGACGCGGGGCTCGAACTCACGGACCGCGAGATCGTGACCTGGCTGAAGTCGGACGCTTAACCGACTGCGCCACCCAGGCGCCCCTGTTTGTTTGTTTTTTAAATGGATGCGTTGATTACAAATTAGGAGAGGCTCAAGGGAACCCTCTGCAGAACTCCAGAGCACTGGCTGTGTAGACTTCTTACCTCCATTACTCTTCCTAGAAAACCCTTGCTACTTTCACTTTCTGGATTCCTACCTTGATATCCTCATCTTAAGGACAGTCCCCAGGTTGGCCTCATTTCCTTTTCTCTGCAGTAGGGTGTAGGTACACTCTCAGTGTAGTAAGCTATGGGCATTCACAGGGTTTACCTCTTTTATTTCTCCTTATTTAGAGATCAGTTTCCTGTGCAGCATACCGTCCCCATATCTGATAATCATTGTTTCAAATATTTATCCAGATTATTATTTATTCAAGTAGAAGGATAAATCTAGTTTATGTTATATCAGTTTGACCAGAAACAAACATCTCTTTCTTACAGTTACATATTTACCTAATTTCTTTTCCTTTAAAACTATTTTTGAATATCTACTATGTATCTAATAATTTATTTCATATAGAAAATTACTGGGTACTATAGAAAATTATGTATTTAACTTATCAATTCATAAATATATATAATTTTCTAAATTTAAGCTTATTCTTAAATACCTACCAAAAGATTCTTAGAAGTTTGGGTTTTTTTCCCCTTATTTAGTTTGCAGACTAGTGGTCAAAATCAGACAAGGATCCAAGCAAATGTCTTTAGGTTGCTTCTGCCAGCAGAGACAGAGTAGGTCTATGTTATAAAGATGGTATTTTATTTTCCCTTTCCCTGACTGGTAGGATTTTTAAAGATGAAAAATATGAAGAGTTTTGACAGAAAAAAAAGAAGTTGTGCAAAAAAAGTTAAGATGGGAAAGATTGTGAACTTGAATGGGAAGTAGAGAGGGGCAGTATGAAAAATAACCTGTTGTCATGGTTGTAAAGAACACATAAAGGAAAATATAAAAAGACAAGTCTTTATAAAGGAGTAAAATAATATGGGAAGATATGAATATCACTTGAGTGTTGACACTGCATTTGTCAACAGTGAGGACCATGGAGATTGGGAGATCATCAGAATAAAAGTTAGTTGCAAATACTTTGTCTTACTTGTGTAATATGGGGTATTCCCATGATAGAAAGAACAACTGAGAAACAATGAAATTAGGGTTTCTTAAGGATATCACTGTGGAGTTACTGTAGTAGCAATGGCATTATTAATAAATAAAGGAATCAGGACATGAGGAAAGTTTAAAAGGGAAAAATCAAGGGTTCAATTACAATGAAAACAATACATATATAGATAGGGATAATATGCAACTATTCAGAAGATTATGTTAGGTGGATAAAATAATTGTGTGAGTGCTAAACATATCCAGACAATTATAAAAAAAATACTAATACTAAGCTAATACTAACTCATTTTCAGAGTTTGCTTGGACCTCAAATTTATTACCAGATGCTAACCAAATAAACCAACCTGTTTTATTCCACAAGGGGAAGCAGGTGCTCTAAATGGAGAGGTTATTAAATATTTTAAAATTTTTTCTATTAGTATAGTTGTTTAGTTAATGAATTTTATTTTGTTAATTGCTAAAATTATTACTTCTTGCTGGATTTTTCAGGTAATATGTCACCGATAGTTGAGCACAAGTTATATTTGTGGAGAATTAGGTTTTATGCAGGTGACCTAGGAGTGAAAGACTGATGTCCCTCTGCTAGTCTTCTAAATGTTTATTCCCCTGCCTGAATGGTTTGTTATATCAAAATATTGATAAATGTGTGTATACCTATGTTTACTTTTCTCTCCCTGGGATTTTGTATATCCAAAGGTTGTGACAAACATTTTTAGAGAAAGATGTTTTCGTTGAACTTAAGGGAGACAAAGGAAGTCCTGTCAACTCTAATAAAAGTCAGTTCACACGAACAGCAAACAGAAATAAATGAGTTGCATGTTCTGTGCGTGCAATCTTCTTTAAAAGAAGTTTTTATTGTTTTTAGTATTCTAATAAAATAAAAAATGAAATGATAAATTTTCTGGTCATCAAACTATAACTCATGAACTAAATTTTTTGAAATGTCTACACAAATGTCAAAATTCACTCTTCCCCGTTCTTGTTCTCATTGCTACAAGTTTTTTAATTCAATGACTACTTGTGTTTGTTAAAGCTTAATTATATTTACGTTGCTTTTACTTTTTTAAATTTATTTATTTTGAGAGAGACAGAGAGAACACAAGTAGGCTCAGTGCTCAGTGAGCAGAGCTGGATGTGAAGCTCATACTCACAAAACCATGAGATCATGACTTGAACCAAAATCAGACACTTAACATTGGATGCTTAACCGACTTAGCCACCCCGGCACCCCATATGTTGTTTGTCTTTTAACAAAAGTTTCATTAGAAGAAATGTTTTTAATAAATTATAAGTTTTTCTAATTCAGAATCATTCATTTTGGGCAGGGTAGAATTCAACAATTCCAAGTATAAAGGAAAGGAAGCAATCTGTTTCAAGTGCAGTAGAGGTGCTTGAGACTAGATTTAAAAATGATAAATCAGGCACTGAAGTTTCCCAAACTGGCAGTAACAAACACTAACACTGTATCCTAATTGATTCAAATCATTACTCTAATTCTCTGTGAATACCAGTTTCAGATCTAAATTATTACCATTTAAGGTATTCTGTGCATATCTTTATTCGTGAAGTAAATAAGAACTGTGAACTTAACACAACTAACCAGAGTTCTGTAGACATTTAATAACTTTCTTACTAGACACTGGCTTAAAAAGTCCAGTAAGCATTTCAGAGGTATTTTATATTTCTTGAATTGTTCAAGAATCTGTCTCAGTTGTGGATTTCAGCATTCACTGATTTTTTTTTTATGTTTATTAATTTTCTAGCTGTGTTTCTATCTACCCAGGCTAAGCCTGATCTGTTCCACTTTTGATTACAGTGTTTTGCATAAATTAAAAAAAGAAATGTGAAGATTATATAAAGTCAGGAAAATGCTAAACTAATTTTTCCGGTATTTCACTGAGCCATGGATTTGGTAATGTGACTTGTGATTCTTTAGTTTTTCGTTTCTCAAAATTGCATAATATCTCACAGGATTAATGTTGTTTGAAACATGTTTTGATCCATCATGCTCCATCTCTGTTTAAAATACAGTCAACTTTATTTCTTCCAAGTCATAGTGTTAGTTTATGGAACCCTGTTCCAACACTCAAAATTTTCACTAATTTCCTCTTAATAAAATGCAAAGTTTGGCTTCATGGTAAAACATGTCAGAAGACAAATAATTGAGCTTTGGTACTATTAGTTCTTTTTATCATTTCAAGGAAATGTTGCAAGTGAGACCACAGTTTTCAATGATGTTTGTTGAGTACTAGACTTAGCAAAAAGGAATTAGTTGTGAGGTACACTGCTTCAGCTTTTTATAAATGCTATGTCTGTGGATACAAATTGATTAATTTTAAGGTGGTAAAGCAGTAATAATTTTAGACTCCATTTTTTTTTAATTATTACTCCCTTTTTACTTTAATTCCATTTTAGAGGCTGCTTACTACAATGGCATTATTTTAGGTGTGCCATGGAAGATGTGATATTACAGAGTGGCCTGTCAAATAACCCACTGGAATTATTTCTGTCAGATTGCAGAACCAGGAAATATTGTCTGGCTTCTAACAATCTGGTCTATATTTTACACCAAGAGCACTGTAAACATTTTATCTAATTATGCTTCTGTCTGTTGTCTATTAGGAAGTTCAAAGCTTAATTTTAGTTGACTTTTAGCAATTGTAGGGAATGATATGGTATACATTTTGTGTGCTAAAACCAGCTTGATATCTATTTATTACTGTACTCACATCCATTTATTCCAATCTCCTTAAGTATCTTTTTATGTTGTATTTCTATATGCCTTTCACTTTATGTCTAAACTATGGGTAAGAGTTATAAAAGAAAGTTAAAAAAATAAACATTCCTTACTATGTTTCAAATATTTTTCTTGTTTTGAGTGACTCTTAAGTTTGTCTTTGTTAGACTAAGTATCTATAATTTTGTAAGCTCACTTTACCCGTTCTGTTTGATATATATATGCTTAAGGCTACATGATACCCACTGAATCTATAATATAGAGGGTTTTTTTTTTCTATTGAAAATTACATAAAATATTTTATTGGCTAATATCCTTTCTTTAAGGTGCTTCTAGTTACAATATTCATAGGGTCTCTAAAATATCATTAGTTAAAACATTGAAAAGTTTTTAAGTACATACTTTAAAAAGTCATATTTCAAGACTATGCTTTTTGACAGCTGTGAAATAACAATGTAATTGCATCATAACTGTGAAATATGACTTTTTCTTGCTTGTAGAAAGTGGATATTTTGCCAATCATGACATGTATACAACAGTTTCAGGGCATCGATATTTCCTGATTAATTAAGCCTGCTATCCACCTTGTCAGATTCATTGCCACGTTACTCAAAAGTTGAGATAAGCAGATTAAACATATAAAATAACAGGAGGTAGTTTGAAAAATAAAAGAGTACTTTCTTTTGCAATTGTATGTAAAAGTACACTATATGTAGAAAAATTTATAAGTAATTTTAAAATAAGCCATTTTGGAACTAATTTTTTTCTTTTTTTGTCAACAGTTTTCATAGACAGTAGAGATTTCATATGACTTGGTATGATGATCCTCAAATATTAATGAAAAAGTTTTCAGTTATCCCCAAGTAACTTTTAATTTAGATGTATTACTGTGGAAGTTGAAATTATTAATTTATTTATCATTTATAGGGGAAAAGATTATGCAATTAATCCTTTAAGAGAAAGGATTATATCTTTTTGTCTATTTATTTTGAGAGAGAGAGAGAGAGTGAGGGGAGAGGCCAAGAGAGCAGGAGAGAGAGAGAAACCTAACCAAGCTCTGCACTGTCAGCACAGAGCCCAAAGTGAGGCTCAAACCCACAAACCATGAGATCACGACCTGACCTGAAACCAAGAATTGGACGCTTAACCAACTGAGCCACTCAGGCACCCCATGAGAAAAATTAACTTTAGATACAAATCATAAAGTAATGTCTGCTCATGTTATCATGAAAGACATGAAAATGCATTGATTCATATTTTTCTAATTCTTATGATAAGCACATTAGGTTGGAAAGAAAAAAACACTAGCTGCAGCAAGTTTTGTAGTTACATAAGAGATTTTCAGAATTATAACAAGCACAATAAGAGATAGTGATTTTTGTGATCAGAATTTTTAAATGCCTATTTATTTATTTTGAGAGAGAGAGAGAGAGAGAGAGAGTGATCATGAATGGGAGAGAGTCAAAGAGGGAGAGAGAGAGAATCCCAAGCAGTCTCCATGCCTGGTGCATAGCCCAGCATGGGGCTTGATCCCATGATTGTGAGATCATGGCTTGAGCCAAAATCAAGTCAGACACTCAACCAACAGAGCCACCCAGGAGCCCCTGTGAAGAGATTTTTTGTTATAATTATGCTTTTTTCTTTAAAAAAATTGCTCGATATGATGATTACCAGAGGGGAGGCAACTGAGGGGATGGGTGAAATAGGTGAAAGGAATTAAGAGTACACTTGTCACAATAAACACTGGGTAATGTATAGAATTGTTGAATCACTGTAGTGTGCACCTGAAACTAATATAATATTGTATGTTAAGTATACTGGAATTAATTTTTTTAAAGCAGAAAAAAGGCTTGAGATAGAGACAGACAGACAAATAGCAAAAGATGTGAAACATCTACCAGTTTGATTTACTCTTTGTTTCAATAGAACATAAAAATAAGCATTTATTCTTTTTTAAAAAAATTTTTTAACGTTTATTTATTTTTGAGACAGAGAGAGAAAGAGCATGAACGGGGGAGGGGCAGAGAGAGAGGGAGACACAGAATCGGAAGCAGGCTCCAGGCTCTGAGCCGTCAGCCCAGAGCCCGACGCGGGGCTCGAACTCACGGACCGTGAGATGGTGACCTGAGTTGAAGTCAGACGCCTAACCGACTGAGCCACCCAGGTGCCCCAATAAGCATTTATTCTTGACCTCAAAAAATAAGAAGATAAATACACAGCAGGCATCTATGGAACGTGAACAGAAGAGAGTGTGCAGCCAACTAGAGAAATGACAATTAAGCCAAGGGTTTACGGGTGTGTGTTTTTTAACTAGGTTGTGGAAGATGAAAGTAAATGGGAACATTCTAATCATGGAGAATAGATTAACTAAGGGAATGCAAATCTGAAGTAGAATAAAGCATTCAAGTAACTACAAACTCTTCATTACTGTGATAGAATAAAATGCGTGATGTGAAGTAGTGGAGATGAGGTTGGTTGGAGAACTGGATAGAGGCCCCAGAATAAGATGTCGAGTTTGAAATACACCCTGAGGCCAAAAGTCCCTATAACTTAGAAATCCTCCAAGTTGACAAACACTAAGGCAAATAATGCCATTTTCGTCTGACTTCCTACATAAATCCAAAATTTCAGATTAGTTTCTAATATGAATTACATTAAATGTAATTAAAATATTAAAAATATCTGTATCTATATCAAACTATCATAAGGCATAAAGCATTTAAAACATTGCTTCTTGATGACTGAACAATTAATATACTTGTTCACAAAAATTGCATTCAAAATAGTACAATTTACACATCGATGCTATAAGATAAAATCCACACTTGTAATAAGAACCATAAATAAAATATAATAATAAATTTATTTTGAGAGGATATAGAAAAAATTTTAATAAAAATAAAATTCCTATATTGAGTCATTATTCACTGAGATTGATATTGAAGAAAGTTGAGTTGGGAAGAGGCAAGGATTTTTGAAGCAATCGAATGGAATGATTGTTCAGGGTGGCATACAGAGGAGTTAGGTGAGGAAGAAGAAACTTCCATCAAACTGTCATATCCAGAAGAAATGACATAATTTTCCTATCATTTTGTTACTGCTGTAGACAGTCCATGACAGCAAGCTTCAGGCTGCTCTTCACATATAAGCAAGCACAGCAAGGGTACTTACCAGATTTAGCCATTTCTGTCCCATGTCTGATGCTTCCAATGGAAAATCTGTGCCCTGTGTCTCCCCATCAGCTGCCCAAGACTTTCTCAGAGTCTGAGGCTCTTTCTAGACAGTATTTCTTCCTTTCCTCTTCTTCATCAAAGAAGTCAGACCTGCACTGTGGGCTAAAGATAATACCCACCTACTTCTGATCCCTCACTCCTTTATCTTCCTAAGTATTTCTCTCAAGAAATCTGTTGCCCTTTCACTTCCACCTTGGTATGTGCTTCTGGAGAATCTGAACTATCGCAGTGAGAGACATTAATCAATAATCAAAAGAGGAATTTTCATTTAGCTGACACATTTAAAGATAATGTTTAGCATTATATTTGCATGGCCTATATACATTCCTTAAAACTATACGGCACCTGTGGATTGATGGTGTGCCTCTTAAAGTTGTCGTCATTCCTATTTTCTTCAAACCAGAGTTACATATCCTTCTGAACAAGTATGGCTTTTAATTTTTCTGCATGCGATTTTTTTTTTTTTTCAAAATTTTTTTTTTCAACGTTTATTTATTTTTGGGACAGAGAGAGACAGAGCATGAACGGGGGAGGGACAGAGAGAGAGGGACTCTGCATGCGATTTTAAGAGCTCTCCAGAATCTTTTTCATCAACTTCATCAGAATTAATATCCTTCTTCAGGAACATCAATTTTCACCCAAGGTATACAAAAGTATAGATTCAAGGGAATATATGCACCCTAATGTTTATAAAAGCACTATCAACACTAGCCAAACTATGGAAAGAACCGAAATATCCAATGACTAATGAATAGATAAAGACAATGTGGTGTATATATATATCACACAATGAAATATTACTCAGCCATCAAAACAATGAAATCTTGCCATTTGCAACAATGAGGATGAAACTAGAATGTATCATGCTAAGTGAAATAAGTTGATCACAGAAAGACAAATACTGTATGATTTCACTCATGTGGAATTTAAGAAACAAAACAGATGAACATATGGGAAGGGAGGGGAAAGAAGAGAAGGAAACAAACTGCAAGAGACTCTTAACAATAGAGAACAAACTGAAGGCTGATTGAGGGAGGTGTGTGGGAGATGGGCTAGATGGGTGATGGATATTAAGGAGAGCATTTGTTGTGATGAGCACCGGGTTTTGTATGTAAGTGATGAATCACGGAATTCTACTCTTGAAACCAATATTACACTGTATACTAACTAAAGTTAAATGGAAAAAAAGGAACATAAATTTTCATTCTTCTTTAACCATCCTTACAAAACCTTTCAAATAAATAAACCACAGTTGTGAAGTTGGTTTCTTGTATGTCTTGGTGTTGATGTATAAAAATCTTTTACCATGCCTGTCTGGTAAATTCTAAAGCCATCCTTTTTTATGTCAAAGATTTCAAAAAAATATTTTAGTAAATCTTCTTGTTTGACATCTGTATCCTGGACCAGGTTTTGCATAAGGAATTGAAAACGAGTCTAGGTCAATGCCACAATGTTATGGACTAAAGTCATGATCCATGGGTTACACGTGTAGTGTAATATTTGAACAGAAGAAAATCACTTGGATGTTAGCACTATATTCTAGATTCTTGGCTGAATGTTAGGGGTCAAAAATGTTTAGAACTTTTTTTAGCAAGATTTTTGTTCATTAAGGGTCAGAGATAAGATTGTATGCAATTCTCAAAAATTCTACTTTGTTAAGTAGGCTTTGAGGATTTCCAGGGAACTTGCATTTTCCTTTGGACATATGTTTGAGTAAATGTGTTTTTCAGAACATATTAGGCTAGTTTGGGTTTCACATATTATTAGCACAAATGCCTGGATAAATAGATACAGCCAGCTCTAGAAGCCTTTGTAATCATAAATTTTCTTCTTCTGAAGGATAAACATACAGGACATTATTGCTTTCAAAACAATCCTATTTCATCTACAACAAAATTTGCTTAGCAGTATAACTTCCTTTTTAATATATAGTTAGTACAGGAAAATAACAGTTTCTTCATAGAGAGTTAAGATAGCTTTCACTATTATTTTGATGGTACGAGCTGTCAGTCTGCTTTGGCTGCTATAACATAATACCATAGATTGGGTGGCTTAAACGAGACATTTTTTCTCACAGTTCTGGAGGCTGAGAAGTCCAAGTCCAAGATCAAGGTGTCAGCAAATTTGTGTTTTGATGATGGCCCTCTTCTTGGATTGCAGACAGCCAACATCTTGCTGTGTATTCATATTACCTCTTCTTTGTGTTCAAGGAGAGGGAGAGAGAGCTCTGGTCTTTCATCTTCTTCTGATAAGGACAGTAATCCCAGCATGAAGTCCCCATCATGTTTTCATCTAAACCTAATTACCTTCCAAAGGCCCCACCTCCTCAAACTATAACATTAGGGGTTAGGACTTCAACATATGAATTTTGAGGGGATGCAGATAGTGTGTTCGTAACATGAGCGTAGCTTGACTCTTGATACTATTGAACTTCTCAGGCTTATTTAGAAAGACAACTCCTTTGCCAACTAATTTTCCTCTGCCATTGCCTTGTCCTTTAACTTCTCAGACATTATTGTCTTCTTTTGAATTAACAATGGTAAAACCTTTGTGTCCTTGAGTAATCTGTCTCTCCATTTTGCCAATCATTTTGCTTGCTTTTCCAACAAAGAATGTTATTCTTGTCACATCATGCATGTGGATGCTAACTCACAACTCTTTTAACTATTATTTCATTATTATCATTATGGTGTACACCCTGATAATTTGTTCTTCAGCACTCATTCAATTTCTTTACCATGCTCAGAAGAGTAAAGAGTTGTCAAAACATTTTAGTTTTATTTCATTGAAATAAAACTTTCTCACTTGCTTTGCTTTGATTTCCACATTTTTATTTATAACATTTTCAACTATTTTATGATTCATTGTAGAACATTAGACAAAAACAAAAACTAACTATAACAGATACTGTGGAAAAGCATTTGAGACAGGTACAAAAAAGCCAAGAAAGTTTCACACCAAGTGTGACATTGTGATGTCTTTCTTATTCCTATCACCATCACACCAATGAAAGCACATTTCAAAAAGTCTTCATATAATTCTCAAATTCTTCCAATTGTACTTGGGGATATAGCTCAAGTTGGTCTTCTTGTCCCACAATTTCATTTATTAAAAATAATGCATTGAGGGGCACCTGGGTGACTCAGTTGAGCATCTAACTTTGTCTCAGGCCATGATCTCACAGTTTGTGAGTTCAAGCCCCATAGCCCAATAGGGCTCTGTGGTAACAGCTCAGAGCCTGGTGCCTGCTTTGGATTCTGTGTCTCCCCCTCTCTCTGCCCTTACCCTGCTCTCTCTCTCTCTCTCTCTCTCTCTCAAAAAATAAATAAACATATAAAAATTTAAAATAATGCGTGTGTATTGGAAAAGTAAATATAGTATTTTCCTATATAAAGTTTGGTCAAGAGCTTTGAGAGATATGTATATCTGTAAAATACAAGTATCTCCTAATGTGTTATAAAGTCAAATCCTATTCACTATTGTATTTTTTCCTGCAATATAATGAATCATGAAAGATACAACCTTAAAGTTTCTTGAACTGAAAATAAGATGCATCATAAAATATTGATAGTTTAAGGATATGGAGCAGGTGTTATGACTCTTATTCTACTTTAGTAAGCTTTGATATCAGACAGAATTGAAAGCCTGAGAAAGAATATTCAAAGAGAAGTATGGATGGTGGGTCAAAAGAAACTCCTCATATTTAAATAAATTTTCAAAGGCTATCCCTACCTCTAGTTTCACCATTATATTTATTGTTTACCTAAGGTAGTTTTCATAATAGAATATACAGATATTAGTAACTTTCATTTAGCATAACTCAAAGCACCACCATTCAAATTGTTTTCTGTGAATATGAAATAAAATTGTAGAAAGAAGTCCTATGTGGTCAAGAGTAATGTCACATGCTAGTGTCAATGTTGTTACAGACATGACACACAGAGATGCCAAGAGATGTAAGATATCAAAAAGAGATCAAAGAGACATAAGATATATTTTCTATAAGTTTTGAGTTATTTTGTTTTTTACAAAGCTGGATTTAATTAAGTATGTCATATATATTTACAATAAACTTTTAGTGAGGAGAGAGATTACAAGTTGTAACATCAGTATTTTCAAAACTTATTTTCATAATCATTGCCTAATATCTATTGGGCCAAAGATTATTTCAGAAAAATAATGATAAATGTAGTTCAAAAATACAGGTAAGAGAGTGGAGAAGAGGATGAATAGATAGAGCCCAAAACACTGAAAATATAGTCTGTATGATATTATAATGATAAGCATATGTCACTATACATTTGCCCAAATTCATAAAATATACAACCCAAGAGTGAACTCTAATATAAATTATGGACTTTGGATGATTATGATGTGTCAATGTAAGTTAATAATTGATAAAAATGTACCATTCAGACAAGTGATGTTAATAATGAAGCAAATCAAAACCACAATGAGATACCATCTCACACCTGTTATTAACGGCTAAAATTAACAGCATAAGTAACAACAGGTATTGGTGAGGATGCAGAGAAAAGGAAACCCTTTTGCACAGTTGGTGGGAATGCAAACTGGGTCAGCTACTCTGGAAAACAGTATAGAGGATCCTCAGAAAGTTAGAAATAGAACTACCCTATGATCCAGCAATTGCATCACTGGTATTTACCCAAAGGATACAAAAATACTGATTTGAAGGGGTACACGTACCCTAATGTTTGTAGTAGCATTATCAACAATGGCCAAACTATGGAAAGAGCCCAAATATCCATTGATTGATGAATGGATAAAGAAGATATGGTGTATGTATGTATATATGCATGTATGTATATCACATGCAATGATGTGATAGAGCTAGAGTGTATTAGGCTAAGCAAAATAAGTCAAAGAAAGACAAATACCATATGATTTTACTCATATGTGGAATTTAGGAAATAACAGATGAATATATGGGATGGGAAAAAGAGAGTGAGGGGTAAACAAACCATGAAAGACTCTTACCCATAGAGAACAAACTGAGGGTTGTTGGAGTGAGGGAGGTGGGGATGGGCTAGATGGGTGATGGGTATTGAGGAGGGCACTCATTATGTTAAGCACTGAGTGTTGTGTGTACGTGATGCATCACCAAATTCTATTCCTGAAACCAATATTGTATTGTATGTTAAGTCACTAGAATTTAAATAAACATTTGAAAAGAAAAAAGTGAAAAAGGTTATGCATGTGGGGGGAAAGTGATATATGAGAAATCTCTGTACCTTTCTCTCAATTTTGCTAAGAAATTTTTCATCTGCTCTAAAAAAATTCTTTAAGGGGTGTCTGCCTGGCTCTGATGGCAGAGCATGCGACCTCAGGGTTGTGAGTTTGAGCACCACGTTGGGTGTAGAGATTACTTTAAAATAGAATATAGGGTACCTGGGTGGCTCAGTCAGTTAAGCGTCTGACTTCAGCTGAGGTCACAATCTCATGGTTATGAGTTCAAGCCCCGCATCAGCCTCTGAGCTGACAGCTCAGAGCCTGGAGCCTGATTCGGATTCTGTGTCTCCCTCCCTCTCTGCCCCTCCCCTGCTCACACTCTGTCTCTCTCTCCCTCTCTCTCTCTCAAAAATAAATAAACATTAAATAATAATAATAATAATAATAATAAAATAAAATAGAATATTAAATAAATAAAAATATTTAAAACAACAATAAAACAATGTATAGCTAGTAGAAGAAAATGTAGGAGAATATTTTTATAACTTTGTAGTGCCGAAGATCATCCTAACCAAGTATACTGACAACCAGAAATGAAAAACCAATAGACTTGACTACATAAAATATACAAACTTCTATAATGCAAAATCTATAATGACAAAATAAAATTGAAAGAAAGTAAATACTATTACACATATAAATGTTATACATAAATTTAAAGTACATTCTAAAAAATAATCACAAATATTAATTTAAAAAATAGACCCCTATGTTTCCACAATTTACTTTATGGAATAAATCCTAAGATTTTTTAATTTCCTGTATATCCCACTGCAACCTATCCACTTTCCTCCACTACAAAGAGAGCTATAATCCTGAATTTCTTTGTTTTTGTTATAGTGTTACCAAAGTGAGTTTTTCCCTGAAGATATTTCCTTTATTATTTAAAATAATTAAATAAAACATCATGTTTTATGTATAAAATACTGTTGTTATACATAACCCTATGTACATCATGAGTGGTAAGATTTTAAATTCAGAGCTTGATACCTTTC
This sequence comes from Panthera uncia, assembly GCF_023721935.1. Lineage (NCBI taxonomy): Eukaryota > Metazoa > Chordata > Mammalia > Carnivora > Felidae > Panthera > Panthera uncia. The sequence continues at coordinate 106,344,631 of NC_064809.1, read as the reverse complement.
AAAAGAGGTAGATGGTATGTATTTCTAATGAAAAGAGAAAAAACACAAGAATTTCCCTTTTCCTCAATTATTACTTCCTCTTTATAAATTAGCCACTTAAAAATATTCAGTATCATTTTAGGTGTAATGCATCATATGCTTTTCAAAATATAGATGACCAACATAATTACCCAGGAAAGGTGTTTTAAAAATTCATTGTATTTACAATTGAAACATGATATGAATGATTTAAGAATTATAATGTTAATACATACATTTTGAAATTAGCCAATATACAAAATCTATGTGTGCTTAACCTGCTGTTTTATGTAAAAGAAATTTGTATGGAAACCATGTGTCAGAGTGATCTTCAAGTAGATAGAGATTTAATGTCAAAAGAATTGCTTTATGTAAAGTAATGTGATCTCTTTCCAGTAATCCTGGTAGTTGTTTGCTTTCAACATGTAACACTGAATTCCAATGAAAACAGTAGATGTTAAAAAAATGCATCTTTTGGAGGTGGGCATTCAGAGGTAGTGTGCACAGCTGTGTTTTCTGAGTGTGTTAACAGGCACCGGAGCTATGAATTTCTCAACCAGCAGGGTAAGCTTCTTATGCTTTGCTCGAGCTCAAGAAGGGAGCTCCACAAGCCAAATGAGGTCCCAAATATCAACTAGCTTGTGTGTTCATAGCTAATTACAAGAAATTATAGAAAAGTATGGGAATCTATATTTTTCTTATTACATATTTACATACCAGATGGAATTTAATATAATGTAAAAGAAAAATAATGACTTAAGGTTCAGGAAATGAGAATACATTCTATGCCCACATCACGCCAATTTCCAGTGGTGCAGAAATGTAGGAGATTAGGGGTCTAGTAATATTCAGAGTTGATATTTCACTACTGTCTATAGTTAGTATATACTTTCATATGCTTGCCAAATATGCACCCTCTCTTAGTCCACAACTGTGATCTCAGGGGATTCCATCTAGCTAATCAAAGTGGAAAAATAACATGATCAAGGTTGACAGTGATTCTTAAATATGCCAGCACTTGCTGGAGATGGAATGTTCTGGAATTTCTCTCAAAAAAGGATTTCTCCAAGTAGTCAGAATTTCCAGATGTACTTTTCATTGTCTAGTTTTCCTGGATGGATAACCCTAATGCAAGATCTATGTCATGCTGAGGGTAACAATTGTTAGATATAAATGACTTGGGTAGTGAGATAATTGAAATGAAAAATTGAGAGTCCACTCTGGAAATGGACTTCTCAGAAAAACCCAAAGACTATAAATATTGCTAATTGATACCAGAAGATTATCATTACTATCACATCTTACAGACATGATGCCCTATTTAGTAAATGCTACTGATCATGTACACTCACCAAAAAAATTAAGTACTTATTAAATGGGTGAAAAATTGGTCATAAATGCAGAGGTGGAATTTGTAATTTTAACAGCATGAAGCAGATTTCCATAAAACTGACCAAAATCTGTATCTAGCAAAAATTAAGGAGACAGCTGTAAATGTATTCACCATTCTCACCAGGCACTCTTAATCTAGAAACATCTAACTTTATGTAACAATTGAATTCCTTATTGAAAATTCAGCTATAACGTCAGTTGTAAGCAGACCACAACTTGTGAGGGTTGGCAGGTGTTTGTCAGAATTCAGAATATTCTGTGAAAGTGTCCCTTAATCAAAATAAATGGACCAAAATCCATGTAGTACCATTTCTTAGCTTCACACTTAATAGTCCATAAACTTTAACTTCCTGTACTATGACTACACACTTAGCTAGTGGTCTTAGAAAGAAATTCCCAAAGGAGAAATACTTCTATCCCAGTCAGCTAGAATAAGAGCTGAAGGCAAAGCAAAACTGAGAAGAAATGTGATATATGCTCCCTAGGGTTTTGTCACACTTGCAAATATGAGGACTGAAATTTTTCTTATTTACTGACTGGAATCATTTTTCCATTTCATTCTATTTGGAATAGAAAATATATATTTTCATGTATTTCTTCCTTTTTTTACTATGTTATTTAGGAAACGTGTTACATTTTCATTTATTCCTAAGGTTTTTGAATATTGACATATATACTATCCATATATAGAATATCCATTATATCATCTCTGACTACCATAGCTTCATGTGAATTCCAGTTATCTCTATCTCCTCTGGTGAAGAAGAGTCCGTGAGAAGTAGGGTTGCATTTTGTTAAGCAGGTACCTTTTGGATAGAAGGAGATAACATGCTGTGTGTGTGTGTGTGTGTGTGTGCGTGTGCGTGTGTGTGTGTCTATGCATGTGTGTGTATGTGTGAAAAACATCCATAAAGTAGAATGTTGGAAGATTCCAATTAGGTTGAATTTCTGGAATTTCCCTTACCCTAAAAGAACTTCAGTTCAAAGACCTAAGCTGATTGATCCAGGAGTAGATCAAAGCCAAGCTGTCTAATCATCTCTTCTGGGAATATTAAACCTTGAATGGAAAGATCTAGAAACTGGAAACCATTAGAGTGAGCCTTGGTAAATGCAGCACTGAAGGGAGAAGTTCTGTTTGTCCCAGCTTCCTTATTTCCTTCAGGTGTTATCATCTTAGCTTTTCTCACTGGAGCATATTTTCTTAGCTGTTCCTGGGATTCCATGAACAGCCAAGCTATCTGTCCAATAAAGTCCCTTTTTCATTAAGTTAGACAGAGTCAGTTCCTGTTGTTTACAACTACAGCAATCTTAATTAAATCAACTCATTGCAAGTAGTAAAATAATACCAAGGAACTATTTCTCTTGATTAAGAATTTAAAGAGTTTTCTTTTTTTTTTTTTTTCGGGTACTGCAAATTTCATTTGCTGCCTACAAAAAATGAGTAGGAGGATTTTAAGGGAGATGTGATTAGGAGTTCAGAAGACATAAAGGAGTAAGAATTCTAATAGAATTTCAGTAAGTTTGGGGACTGGCAGTTACCATTGAAATTTATTTTTTCCCCCAAAATAATAGTATTTACTAACCTGTTACCGATTTGCTTGTGTCAGACTTTTGGTTTGTCTAAGTCAGATTTCTAACCCAAGATGTAAAACATAGACATTTTGTAAGGATGACAGTGTGCTCTTTGATACAATATACAGTGCTCAGAATCACTCCTTCAACATGTACAGATCATATTCTTGGTGTATGTGCTCTAGCACTTTAGAAAGACAGTTTTCATTTTTGTAAATGTTTATTTATTTATTTTGAGAGAGAGAGATAGAGAGGGTGCAGGGGAGGGGCAGAGATAAAGGGAGACAGAGAATCCCAAGCAGGCTCCCTAGTGTCAGGACACAGCCTGATGCGGCTCTCAAACCCACAGACTGTGAGATCATGACCTGAGCCGAAACCAAGAGCTGGATGCTTAACAGACTGAGCCACCCAGGCACCCCAAGACGATTTTCATTCTTGAACAAAAGACACTGCTTTGTGATGAAAATGCTTCCTGTGAGGGTCATAATATTTACTGTTTATGAGTACAGGCTTGAGCATCATGGCTGCTGGAGATGGCATCCCAGGGCCATCCTGTTCTAGGTTAGTGACCTGTGAAAATCACTTCATTTTCTCCCTTAGTGTTTCCATCTGCAAAATGTCTATGGTAACAATGAAGTTTGGGGAAAAGTATATTAATGAATATTTAAATAAGTAAAGTATGAGTTTGGCACATAATCCTTCCTAAATATTAGCTATTATTCTTTCTTTTAACCTATTTACATTACTTATCTTTAGGGTGAAAATACTAGTTTATGCCAATTGTCCTCCAGTGCTTACTGAAAATCTCTTCTATCAGGCTCAAAAGTATGTCTGTTTGATGATAAATTATATACTGTCTTTGCTGTCTCAATTTAAGTTCTCTTCATGACATGAATTTGTTCCTTACCATCTGCCCTAATCAATAAATGACATTATCCTCAAATTAAAAAAAAGAGAAAATGGAAGTCATCATTTATTTCCCCCTTTTCTTCATCCTATACCTCAAATCCATCAAGATAGTCTGTCAGTTTTAACTCCTAAATACATCTCTCTTGTGTCTACCTTTCTCCATTGATATCTTCCCCCCTCCTACCTCCAATCCTAGTCCGGACCAGATAATAATCCTACACTAAGGGTCCCTAGGTGGCTCAGTCCGTTAAGTGTCTTGACTTCAGCTCAGGTCATGATCTCGAGATTCGTGAATTCAAGCCCCTATCAGGCTCTGTGCTGACAACTCAGAGCCTAGAGCCTGCTTTGGATTCTGTGTCTCCCTCTCCCTTCTCTCTGCCCTCCCCTGCTTGTGCTCTGTCTCTGTCTCTCTCTCTCAAAATAAATAAAAACGTTAAAAACACAATTAAAAATAATCTAACACTCAAATAACAACAAAAGCCTCCTAATTGATTTCCCTAACATTCTTCCCTGACTCAAATAGATCTTCAAAATGACCTTTTATAATGTAAAGGAGATCATACCATTGCTCTGTTTAAAACCATTAACTGCCTCCATCAAATAGGAAAAAAAATTAAACTTCTTACTGTGATCTATCTGCTGCTAAGCCTCCTACCTACTGCTCAGACTCAGCCTAGGCCCCTCCTGTCTCATTGTGTTCAGTCACGATAATAGGTTTTCAGTATATCCCACAACAAAGCACTTGTCATAACTGTCTTTCTTTGTTTGATATGTTCTCTGCTTGTCTTCCTTTGTATCTTAGCTTAAATTTTACCTCTAGCAGGTAACATTCCCTGATCATCCTTCCTAGTATTAGTTCCACTCAGCCCAACTGTGTTTCTTTTCTGTTAGCAACCCGTTTGCTGCTTTCTTTGAACTTAAACACATGCAGGAAAAATTTAATTTTTTGTTTGATTTTCAATCTCTTGTACTACTGTAAGCTCAGAGAGGGAAGAACCCCTGTCTGTGTTGTTCACAGAGGGAGCTGAGCCAATAGAACAGTGTCTAGTCTTTGATAAATATTTTTGAATGAATGAATATATTTAGTAGACATTATATAAAACTATACATTTTTCTTTATTTCTCCTCACAATTACCTCCTGATATTTTTAATTCTATTTTTCTAAGACTGTTCAACGATGTTCTGAAATGCAAAGAACCTCTTTTTATCTCTGTGAACTTAGAAAGTAATTTAATTTCTTTATGGCCCAGTTTCCTCGGTTTAAAAATAAGAAAATATCCACCCCATCTACCCTGTCTTGAGCTCAGAAATGAGACACTACTGGCAAACTTATAGCACTATAACGATGCATCATCCCATTGTTTGGCAAAAAGCAGTAATTAGCAATCACCATTATTTCTCACTTAGCATTATTAATTTGTTTTCAGGTTAAATAAAATTAAGTACAACATTCCTAATGGTTTAAAATGTTCAAAACTTTGATCTCATTTAGATTGGTTTATCATATATTTGTAGACAGGTATTCATTTCTGCAAATGGGTTAGATTTCCCTTGAAGAGCTAGAATTTAAATTATAATGTTCACAGATAGCATAATGAAAATCATAATAATAGTTGGCATTCTGGAGTGTACATAATGTGGCGGACACTATGTGAATAAATTTACATATCTTACTTCCTCTAATCAACCATCCTGTGAAATATTCTCTTTTACTATCTGTATTTTATGGTAAGGAAGTAGGCTTACAGGATCTATGCATTTTGCCTAAATTTCTAAGGTCGCTAAATGTAAGAACTGTATATCAAGACTTGGTATATGGACAGAAATCGAGAGATAACATACTCCCCTTGATAGTTTTAGCAGTGAAGAAGGGAAGATATATTTATATTATTTTTATATATTGTATATTCCTCAAAGGACACATATCAGCTATCTCCTTTATTCATAGATTCTTTCATTCTGTCAGCAAGTATTATTTACTTACTTCAGAGTGTCAAGTATTCCCTGACTAAAAAACTGCTGTATATAAAATACATAGAATTCAATTTATTGTATGAATATATACGAACAGTGCTACATAAAACAAAAGAGGTAATCAAGAGACTTTTGCCTACGGGGAGTTTAAGCTTTATCTACTACACACTGTGGAGGCATTGAACTAAACAAAGCAGTAAACACGAGTTTTAGTCTGTTAAGTAACACGGTTATATTTGTATATTGGAAGAATCACTATAGTAAAATCATAAAAAGATAAAGAAAATGACTTTTCTTGATAAGCCTATATGATAGATAATCCTGGCAACATATATGTAAATACTTACAATACACTCTATTTCAGTTTTGGGATTAAAAGGAATGTTTTTGGCAATATTTACCTGCACAGTTAGAAACAGGAGTAACTTTTTCTGTTTGTTTTTTAAGCTTTTAAAAAAATGTTTATTTATTTATTTTGAGGGAGAGCATGAGCATGAGCAGGGGAGGGGCAGAGAAAGAAGGAGAGAGAATCCCAAGCAGGTTCCGCACTGTCTGCCTAGAGCCTGATTCGGGGCTCAATCTCACCAACTATGAATTTATGACCTGAGCAGGTATCAAGACTTGGACGCTTAACCAACTGAGCCACCCAAGTTTCCATTTTTTTAAGTTTTAAAGGCTACATCTTTCTGGTCTTATATGGAACCAGAATTCATGGCTAAATTTATAACAAATATACCTTGTATTTATATTGTGTTTCTGTGGAAGAACTATAATTTTATATTTAATGTGATATATATCTACATATGTATACTTACACATATACATATGTATGAAGTATATTAAATATTTTTCACAATTAAATGAATAAACATACCTTGAATTTATTAAAGATCATATGGAATAATTTTAAAATAACTTGCATAGAAATAAGTAAATCATTTTAAGAAAAATAATTATCCATAACATGTACAAATAGATAATTATCATAATGACCTGCAGAATGATTATAGTTATTTGAATTGTATATGATATAATTATGGAGAGAAATTCCTTTAAAATATTAAGTCCCTTTGGAGGTCCATAACCATCTAGATTGCATATGCCTTTAAAATGCATACTGCAGAACGTTCAGATAGGAAAAGAAATACTCAGTTCTTTTGTAGCCCATGAATCTGAAAGAATTTTATTCTTTTTGATAGTATTGTAAATAGTATTGCTCTCTCAATTTCTCTTTCAGACAGTTCATTGTTAGTGTATAGAAATGCAATTGATTTTTGTAAGTTACCTCTGTATCCTGTACCTTTACCGAATTGCTTGATTAGTTCTACCAGTGTGTGAAATTTTAAGAGTTTTCTATATGTAAGATCAAGTTATCTGTCAACAGAGACAATTTAACTTCTTATTTTCCTTTTAATTTTTTAAATATTTTTTTGGTAACTACTGATTTTCCAATTTGAAGGCCTTTTATTATTTTTTTTTTCTTATCTACTTGTTGTGATAAAGACTTCCGTTACTATGTTGAATAGAAGTGGCTAGAGTGTGCATCTTGGTTTTCTTCCTGATATTAGAGGAAAAGTTTTTTCCTTTTCACCATTTAGTATGATGTTAGCTGTGTCTTGCCATATAATATTTATTATGCTGAGACATATTCTTTCTATATCTAATTTGTTGAGAGTGTTTTTTTTTTTATGAAAAGATGTTGAATTTTGTCAAATGCTTTGTCTGTAACTGTTGAGATGGCCATATGATTTTTATCCTTCACTCTGGTAATGTGTAATTGACTTGTATGCGAGGAACCATTTTTGTATCCCGTGGGTAAATCTCACTTTATCATGGTGTATAAGTCTTCAATGCACTGTTGAATTTGGTTTAAAGTATTTTGTTGAGGATTTTCACATCTCTGTTCATCAGGGATATTGGCCTGTAACTTTCTTTTCTTTAAAAAAAAACCTTTTTTTAACATTTATTTATTTTTGAGACAGAGAGAGACAGAGCATGAATTGGGGAGGGTCAGAGAGAGAACGACACAGAGAATCCAAAGCAGGCTCCAGGCTCTGAGCTGTCAGCACAGAGCCTGATGCAGGGCTTGAACTCACAGACCATGAGATCATGACTTGAGCCAAAGTCAGATGCTTAACTGACTGAGCCACCCAGGCACCCCTGTAACTTTCTTTTCTTATAGGTATATTGTGGCTTCTTATAATATCTTATAGTTTCTTGCCTGATTTTGTTATTTTTGTAATGCTGATCTCCTAAAATAATCTAGAAGTATCCACTCCTTGCAATTTTTTGGTAGCCTTTAGGAAAGACTGGCATTGACTCTTCTTAAAATGCTTGGGAGAATTCACCAGGGAAGCCATCTGGTCTGGGGCTTTTCTCTATAGGGAAATTTAGTTATTGATTCAATCACCTTACCAGTTACTGGTTTATTTAGATTTTTTTTGTCTTTATGATTCAGTTTTGATGAGTTGTATGTTTCTAGAAACTCACTCATTTCTTTTAAGATGTCCAATTTGTTGACATACAAGTGTTCATAGTAGTGTCTTTTGAATATTTTAATTTTTGTGCATCAGTTACATTGACCTTTTTATTTGTGATTTTATTGATTTAAATCTTCTATTTTTTTTCTTTGAGGTAATGGTTTGTCAATTTTGTTTATCTTCCAAAAAACTATCTCTTAGTTTTTTGGTTTTTTTCTATTTATTCTAATTTCTATCTCATTTATTTCTCCTCTGATGTTTTTGGAGGAGGATTATTTTGTTTTGTTTTTATTTATTACATTTTTATTTTAACTCTAATATAGTTAACATACAGTGTTATATTAGTTTCATATGTACAATATGGTGCTTCATCAATTCCATACATCATTCAGTGCTAATCATGACAAGTGTACTTCCTAATTCCCATCAGCTATTTCACCCATCACCCTCACCCACTTCCCTCTGGTAACCATCAGTTTGTTCTCTGCAGTTAAGAGTCTGTTTCTCTCTCTTGCTCACTTGCTCACTCTCTTTCTCTGTTTTCCTTTGGTCATTTGTTTCTTTAAAAAAACATTTAATGTTTATTTATTTTTGAGAGACTGAGACAGAGTCCAAGTGAGGTAAGGGCAGAGAGAGAGGGAGACACAGAATCTGAAGCAGACTCCAAGTTCTGAGCTGTCAGGGCAGAGCTGGATGTGGGGCTCAAACCCATGAACCATGAGATCATGACCTGAGTCAAAGTCAGACACTTAACCAAATAAGTGACCCAGGCACCCCTCATTTGTTTCTTAAATTCCACTGATGAGTGAAATCATATGGTATTTGTATTTTTCTGACTGACTTATTTTGTATATCTTCTCTGATTTTTGTCATTTCCTTCCTTCCACTAAATTTGGGCTTAATTTATTCTCTGTTCCATGAGGTATAAAATTAGGTTATGTTTTTGAGATATTTCTTTTTTCTTAAGTAGGTACTATAAGTATAAACTTCCCTTTTAGAACTGCTTGTACTACATTCCATAAATTTTGGTAGGCTGTGTTTCCATTTTCATATGTATCAAGATATTTATTTATTTCCCTTTTGCTACTTCTTTGATCCAGTGGTTGTTTTCAGTGTGTTGTTTAATTTCCATGTATTTGTGAATTTTCCTCATTTTCTTTTCCTATTATGGATTCCTAATTTCATGTTATTGTAGTCAGTGTATACTACCAAGTGTATTTCAGTCTTCTTAAATATGTTAGACTTATTTTGTGACCTAACATATGATCCATCCTAGAGAATGTTATGTTTATGCTCAAGAAGAATGTATTTTCTGTTCTTGTGGGATGGAATATTCTCTATATGTCTATTAGGTTCATTTGAGCTCAAGTGTAGCTCAAGTCCGTTATTTCCTTATTGATTTTCTGTCTAGATGATCTATCCATTTTTGTGAGTATTGAAGTCCACTACTATTATTGCAACAAAGTCTATTTTTCCTTCAGACCTGCTAATATATTGTTTAATATATTTAGTTGCTCCAGTTTTGAGTGCATAGATATTTATGAATTGTTATTTCCTCTTGATGAATTGACCCCTTTATCATTATGTAATGACTTTTTTTTCTTTTAGGTTTTTTACTTAAGGTCTCTTTTGTCTGATATAAGTATAGCTATTACTGTTCTTTCGAGTTTCCATTTGTATGAAATACCTTTTTCCTTCCCTTTACTTTCAGCCTATATGTAACCTTAGAGTTGAAATTAGTGTCTTATAAGCAGCATATATTTTTATCCATTAAGTCACTATTTCTATATATCCATTCTGTCACTCTGTCTTTTGATTGGAGAATTTAATACATTACATTTAAAATAATTATTGATAAGTAAGAATATATTATTGCCATCTTACTATTTGCTGGCTATATTTTAGTTCTTTTATTCCTTCCTTCTTCTTGCTATCTTCCTTTGTGATTTGATAATTTTCCATACTTGTATACTTCCATTCCTTTCTCTTTATCTTTTGCATATAATACAGGTTTTTGGCTTGTGGTTAACATGAGGCTTGCACAGAATATTTTATACTCATAACAGTCTATTTTATACTGATAGCAATTTAACTTTAGTCACCTACAAAAACTCTTCCCCATTACTCCTCTGTTTTTGTGTTTTAATGTAATAATTTATATATTTTTACATTGTATATTCATTAACAAATTTTTGTAGCTATAATTGTTTAATAGTTTTGTTTTTTAACATTTATACTACAGTTAAGTGATTTATATACTACCATACAATTACAAAATTAGAATATTCTGAATTTGACCATATGTATACCTTTGCCAGTGGGTTTATACTTTTATATGTTTTCATGTTACTAATTGGCATCATTTAATATCAGCTTGAAGAACTCCATTTAGCATTTCTTGTAAGGCAGATAAACTCTCTCAGCTTTGTCTGGGAAAATTCTTTTTCCTTCAACTTTGTAGAGCACTTTTGCCAGATATTCTTGATTGGGAGTTTTTTTTTTTCTTTTAGTTTTAGAACTTTGAATATATCATGCCACTCTCTACAGCCTGCAAAGTTTTGCCTGAGAAATCTACTGATAGCCATATGGTGATTGCATTGTATGGAAATAAATTTTTTTGTCAAATTCATATGGGGTGCTATGCTTTCATGAATCTGGATGTCTGTACCTCTCCCCACTTTGGGAAATATTTGGCCATGATTTTTTTAAAATAAGTTTTCTGTCATTTTCTGTGTTTTCTCCTTCTGGGACCCTAAAATGATAATTTTGTTTCCTGTGATGTTGTCTCATAATTCAACAAAGCTTTTTTTCTATCATTTTCATTCTCTTTTACTCTTTTCTTCTCTGAATGGATAATTTCAAATGTCCTGTTTTTAAGTTCATAGACTATCTGTACTGCTTGTTCAAGTCTGATGTTGATGCTTTCTACTGCATTTTTTATTTCATAAATTATTTTCTTTAGATACAGATTTTGCTTGTATTTTTTAAAATTTCTGTCTCTGTTGCATCTCTTGTATTGTTCAGGCATTATTTTCTTGTTTTTGTTGAGTTGTCTATTTGTTCCATGGTAGCTTGTTGAATTTCCTTAAAACAATTATTTTAATCACTGCCAAACAATTTACAAATTTTCATTTCTTTGCTGTCAGATACTGAATTTTTTAATGTTTTTTTCTTTTTATTTTGAGAGAGAAGGTGCACATGGGTAGGGGAGGGGCAGAGAGGAAGAGAGACAGAATCCCAAGCAGGCTCTGCATTGTCAGCACAAAGCTCAACACTGGGCTTGAACCCATGAACTAAGAGATCATGACCTGAGCCAATATCAAGAGTCAGACACTCAACTGATTGAGCGGTCCAGGCACCCCAGATACTGGAAATTTATTGTGGTCCTTTGGTAGTGTCATCTTTCCATGATTGTTTGTGTTCCTTAAAGTCTTGCATTGCTGTTTTCACATTTGAATAAGCAGTTATTTTTTCTAGTCTTTACTGACTAGGTGTAGAAGAGAGTTACCCACACCTCTTATTCCAAGGTAAAGGGATTTTGAGGCTTTCTCAGACCTTTTAAGAGATATACCTGCTTCACACTCCTGTTCTCTCTTGGTGGTGGAACAGGGTGTGGGGGGGGGTAATTTCCTAGGATTGTGTCCCTTCTTTCAATCTTGCAGATCCAGGCCAATTGTTGTGTTGTAAGTCTTCTGTTTATTTCTCCTACACAACGTCCTGAAATGCTCATGCTTGTTTGTGTGTTTTTGCCCAGTCCCACAGAGTTGGACTGGCTCTCTGCATTTGCATGCTGGCTACCTGCAAAGACTTATTCTGTGTACAGGAAGGAGCATGTCTTGGGAGTCAGCCATGAAGAGAGGAGGGTGAGACATGTGGAGTGTTAGGGATGCCAATCAGTTGTGAGTTCACAGATGAAGTTTCCCTAGTGACTAGGGACAGACTTCCTAATAGAGTCTGTGAATTGGTAGTAGGAAGAACCATGAAATAGTTAATAGCATCCCAAAGTACTTTTTTATTGGCTTGTTTGAATCTGAGAAGCGTTTAAAAACAGATATTTTTAATCCCCCAATAATATTGTCATTATTATTGATAATAATTTTTATCGCAGCTCACAATATAAAAATCCAAAATAGAATTAAAAGATAATATTTTTCCAAAAATAGTGCAAGCTCTATTGGAAAAGGACTGATGAGAATGTGCAAAATACAACTTTAAAATGTATTATCTTCTCTGACAGTGGCACCATAAGCATATAGCTGATGAAAAGACTTAAAGAACTCTAAATTAGTGGTAAGATGTGTGATTCTATGGTATTTGAACCAAGACTTGTGTCGTTTCTATTTCTCCCTGTTTAGTGAAATATAAGCTCCATGCCCAATTTAAACAGTAAAAACACAATCTCCCTCTCCCCACAGCTCCCAGTCAGAGGGCTATTTTCCCAGGAAGGCAGGACATCATGATTTCTCATCCCTCCCCTAGCTACCTATTGCTGAGGCTAAATTCCAGGTGAGAACTGCTAAGAGGTAGGAGCTCCATTTTTCTTCCCAGTCCTTACTCATGGGATAGAAACTGTACATTGGGTATGGTACTGCTAAATAAAGTGGGGTCCTGACCACCCTGGCCGAGATTTTGTGGTGGAGATTTCATACTGAGGGAGACAAACCAAGGAGACCTGTGGCGGCTACCTTCCCACGCACCAAAAGTGAAAGTGTTGTGCAGAGAGAAGCAGGCAATTGTTCTTACATTCACCTTCCTCAACATCAGAGGTATGGTTTGGAGATTTTGTCCTAGGGAGATCAGCAGGATGTAGAAGAGGGACTGAATCCCTGTTAAGAAGACCTAATGAAAATGTATAGATGACTCCATCTACCAAGAGAAAAATGTACTCTCTTCTCAAGAGCACACGGAACATTCATTAAGCCAAATAATACACCTCAATATATTCAAAAAGATAGAAATAATAAAAGTGTATGTTGTCTGACAACAATGGAATGGAATGAAAAATTGATTATTAGAAAGAATTTGGGAAACTCATAAATAGGTGAAAAATAAACAACATACTCCCAAATAACAGATAGATGAAAGGAAAAAAAATCACAAGGGCAATTAGAAAATACTTTGAGAAGGATTAAAAATGAATTCACAGCACATCCAAAATTTATGGGATACAGCTAAAGCAGTGCTTATAAGGAAGTTTTTAGCTCTGAAATGCCTAGCTTGAAAAAGAAGGAAGGTATCAGATCAAAACCCTAAACTTCAACCTATGACTCTAGAAAAAGTATATCAAAATCAATCTAAAGCTAGAAGAAAGAAGGAAAAAATACTTTAATGAAATACAAAGTAGAAAAATGAGAAAAATCAGTGAAACCAAAAGCTGGTTCCTTGAAAAGATTTAAAAAAAAAAGTTGACAAACTTGTAGCCAGATTGACCAAGAAACAAAGGGACAAAGTAAAATTCCTAGAATCAGAAGGGAAAGAAAACAAAACCCTGACCTTGCCAAAATAAAGAGGTTATAAAAAAATACTATGAATAATTGTTTGTCAATTGGATAACTTACATGGAATGGAAAAGTGCTAGAAAATCAAGGGAATTACACACACACACACACACACACACACACACAGATGTTGGGAATTAAAAGAAGACAGTAGGAACTTAACTTCACAGTAAAAAGCTTAAAAATAGTGCCAAAATTTGCTTAATTATGGTGTTATATAAATAACATCCTTCTGATATCACTGATCAATTTGTGGTCATGAATAACTGTCTATACATTCCCTGAAATAACCAACATTTGATACAGATAGAAAAGTAGGAATTGATATGTCATTCATGGTTTCACCAAGTGAAGTAATTCAATATATTTTAGGTGCAAAGTACTTAATATTGGAGTATAAAACACAATTCTCAATCTTTAGAACTGGGGGAGTAAAAATGGTGAAGGAGTCAATGAAGTTTGGGGGAATCGATAACAAATATCTCAGGGAGGAAACAAGACAGGTAGTTCACAGGAATGTGGTATGGATCCCGCCCTTGCTCTACATCTGACTACAGCTGTCTCTGGCTAAAGACTTAATGGCATGTGTTCCTCCCACTTCCAAATCTTGGACATGGATCTCTCATTGACAAATCTGACTAGAAACCTATAGGAAATGGATTCTGAGAAATGTATAGGAGACTTTGTGGTGTCCATGAATTCCCCTCTGCCCCCAAAATAGAAAAAAATGATGGAATGCTTAACATTTCTATCCAAATGAACATTTTTAAAGTATACTTTAAATACTGTATATATAATTATATAAAATATAAATACTGTATATATATTATATATGTAAATATATTATATATATAATTATATTGTGTATAATTACACATGTAATTATATACATGTAATATAATATATAATAATGTATATATACATATATACACACATATATACATATATATACACATATATATGCAATAAAACTTTCACAAATATTTTGGGATGTAAACATAATAGTCATTTTACAGCCTTGAATACTGAGTCTCAATGGGGCTAAATGACATGTTCAAAATTACACAATGATTAATGTTTAAGCCAAAAAAGGAAATTTAAGTCTCTTAATGAAAGGCTTTGGATTGTGTTCCTTCACAGCTCCTTCTAACAAAAGCCCCTATGTGCTTTTTTTCACAAAGACTGTGCCTATATTTGATTTCAGACTTGCTTCAATCAACTTCTAGTAAAATAAATGTTATACCTATAGTTAAAAAGCTCTATTTGCATTAATCTGCTTTCTCTAGCATATGCTTTCCTCTCTATATAGCCACTATGCATTTACCATATTGCTATCAGAAGATAAATACAAGTTTATTTTAAAAAAGTAAGTAAATTTATATATTTATATTGGAAGGCTATTTGATTTAGTCCAGAAATAAGGTATTACTAACTTGCTGACAATATTCTCTTTGCTGTTTTTTTTTGAACAATTAGATGGTAAACATCTAAAAAAGTTAAAAGGTAATATAGTAATTTCTCATTTAACAAAGTGTAGATAAGTAAAAAAGGTGGATTCCAAAAAAAAAAAAATTGAGAAGTTTGTTTGAAATTCATACTGATAATGAATTTCTTTATATGATCAAATTAGTCAAAGGGTTATATATTATTGCATATCTGGATTCTTTAAATTCTAGAACATTTGAATATCTCCTTCTTAAAATGTATTTAAGCTAAAGCCATAAATATCTAAGTTAATGTGTATTGTATTGAACCATATAAGTTTCATAAAAGCATGCTTTCTAATACAGTAAGTTCATTAGTATTCTCCTTTTTAAACATTTGTTTTGGAACCTTAGTAATTTTATTACCTTTATATGCCTTTTCTTTCCTTTATCTTCTAGTTAGATGTAAAAACCTAGTGATATAAAACATCAATGCATGGAGTAACTTTTAATAGAATGCTAGGGGAGAAACTTAGATATGTTTTATTCAGCAAGGCGGATATACTATATTGAAGATTATGATTTGATCTTATTAATAATAGCCATAAATTATGAGTGAATAGATAGTGTCCTCTGAAAATGAATAGCTTCTGTCACAGGGTGACACAAAATGCTATGCCGCAAAGGCACTACCACAAATGCTGTTCTGGTGCCTCATTTAATTTCCAGTGGCTGGATGCATGCTGACCAATTCCTATTTGATCTAAAGAAGGTTGTCGTAGATGTAAGCTCCAATTTGCTGAATATGCTCTTTGTTATTAAAGCAAAACATACTTTAAATTGTTTTATTAAATTGGATGACAAATTGAACTCCCTTTAAAATAGGAGTCAAATCCTAATAAAAATGATTTCGGAGTGTGAAATCATCTCTCCTTCTCTATTTTGAAAGGATTATAGACAGCTTTTCATAAAACTGCTGACACCTCTATCCATGTCATATTATATACTCAAGAGAAAGAGACACGAAGTAAAAGTGTGCAACATATTTTACTAGCTTGGCCATAAACCCTCTGATGCATCCAGGTGCTGAAAATAGGCTTTCTTGATACATTTCAGGAATAAATCCTCTGTATCTGATTAAAATGCAGATGAGCATCATAAACTATTGTAATTTGAAAGGACTGAAGTCATGATACAATCTGCCTCCATCTGCTTTCAGGTGTAAAGCAGGAGGGAGTTTTGCTGAAAGTACCACTGAATCCAATTTAGGTTGAAATTCAGGGAATTAAACATGCCAACCTGATTCCCCCAATTTTCTGTTTGTTTGTTTCTGCATTTGTGACATTTTGTTGTGTGCCTGTGTATGTTTAGGGCATCTGCATAATCATATTGCTGTTAATTATGACAGTATTTTATTTTTAATATTTTTCACAAATATGATGCCATGCACGCATGGAAAAAGAAAATAAAAACAGCTAAAATTATTGGCAGGGTTTTGAAAGAACTTTGGAATTAAATTCACTGCCATAGGCTCATTTCTTCAATAAGGTGTTTGCCTCTTCTAACATTTTTCAGCAGATATGAGAACAGTGGAACAAAGCCATATGTGGTGAACAGGAACCAGTTAAATAGCAAACACTCCACTGAGTCACTGCTCCGGGGGTGGGAGCAGACAGACAGGGGTTTTGGAAAAGATACACTTCAATAGGAAACCTAAGTCCTGTGACTAATAATTGTGTGGTTATGGGGAATTCTTAAAATTCCTTTAAGCTTCAGTTTTATCTTTGAAAACGGTCATGATGAATGTGCACCTGTAGGGTTTATGGGACGATCATAGCCAGAGAGCACCTAGTGAAGTGTCTGCATACTCTTGGTGTAAAATGTACACAGTCTGGTTTTACTCTGGCTTTTTTCTGCACATTTGTTCTGTAGAAGTTTGTTAAGAGGGAACAGGAGAGGGCCCTACACACCCATATTCTAGAAAGTGTATCCTGGGCTTATACTCATCTTCTAAAAGTTCTCCACAATTTTTGCATTTTGTATTTTTTGTTTAAATATGAATAATAAAATATAGAAGTGTATTCTGAGTCGTTGAATGACTATCTGATTTTATGGCCTGGACTTTTGTTTGTGTTTGGAAACAAATTACTTCCAAGTATTATTATTTTAAATTTTAAACTTGCAAGTTCATTGGAAAGTTACAGAGGTGGTCTTCATGATGTTTTAGGGACAAGTGGCAGTAATATCACAATATGCTGTAGATTGAGTAAATGTTTTATAAGTCAAACAGGCTTAGAATATTGAGCCATCATAGGCTCCACTGAAGTATGAAGAGGTCAGTGCCATAAGAAAAGGAACCATAGCCATCAGTACCATTGTCCCCCTGCAAATGACACTTTAGCTTTCGGCTAAACCATCATTTGTCACATTTAATTAAAGTGATTTGTGTTAATATTATTGTGTAAAGCTTGAATTTAACCAGTGATCATTTTGCATTTCACACTATATGGGAGCCATAATCGTAAGAAAAGTAGATTACCTAGTTCATGAAATGTACATATTTAAGTAATTTTTTTAAATGTTAAATTCACTCTAGAATCATTAAAGAATTTCAGTTTAGAATCATTTTTCCAGTTCTGCACATAAATGAAAGCTCATTTCACAAATGAAATGAAATGAATTAATTAGGAAGAAGTAAAAACAACTCTTTAAATGAAAAAAGTATACTATCATGTATGAAGCTTATAATAAAAAATATAATATTAAAACAAAGCATAAGAAAATATGTGTATACTACAGTTACATGAAATTAAATTTTTTATTTGATAAAAAACTATAAATAAGGTCAAAAGATAAATGATAGACTGAAATAAAATGTTTGTGTGAGCTATACTTAATCGCCATCCATTGGTAGATCAAAAATTGTCACAAGTTGACAAATGTATATGGTTTGACCAGCACTTGTGACATTTAACACCTAAGGAATTAATGTTTCTAGTGTACACCAAAAATTTTACATGTTAATGAAATGAAAATAACAGCCTCAAGAAAAATGAGCAAGCAATATAATCATGAAATTCACAGAAGAGAAAATGCAAATGACCTTCTAATGAAAACAGATTCCTCTTCACTAGTTATCAAGGACAAGATGATTGAAACAACGATACCTTTTTGACAGAAATCTGAAAGACTGATCATATTCATTGCTGCCAGGGATGTAACACAACCATATCCTTTGACCAATAAAATTGGAGGCCACTCTGAAGTTTGTGGAATTTGGCAGCATTTTTAAACATTAAAGTGCACATGCCCATTGAGCCAGTAATCTTATCTGGGCCTGATATAACAGAAACTGAAGTATCATCACATAGAAATAATGTGCTTATTTTTATGATACTTTTTATTTTTTATTATCTTTTATTTTTCTACTCTGCTTAAAATAGAAAAACTGAAAACAAAAGTGATTTGAATGTCTATCACGTGTGGGATACTAAATATATTATGGTGGATCAATCTCTGGAGTCAATTTTTATATATTTATTTTGAGGAAAATGCATTATTAAGTGAAAAAAGCAAAGTACAAAATATTTTCCTATAATAATGTTTTCTTGAAAAAATGTCTATAAGCTTATTTAAAAATTGTGAACAACAGTTTCCAAATTGTTACTCTGCCTATAGTAGGAAATGGGGTTCCAGTAGAAGATGAGAATTGTGGTATACTTAACACTTCTATTGTTAACATTAGTAAAATATGAAAATATTGCTGAAAACAAAGGCACAGATTCATCAATTTAATAACATCAAAGGAGAATTGCAAAGAACTCCCTTGTTTTACTTGGCCTTACAAAATTATGTAATTTATCTTCATAGAAAAATTCCTAAGATTGTGAAAGCTGCGTCAAAGAGGACACAACATGTTTAATCATATGGCCAGGTTATGTTAAATATATTTCACCATTTTACAGTATAACTGGTATTATTTTGGATTTCCAAATTTATAAACTCACTATTACAATGTTTTGTTTAAAAAATGATGGTTTCCAATCCAATAGGCAACACTTTATTCTTCTATGCCTTTTTTGTGTTCATGTGATTGACATATACAAAGTACTCAATCCATGAATATACACTGAATTATTAAAGTATTGTGCAACATTTTGAGTTGTATATTTCTTCCTTGTGTTTGCCTATCTTTGGCATGTCAGGTGAACATGCATTAAAACCATACTTCTGTCTTGTACGATAGGATAAGGTAAAGGGAGAGACTGCCTGAAATCTATATGCTAAAAAAATTGTTTTTAATTTTTTTAATGTTTATTTATTTTGAAACAGAAAGAGACAGAGCATGAATGGGGGAGGGTCAGAGAGAGAGAGGGAGACACAGAATCTGAAACAGGCTCCAGGCTCTGAACTGTCAGCACAGAGCCTGATGCCGGGCTCGAACTCACAGACCACGAGATCATGACCTGAGCTGAAGTCAGATGCCTAACCGCCTGAGCCACCCAGGTGCCCCATATGCTAAAAAAATTTTTAATGATTTCTGAACATTGAAGTTTGGATAGCATTAAGCTACTTTGAGAATTTTCCTAGGAATATAATAATATGTTTAAAATGTGTTGTCCGCACCAGACAGCAGTAATTATTTTAATTTTCATTCTTGAGATTTTGAACTATTCATGAAGGTTTATTGAATTCATATTGTGTACAGAATATATTTTCATAGAGACACTGCTTAAGTAAGCTAAAGTTGCTTTAAGAATGAAATAAAGGAAGAGATAAACTTTTTAGTCCTGTTTAAATACAGTATAAAATTTGAAAATGTAAAGCTTGATTGAGATCTGATGTTGGTATTTATTAGCAGATGTGTTGATCCTGGTAAATAGAGCTCAGTTATTCAACGGCATATAGCACCACTGAAATGAAGCGAGAAGAAAAATAAAGAGCTAGCTCAGCCTGAAAGGAGTTTTTCCTCTCAAATAGGTTACTGTTGCCAATAGTTT
Source organism: Panthera uncia (assembly GCF_023721935.1). NCBI lineage: Eukaryota > Metazoa > Chordata > Mammalia > Carnivora > Felidae > Panthera > Panthera uncia. Next base: position 106,324,363 of record NC_064809.1, on the reverse strand, counting down.
TCTTTATTACTTTTGTTATTGAGTCATTGAATATTTCATCCACTTTCTTTTCAGTAGATATTTTGATAAGCAGAGTGTCCCTTATGGGAAACTCAATTCCTCAAAAATACATTTTAAAGTAAATCTAAGAGATTTGAAGTCCCCAGGGGTCTTTTACTTTGTTCTCTAGTTTCTTAGTATTTTATGTGAAATATGTAGTCCTGAAGGCATAATACTATTTAAAACACAAACTTTCTAGAAACTTCTTAGAGAGGAAATATTCTGATTTTGATTTTCTAAAATTTTATATGAAAGAGGTCATTGTATCTTTGAAATAGTTTGTGTAAGCCGGAGGCAATATAATGAAATTTTAATGTCCTTATTTTCCCTTTTATATTCCTGTCCAGTTTGTGCCATTTTCTTATCTGTTTATATGCCAGGAGGAGCAGTATACTATTATTTAGAGAGTTTTTAACTGTAAAAATAAAAAAAAAGTTATAAGCTTGAAAAACCTTCTTTTAATAGTTTTGCTTGGTAAACCTGAAAGAGTTTGACTGCCATTGGGGTTACATTTGCTAATTCTGGCATGTCAGGATACAGTCAGGGAGCTGTTTGGTCTATTTAAGCCCCAATGTCCTTGGGATTTCATTATTCCATTCATAAGTGAAGTATAATCGCATCGGCTATTTAGAAATCATAAGGCTACTTGACCAGACTGTATACTTCAGATAGTTGCTCTACTACATAGTAAATTTTCAAATGTCAGCAATCACCTTCTGGAATGAAATGCTAGAAAGTTTAATTCAGTATACATTTTATTAGTGTTTATTGTACCAATAACAGACTTGAAAACAAAATATTCCAAATCCTACCATTCTGTCAAATCAGCGACAGTGACATGTTTGTTTGTTTCCTTCCAGCTGCTGTCCATTTGCATTCATGAATTTTACATATTTGTAATCATAGTGTAGGCACAATTGGATTTCATTCAATATTGAAGCAAACAAATTGGCCCTAAACAGCTTTGTTCTGACTCTGGGGTCTTAATATAGGCCATAGGAAGTTCTCATCGACTCAGCTTCACCTAAGGCTAAAATATTTTATTGGAATATTGAATTATTAAAAAGTACTGCTTATCATTTCACATTCAGAGTTAGAAAATATAAAAAAAATATAAACCATTTCATGAAAACTCTGTTGTTTCTATCAGCGGATGCAACATTTCTCAATCATGAAAATGTGAAAATATTGTATATGACCTTTGTATGTACATTTTAATCTTGTAATACGACAACCTGTCAGATAAACAAAATCTAATACATATATACTGGCTTATGAAAGTACCTTAATTTCCATGTATTCTGGTGATCTAAGAACTTGAGGAAGTAAGCAAAAATTCCTACTTATAGAAACCTATCCTGGAAAGTCTATTCAGACACTGACCATATCTTTTCCTATTAATGAAAGAGGAGGTCAGAAGATATCAGCCTGAGTTAACTACTAATTAAAGATTGTTCTTTTGGACATATAACACTGACCTTGCAGAAGGTGAGCATAGTTTTATCTAGACTACACAGCATATCCACATTAATTGTAAACAAGTTGGCTTCATTTGTAGTTATGTATTTTCAACATTAGAAAAACTATTAAAGATTAAATAAGAATGTTAATGTCCCTGTGTTGCTTTTTCATGTAAATCAACAGGTAATATATTTTTTCCAAAAAATATTTATTTTTAACATATGTATTTGAAGTAAAACCTCCTGAGGAACAACCAATTAGAGAGAGTGATAATTCTTCTTGAGACCTGACTGAAGTGCAGACATATTTCAGCTTTCATTAGCACACTATTGAAGCAGATCAGCCACAACCACTTATGAAAAGATTATATTAGTCTTAAGTGGAGAAGCAGAACTGTGAATCAGGAGGCTCAGTGCTACATCTTGGTATGTTAGCTTTCATTTGTTGCAGGAAACAGAAAGCTGTCTAGGCAATTACTAACAAAAAGAGATTTTATATAAAAACTTAGATGCTTACCCATCACTTAAAGGACCCCTAGGCCTAAGACTCAGAAACACTCTATGCAGGAATAGTTTGCCAGAGAGCTTCTACATCTGTCTGATTTCAAGAAAATACCACTGTGCCTGAGATCCAGGGACCAGAAAGCCACCCATGCAGCAGCTTCCTCTCAAAAGCACACTGTGAGATGACACAGGTGTCTGTTGCAAAAAATCTCGATACTACTGTGCTTATCTGCAGCAAAAGCCAAACACAAGAGGAACAGTCTTTCCTATAATTCTACCTTCTAGATCTCATACTGTGCGTTTAACTGGCAAACTTTAATGCATACTCAAAACCCTAAATGAAAGAGAATCTTGGGAAATGTTTTTAGTTTTCCAGACTCTGGAAACAATGTAAATGATGCTCAGTGTTGCTCTGCTCTGCTCAGTACACTTGGTGTGCCTTTAATTCCTTTTGATATCTAAATTCATGGGTACCTATTAGGTAGGCTAATTATATGTTCTGGTTTGCTTGGGGCAGTCCTGACAGGTGTCAGTTATCCACCTCTAATTATAAATAGTGCCTCCTTTTTATTCATATTGAGTTCTGGTTTGGAAGATAAATTCCATATTCACTTTAGGTATGTGTATCATACCCTACAGGGTATAAGGAAGAAAGACAAGAATGCCACTAACTGGTCCATGTCTTCTTATTCAGCACTCAAAATAAGGCTGTGAGGAATTATTAGCATTTTACCTTAGTGGATATAAGGCCTGAAAAATGTACTAACTAGCCTGCCATGGTCACGCAATAACTAAGGGAACAGGGGTAAATTTAAATTTAAACCTGTCCGACTTCCAAGGATGTGATTTTTGGTTAATCATGTAGCTCTTAACTATAATTGGTTCTGTTCTGTTGTTTTTGTCAAAGTTATTATGGACTTTAAGCATTTTATTTTCACACATTATTCATTTATTTATTAATTCATTCCACAAGTATTATTTGAGCAACTCATATGAAAAAAAACATTGATCTGTGCCCTAAAATAAATTATTAGACCAGATAAAAATCCTTACCCATGTAAAGCTTATAATGGAGAGAGGATGGATATATATATATATACAAATCTATAGATATAGATATAGATATAGATATAGATCTATATAGATATAGATATAGATATAGATATAGATATAGATATAGAGAGAGACTAAATGTGTCAAATGATAAATAGTGTCATAGAGGAAAATACATCAGACAACCATGAAAGGGAAGCCCAGTGGGGAGGTGGGGTTGCTATTTAGATTTGGATGGTCACTCATAAAATATGGTTTTATTAGATACATAAAATAGGTTAAATTATCATGAAGATATATATATGTAAGAACATCTAAGGCTAAAAAATGGAAAATGTAAACCACTGGCAAAAGTGAGTTCAGAGAGTTGAAAAAACAAGAGACCAGTTTAGGTGCCATTGATGAATGAGGGCATGAGTAGGAGATGAAGACTCAGATTGTGTGTGTGTGTGTGTGTGTGTTGCCAAGGGGAAGAAACAGCCTGGACAACCTAAGGATTTAGCTTTGAAGTGAGATAGGAAGCCAGTTTGCCAATTTAATATACTTGTATATTGCAGCCAACTATAGATATAGCCAATTTATCACCTTGGTAAGAGGTGAGTATTATTCAAAGATAAGCTTTAGAAAACAAATGGGCACTATTATGCATATTATCTTATTTAATCCTCAAACCCCTCACCAATAAAGATAGAATAATAAAAATGTGGCAAAGTTTCAATACAATTATAAATAACTTGATAAGTGTTCAATCAATGAAGTCAGTTGTTATTAGCTTAAATGAGGAATAATTTTAATCAAAGAAGCAGCATATATTTCTAATTGCATTCACTTTGCTGTTTATGAACCAAATGACAGAATTGTTAAATCTCATGCAAGATTTAATCATGCATCCATATATGTACTTTTCTAGCCTTAAACATTTTAATATGCACAATAGAGTAACCCACTTGGTTCCAAATATAATGGCTGAAGATATTATAAGATTGAGAAGAGGATTTAGTTGCAAATAAAATAGGAAATTGATATTTGGGGTTAGAAAATGTATTCTGAACTTCAAATCAAACATTAACTATCGACTATGTGTGATGTCTGAGGCTCTGTGCCAGGTGCTGGCACAGCAAAAATAACTGAGCATATATGTTAATAAATAAATATAATTAATAAAAACTTGTTAGTATGGTAGGTGATAAACTTGAAGTTCTCTTTGGGTACTTGAGAACAGAAGAAAACATCTTTCCTAGCTTTATCTGGACTGAAGGCTTATGAATAGAGGTTTTCTGAGGAGGTGGAACCTAACTACCTAGCTTCCTCCCTCCCTCCCTCCTTCCTATTTTCTATCTATCTATCTATCTATCTATCTATCTATTATCTATGTGCCATCTATCAACATCCGAATACATAGATATCCATATCCTAATTATAGCTAGGAAGTGAGATAAAGAAAAAAAAAACTTGAGGGTAGAGGATAAGGACATATTCTAATTTCAATATAATTGTTATTTTTTTTTTTTTTAGAAAATGAAAAAAGAAAGAAGTACTTGTAGAGTCTCTAGGAATAGTTAGTTCAAGGTATCCAGTGACAGTCTGTATAGGGTCTAGTCTCTGTTTTTTAAAAGAGTATCATGTAAGAGCAATTTCTTGGTTCCTCACAGATGTGGTAACATTTACAGGAATTTAAGGTATCTTTCTGAAGAACGTATGTGAGAAATAATGGTATGTGGAAAATGTATCTTGTGAAATATATTTAACTTTACAGTAACATGCAATACATGAGTTCTGGATATTGAAGATGATGGCCAACATTCTACGAGAAAAATTATGTTAAAGTAAAGCTTTTAGAAAATTAAATAATAAATCCTAAGAAGCTGATTTAGATGTGTATATGCGGAACTCTTTTCCAGAACACTAAAACAAATATAGATATTGCTTCTAACATATTTAGTGGACACATAGGAATTGCCAAAGAACACTTTACAGAGTGGCTGGGAAGCTCACATCATTTTTATCCTTATGAAGTTCAGATTCTAGGGTGGTAAGGAAGTCCTACAAGTATATATTAAAAGTGGGCTTATGGGGCGCCTGGGTGGCTCAGCCGGTTAAGCATCCGACTTCCGCCCAGGTCATGATCTCGCGGTCTGTGAGTTCGAGCCACGTGTCGGGCTCTGTGCTGACAGCTCAGAGCCTGGAGCCTGTTTCAGATTCTGTGTCTCCCTTTCTCTGACCCTCCCCCGTTCATGCTCTGTCTCTCCCTGTCTCAAAAATAAATAAACGTTAAAATAAATAAATAAATAAAAGTGGGCTTATATGTCAGCATCAAATTCGTTCAATAAGTATATTTTAAATGTGTGAGAGTGCATAAAGTCAAAAGATTCCTAGATAAAATGGACTCTAGTTTTTACTCTTTCATAACCTTGAACTGTAAGATCATAGACAACTTATTTCTGTGTGCCTCAGCTTTCATATAGTTCTTATAGTTTCATATAGTTCTCAGCATTTCATAAAAGAAATACACAACTGTCAGACAACAACCTTTTGTCTTTTATATTTTTAATTGTGTATAAAAAATACACATAGTATTATGACCACATGTAAAAACCTCAATCATTATAAGAAAATAATGAGATTGCTAGGATTTATTTCACACATACCATGTGCCAGACTCTGTGATATTTTATTTATTTACTGAAACAATCTGATGAGTTAAATACTATTAGGTACTAATAAAGAAAAAGAGGTGTGTAAGGTAAGTAATAAGTAAATGCCTCTGCTCTTGGGTCAAAGAGCGGACTGAGGTGAAAGACAAACATTCTGTCTGTACTAAAACTAACATTCTAGTTTGGATATTTTTATAAGTATCAATTTATCTATATCTCTCATGTTTTTGATGGTTACATTGGAAATACATAAGATGCTTGCCTTCAAGGTATCCATTATGCTTAGGAAGGAGGGAGGGAGAAATTGAGATAAGATATATAGTTTGTTAATATACTTCTTCATTCAAGCTCCAGGAGGAAGAACACATAAAACCAGCTAAGTGTGGGAGAGCCAGAAGAGTTGAATTTTGAGCTTGTTTGTACAATAACTAGAAGTTTATTTAAAGCAAACAAAACAAGCTAAGGAAAAACAATATAAATCAAGAAGACAGCCTATAAAAGACAAGGACTGCATAAGTGAGCAGGGCACATTTGGGTAAGGATAAGTCGTTCAATATGTCTGCATAACCATAGGATTCATATGAGCAAATTGGAGGAGATGTGGATATGAAGGTCAGCAGACATGATAGTAAAAAGTGTGTCCTTCAATGGTATTCAAAGGCATTTTGAGCAACGGAGTGACATAATCAAGATTACATATTAATAAGAAAAATTATAAGGAAATAAAAAATAATTTCAGGAATAGATTGATTATAAAAACCACAGAATTGTATGACCAATTCAATACAAAAGGGATAGGAAGTGAGGAAGAGAAAGGAGATCAAGGTTATTTCCAGAATTTTAAAATGTATTTTCTGGATAAACATGGACTTACTAAGATAATTTATTTTTAAATAATCTCTCTGTCTTTATTTTAGTTCCACACTTTGTTTAATTTGTAATCTTTAAAGTAAAAATATCCTTCAAGTTCGGAAAGTCTCTCTACTAATTTGGTATGAGAAACTTGGAAAAATAACCATTCTTGTCTTGTGCATATCTAGGTTCCAACAAGAAAAGGTGAAATATGGTTGAAATGACATCATAAAACACACAGATTATCACTAAGTTTTTGAAAAGGGCATAGTTTTATTTTCAAAAGTGAAAAAAATCTACAGATAAAATAAAATTCAAAGTGAGTTATTTTAAATAGGATTTATAACCATGCATTTAATGTGAACTGTCTTTTTAAAAGGGCTTCTGAAAGTCTAGGTGGAAATGTAAGTGCTTAATCTATATTTCATCTCTTTGACCTTAAATTTACAGAAGAACATTTAACCTTCTAACAGCAATGTGGAGATTTTCTTTGAATTTTTTTATTCAGATAAATTTAAAATCTTTTATGGTTAACTCCCCATTATCCATGCTAATGTAAGATTAAATACAAAGGATAATATAAATGATGCATGTGCACACACACACACACACACACACACACTCATATTCTATTCAGGAAGAATTTATCTCACATTCTTAATCTATTAGAGACTTCTTCAGAAAATATATAAGCTAGGGGCGCCTGGGTGGCGCAGTCGGTTAAGCGTCCGACTTCAGCCAGGTCACGATCTCGCGGTCCGTGAGTTTGAGCCCCGCGTCAGGCTCTGGGCTGATGGCTCGGAGCCTGGAGCCTGTTTCCGATTCTGTGTCTCCCTCTCTCTCTGCCCCTCCCCCGTTCATGCTCTGTCTCTCTCTGTCCCAAAAATAAATAAAAAACGTTGAAAAAAAATTTAGAAAATATATAAGCTATACCACTGTGCCGCTTTTATTATTTTTAATTCCAATTTTGGCATCTATTCATGTTTTTCTTTACTACATGATTTAGTATACATATCTTTCTTTTTGTGTACAGTATATTGGTAATAAAAGGACTGTGTGTCAAATTCACCTTTGATTTTAGCTCTGTACTTGTTAGACTAATTTAATTGTTTTTCACCAAAACTGGTTTCCTAAATATACCACTGTAGAAAATATTGCAAATATAAAATGTATTTTAAGGTTAAAAATTGTTCTTATTTAAAACACATTGAAAAATATAACTAGTATATAAAACTGATAAATTAATGAATATTATTATTAAAATAAAGTGAGGAAAGAGTGATTCAAGGTAAAGGAAAATATTAAGTAAATAGTATTGATCTAACATATGAATATGTCTAAAATTAAAGCAATTATATACGGACTAAAATTAACCCAATTGTATTTCATCTTTAAAATTAACATATTATTTATAAGTTGGAAACTATTTTTTTAAGCAGTACCAATATTCAAGAGGAAAAAAACAATAGTCTTTCTGAAAAAACAGAGTTAATGGTGGCAACTTTTTCCATTTGACAGTAACATAATAAAGAGAAGGTCTGTATCCAATTCAATCAGCATGGATAGCATGAACCAATTAGATGCTAAAATCAGGGAGTGTGGTTGGATTTAAAACTTTCCCTTTGGGGGCGCCTGGGTGGCTCAGTATGTTAAGCATCTGACTTTGGCTCAGGTCATGATCTCATGGCTTGAGGGTTCACGTGCCACATCCAGCTCTGTACTGACAACTCAGAACCTGGACCCTGCTTCTGATTCTGTGTTTCCCTCTCTCTCTCTGCCCCTCCCCTGCTTGTACTCTGTCTCTCTCTCTCTCAAAAATAAAATCAACAGTAAAATGTTTTTTCTCTTTGGTCTCAGAATCTCTCCTTTTTCTAAGTGCGCAGAGAAATGTGCATGGCAAAATTTCTAAAACTTTGTAACCCTAATGGACTTGAATTGGTACCAAAGAAAGCTTAGGGAAAGCAGCAGCTAAGTAAGACCTTGAGGACAATTCAAAAATAGGAATCAAACAGAGTGTAGTGAAGTTAGGAACAGTGCTTAGAAGACTACTGAAATAATCCAGGATAGGGAGGAAAAGAGCCATAAATCTCAGTGGCAAGAGGAATAGAAAGAGAGTATAGAGGTAGGATTACCTAGGTGAATCCTATGTATTCACAAAGACCCTTCTTTTCAAAGAAGAAAATATGACAACAGAAGCAGGGATCAGGGAAAGAGAGAGAGAAGTAAAGATATTTTACTGCTGGCTTTGAAAATAAAAGAAGGGGCCATAAGCCAAGAAACATAGTCAGCTTCTAGAAGCAAAAGCAAAACAGAACAAAACAAAACACACACACACACACACACACACACACACACACAAAACAGAATAGTTTCTCCCCAGAACCTCCACAAACAAAGCAGACATGCTGGCACCTTGATTTTGTGCTCAAGAAGACCCGTTTCAGCCTTCTGATATCTAGAATTGTAATTGTGTATGCACAAACACGCAAATATATATATATATATATATATATATATATATATATATATAGTTTTAAGCACTAAGTTTATGACATCTTGTTACAGCAGCAGTAGGATACTAATATAGAAATGTTGAGTTTCTATTGGACACTAAGTAGAGATATCTAGTGGTGAGAAAGGGAGAACTTGGCTAGCAGTTTTATTTGGAAGTCCCGATACATAGTGATGAAAGTACACAGATTCATAAGATCTTCCCATGAAAAATGTGCCAACTGAAAAGAAAATAGGATAAAGTAGAAGTCCTGGCAATATCCACAATTAACGGTTGGTAATAGAGGAGGATGTTGTGGAAAAAGTCCGGACAGAGAGACAGATATGGTGGTGAGAGATTAGAGAGAGAGGCATTATGGCAGTAAAGGAGGACAGAATTCCAAATAGGAAGCAGTAACAAATAATGGCAACTATGCCTAAAGGTAAAAAATGAGGATTGAAAAAGTCTTGTTGAATTTCACTTGTGTCCTTGTTCAAAGCAATTTCAGTGGCAAATCAAGGAGAGAGAACATGCAACTGTGGTCTGATAGATCAACTAAAGATCAACAGTAGAGGCAAAGACTGTTTTACTTTTTAAGAAATATGAGAACAGAAATACTTGATAGAGAGGGGCATGAGGTTGCCTGAACATGTGTGTGTGTGTGTGTGTGTGTGTGTGTGTGCCTGTGCGCGCGCGCACGCGCACGCGTGTGTGTGTGTGTGTGTTTAAGTGCCATGAGTTTTTGAGATAAGAAAACTTTGGACATGTTGAGGGTAAACAGCAAGAAGTTAAAAAATATGAAAAAGAGGAAGAAACAAATAGTCCCACAGATGTGAATTACATTGAGTGGAAGGAGTGCTCTATGCTGAATTGTAAAGAAATGATGAAAGTATAAGTTGAAAGTGTTTTATAAACGGGTAAAGGACCAAGACGTTCTGGAAATTTCTGACTGGATGTCTACATTTTCTTATAAAATTGGGTTCAGGTGTTCTTAGGTAAGGTTATGCTAAGATGAGTGAAGTGATAAAGAGTGGCACCACTGGAAGACAAGCTTCAAATTGGCTTTTCTAAAAATGAACTTGTCAAGTAGTAATATTTCAGAGTTTTAGAGAGTTTAGTAAAATGACCTTAGGCAACCCTACTCTCAAAGTCGTTTTGGTGAAAATACATGGTCATTTGTTCAAGCGAGCTACAGACAAACTGGTATCATCAGGAAGAACCAAGTTTTTGGAGGAGACAGTTTTAAAAATATAGAGGATAATGGGGCACCAGGGTGGCTCACTCGGTTAAGCATCCAACTTTGGCCCAGGTCAAAATCTTGGGGTTCAGTTCATGAGTTAGATCCCCCATTGGGCTCTGTGTTTTCAGCAAAGAGCCTGCTTTGGATTTTCTGTCTTCTCCTCTATCTACCCCTCCCCTGCTCTCGCTCTCTCTCTCTCTCTCTCTCAAAAATAAACATTTAAAAAATAGATAAGGATAATAAGAACAACTTTCTATGGGAGTGTGAAGGTGGTTCAGTGGAAATAAACAAAGAAAGTGAGGAGGGTGGGCACAGACTACTTACTAACAGGATCAGATTTAGGTGTTTAGTTCTATGCTTTTGAAGTCTATGTTAAAGTTGGCATAAAACTTTATTCATACGGGATCGTTTTACGTTTTCTTTTGCTTGGAGTTTAGGGTATGTATGAGTTTAATAAAGTCAAAATGACTTATTCACCTTTATTGGTCACATGGCCACCCCTTAAAGGAAATGGCCCAAGGTCAGTTAGAGAATATTGAATCACACTTTCATTAAGCCTGCAACAATTAGAATTAATAGAATTTTCTGAACGAAATAAAGGTTATGCCAAGGTTTTGCTGACTGAGCTGCAACTTTATTGCCATGGATTAGATATAAAAATGACCTTAAGTAATTTTCCTGATAATTATGTGCTGGTACACAAGCTTTTAAATTACTTTACAGAAATACTTACCTAGATAACATGCTGATGTCTTAAAAAAACAAGTGTTTATTATTTAAGTATTCTTTACCACTAAGAAAACAAAGATTGTGGCTAATATCAAACTAAAATATGCATCATATGTGTACATATATTTGATGCAACTCATTAAAATCAAGAGAATTGTTTATGCAATTTACTTTACAATAGTTACCTAGCAACCTTTAGGAAATCAATAGCTTATTTTACAAAACCTTGTAACTCCCTCTCTATTTTTTTTTTCATTATTCTACCTACTCTATTTTAGCTCGAAATTATCATTCATCATTCCAGGCTCTAACTGGAAGCAATACTAAAATTTGGAGGGGGTGATAAACACATGCGTTTTTCTAATAAAAAAATAAAACATTGTTAAATCTAAAACTGTATCTAATGCACTGTAAATTAACATCTTTGAATTAAAATGAAAATTACATAATATTTCTAGACATATGCCAATGGGTGTAACTGGTAATTAAACTTGTCAGATGACTTAACAATTAAATGCATTTAACAGGACTCTAATAACATGAGCTTATGAGTAACTTTGTATGATATTTTCTGATGAAACATTGACAAATAACTGTTCCAAAAATACTACTATTTCCTTATTTACCCAGAAAACATTTTATAAACAATGCATGTTAAGTGCATATGAAATAGAAAATAAGTCACTAGTAATCTCACCATATTACCCTTAAAATTCTGCTATATATCCTGGATACCTTTAAAGGATCCTCACCGTCAACATCACTATTACCAAAATAGCTCACTTTTTAAAGAGTGTTACTATGTACCAGTCTCTGTTGTAAGCACTTTTATACTGCAATTCATAAAATTCCTATAAGTATTATAATGTAAATTTCATAGATGGCCTAATTAAGACACAGAGAAGTTAAGTAATGAAAATATTACACATGGTAAAGCCATGCTATAACATGGTGAGACTCCTCCTTTGGATTTAGTCTCCACCAGTTTTTTTCTAGACATTTACTTCTTGTAGTATATATTTTAAAAAATACTGGATAATACATATATTGTTTATAATATGCTATACACAGTTATAAATACTTTACATGTATTGAGTTTTCCATCTTCACAAAAAATGGATGAGTAGCTTCTATAATATTTTACAGAGAAGGAGACTATTGCAAGCTAGTGATTAAGTTAATTTACTCCAAATCACACACCTACTGATGTGAAAGTCAGACTTTGAATTAAACTCAATATGGCTTCAGAATCTGAGGATACAGTTGAAATAGAAAATGATCCTGTAACCTAGCCCTCTGTAAGTTTAATTTTTAATATAGGAGATAGACAACCATGAACTCAACATACATATTCATGCATGGTTAAGTATGTCCACCTGTATATATAACAGTATGAGATATTAAGAGACAGAGGATGACAGGGAGGTGAGGAAACTTCTTTAGATGGGGTAATGGGAATAGCATTCTCTCAAAACTGACATTTGAACTGAGATGAAATGCAAGAAGAAGCTAATCAAAGTGTTGAATAGAGACCATTTCCAGTAGAGAATTCAGCCTGTGAAATACGTTAATGTATTCTGAAATATTTGAAAAGTACATGCTCCCCGCTAGCAAACAAGGAACATCATGCAGCCATCTTTTTTTCTGGTTAGATTGGTCTAACCAGGCAAGACTTGGCAAAAATCAGGATATTTTGACCACAGTGATTTGATTCTACTGCTTTGATTATGGTGTTTTGACTGTGTCACATACTCATACCCTTTAGCTCTGCTGTAATACAGGAATAAACAAAAGTTATCAAATATTTAATTTGTGAGGAAATAGCATGCAACTGACAACAATTTAACTGCACATTGTCAATATGTGTCATTTAACTAATATTTTCCTTATAATCTTTAATGGTTTCTAAGACTCAGACATTGTTAGAAGCATGGGCAATATATTAGTGACCTAAAAAATAAGAAATCCCTGCCATCATGGAGATTATACTTTCTTGGGACACTTAAGTTTTTTTAGAAATGACTAAGGCATATTGGACTTTATGAGAATAAAAGAACAAGAGGAGAGAAAAATCAGGAGAGGAGGAATAGAAAGTAGAAGAGAAAACAACTGCACTTTGGCAAAGGCTACAATTACTAAAATTTGACATAAGCAAAAAAAAAAAAAAAAAAAGCATGATATGTCAAACTTTATTCTAGTATTGCCAGAGAAAAAAGTCAACCCTGATGAAAATAATTACGGTAAACTAAAATTAAAAATGGGAAATAATAGAAAATTGTGGTTTATGGAAAACAAGTCAAGAAATTACATTCTCTTATTTGCTATTCCCTGGGAAAATTAATTTTTCACAAAAGAAATCAATTTCTGACTTAACAGTAACTAAATATCTTGTGTTTATTAAAATATACTCACATTGTCCTTGAAATTAAAATTGGAGAAATAAGGTCACGGGCTCAATCTACTGGGCTCAATCTACCCTGTTTCCTCATACCTTTTCCCCAGCATTTCTGCCCTTACCATATCACTTTGGCATCTAGATACTGGCTTTGGGGGATACATTTTTGTGACTATCTCCATGCATTATTTTGAAAGTTTTCCATGACATTTCACCTTCAAATCCAGTGTATTTTTTCAGATAAACATACTTGTATATGTATCCATGTACTTAAAGCTTAGAAAAAAACAACTTTAAAGTTTTCAGGCAAATATTGTTTTCACAGCATGTAGAATCTAATCATATACATTGTTTTTAAAAAGGTATTTTTAAAATTTGTCTCTGCTTAATTTTCTGGCCTTTAAGTCAAAAGCTAGTTTAACTCAAAGCTTATTTTTAAAAAGCCTTTAAATTTTTTAGCAGCCTTATACCTTATTACCTTTTTCTTAGTTTTTTTTTCTTTATTGAAGTATAGTTGACATACTTTTGCATTAGTTTCATAAAATAAGCCTTTTGTATATTCACAAATGTTTTGAGAAATGTGGTCTCATTTCTTTTCTTCAGCAACCACTAGAAAATTATTCTACCAAGTTTCAGAAGTGCTCACGTAGAAATCAATAAGAACACTGAGCTTCCCTGCCCCCCAGATCCTGTATCTGTGACTATTAGGTACATGAAATTATGTAAAAATATTTTACCATTTGTTCTTTTCCATTTTGGTATGCATTTATAAACAATGATACAGCTATTGTACAAACATAGAGAAGAAAAAATATAGAGTTCTTTAAAATGAATGATGGAATTTTTTTGTTGAATGTTAGATACAGCAGTGTCAAAGAAGAGAACAAAGTACATAGACAAAGTCCAAACTGAAATTCAGTTTTACAGATTTATACTGTTCCAGAACTGTGTACTTCAAATGTGAGCAAAATAAGAATATAACCCTGATTCAAAGAGGTCAATGCCATGAGCATTGGGATCTATTTCTTTAATTTCATTGTAGATAACATGGCATGTAACTTAAAAAAGGTGTTTCTGACAATTTTATATTATGCTTTGAGAAAAAAAGAGAGCCTTCTAAAAATTATTCCTTTTTTATAAACGCAGTTTAAAGCTTGAAGTATTGTTGCTATTCACTGACACTTTCATAAAAGAAGCAGAAATTTGCTTCTGTGACAATGTCCTTACTACCTTTATTTTTTTGGTGTTAATTGTGAGCCTGAGTGATGTTTTCAGTTAATTTCTTTTTTTCTAGGTCAAAATACTATAATTCTATTCTATCAAGCTGAGATTTAAAGATCATTTTTATTCTACTTTCTAGCTTTTATGCTTTCAAATATTATCAAAATAAAGGTTTATTTTATTTGATTGCTTGCAGGAAAAAAGCCACACTGTTTATAAAATCCTGAATAAACATTTAGAAACATATGGTAATTGAAAAAGTCATAATCTGGCACTATAGTAACAGCCTGTTTATACAAGAGGATTTTGTGATTTGAATATTGCTTGTCATCTAATCTGGCAAGAAGATACAATATCAAATATGTGCTTTATTTAGAGGAGACACAGCCTGTGGTTATGTAAAATTACTCAACCTACATAGAACTATAGAGTAAGTTCTAGTGGAAATAAATATTTTGTGATAGAGCTTCTACTTGAGGTTATGCAAATTACCATTTCCTATTAACCATTAAAAATTATAATGTATTATCCTATTGCTACAGCATCTATTTTAGAAAAATAGATTTCTATTTAATGAGTTTTCCAATGCAGTATTCACGTCAATAAGCTGTATCACTCTCTGGGCAAGTGTATAAATCATCATTTATAAATCAATTTATATTTTAATATGCCAGAGGGTAGCGATTGAAAGGAATACTGTGACAAATCAATTTGTAAATTAAATGATCATTACCTAATTTATCCTTTTGGATCCAGATAGAGAAGTGTTTGTTAATGTTTCTGAGTTGAAAGCACACTCTACATCTAGAATTTTTTTTTTGGGGGGGGGGGCGGGGAAGCTCACTTGAAAGAATTAAAAGACCAAAAATGAGATTAAACAAGTTAACAGTGATTATAAAACAACCACTATGAAATTAAAAAAAAAAAAAAAAGATTGCATGGTGAACATACAAGCAGAAACTGATAATAGATCTATGTGAATATAATAGTTGGTTACCTGACCACAGCTATCATTCATTAATAAGGCAAAACATTTACAAGTTTACAGAAATAAGCATTTGTCTTTGTCTCTTTTTGATGCTGTGCTATGCCTTTTATTTCTTTTTTTTTCAATATATGAAATTTATTGTCAAATTGGTTTCCATACAACACCCAGTGCTCATCCCAAAAGGTGCCCTCCTCAATACCCATCCCCCACCCTCTCCTCCCTCCCACCCCCATCAACCCTCAGTTTGTTCTCAGTTTTTAAGAGTCTCCTATGCTTTGGCTCTCTCCCACTCTAACCTCTTTTTTCTTTTTTTTCCTTCCCCTCCTCCATGGGTTTCTATTAAGTTTCTCAGGATCCACATAAGAGTGAAAACATATGGTATCTGTCTTTCTCTGTATGGCTTATTTCACTTAGCATCATACTCTCCAGTTCCATCCACATTGATACAAAGGGCCATATTTCGTTCTTTCTCATTGCCATGTAGTACTCCATTGTGTATATAAACCACAATTTCTTTATCCACTCATCAGTTGATGGACATTTAGGCTCTTTCCATAATTTGGCTATTGTTAAGAGTGCTGCTATAAACATTGGGGTACAAGTGCCCCTATGCATCAGTGCTCCTGTATCCCTTGGATAAATTCCTAGCAGTGCTATTGCTGGGTCATAGGGTAGGTCTATTTTTAATTTTCTGAGGAACCTCCACACTGCTTTCCAGAGCGGCTGCACCAATTTGCATTCCCACCAACAGTGCAAGAGGGTTCCCGTTTCTCCACATCCTCTCCAGCATCTATAGTCTCCTGATTTCTTCATTTTGGCCACTCTGACTGGCATGAGGTGATATCTGAGTGTGGTTTTGATTTGTATTTCCCTGATAAGGAGCGACGTTGAGCATCTTTTCATGTGTCTGTTAGCCATCTGGATGTCTTCTTTAGAGAAGTGTCTATTCATGTTTTCTGCCCATTTCTTCACTGGGTTATTTGTTTTTCGGGTGTGGGGTTTGGTGAGCTCTTCATAGATTTTGGATACTAGCCCTTTGTCCGATATGTCATTTGCAAATATCTTTTCCCATTCCGTTGGTTGCCTTTTAGTTTTGTTGGTTGTTTCCTTTGCTGTGCAGAAGCTTTTTATCTTCATAAGGTCCCAGTAGTTCATTTTTGCTTTTAATTCCCTTGCCTTTGGGGATGTGTCGAGTAAGAGATTGCTACGGCTGAGGTCAGAGAGGTCTTTTCCTGCTTTCTCCTCTAGGGTTTTGATGGTTTCCTGTCTCACATTCAGGTCCTTTATCCATTTTGGGTTTATTTTTGTGAATGGTGTGAGAAAGTGGTCTAGTTTCAACCTTCTGCATGTTGTTGTCCAGTTCTGCCAGCACCATTTGTTAAAGAGACTGTCTTTTTTCCATTGGATGTTCTTTCCTGCTTTGTCAAAGATGAGTTGGCCATACGTTTGTGGGTCTAGTTCTGGGGTTTCTATTCTATTCCATTGGTCTATGTGTCTGTTTTTGTGCCAATACCATGCTGTCTTGATGATGACAGCTTTGTAGTAGAGGCTAAAGTCTGGGATTGTGATGCCTCCTGCTTTGGTCTTCTTCTTCAAAATTACTTTGGCTATTCGGGGCCTTTTGTGGTTCCATATGAATTTTAGGATTGCTTGTTCTAGTTTCGAGAAGAGTGCTGGTGCAATTTTGATTGGGATTGCATTGAATGTGTAGATAGCTTTGGGTAGTATTGACATTTTGACAATATTTATTCTTCCAATCCATGAGCAGGGAATGTCTTTCCATTTCTTTATATCTTCTTCAATTACCTTCAAAAGCTTTCTATAGTTTTCAGCATACAGATCTTTTACATCTTTGGTTAGATTTATTCCTAGGTATTTTATGCTTCTTGGTGCAATTGTGAATGGGATCAGTTTCTTTATTTGTCTTTCTGTTGCTTCATTATTAGTGTATAAAAATGCAACTGATTTCTGTACATTGATTTTGTATCCTGCAACTTTGCTGAATTCATGTATCAGTTCTAGCAGACTTTTGGTGGAGTCTATCGGATTTTCCATGTATAATATCATGTCATCTGCAAAAAGCGAAAGCTTGACTTCGTCTTTGCCAATTTGGATGCCTTTGATTTCCTTTTGTTGTCTGATTGCTGATGCTAGAACTTCCAACACTATGTTAAACAGCAACAGTGAGAGTGGGCATCCCTGTCGTGTTCCTGATCTCAGGGAAAAAGCTCTCAGTTTTTCCCCATTGAGGATGATGTTAGCTGTGGGCTTTTCATAAATGGCTTTTATGATGTTTAAGTATATGCCTTTTATTTCTTATTCAAAGCAAGCTGTGCCCTGTTCAAAGTACGTTGATTGGACTAATGAAGTAATACTCTGTTTAATAGACAATGTTCTAACTATATGTATACTGTACCTAGTTGTAGCTAAAACACATTGTGCACATCACAGACAAAGCAGATTTTACTTATATCCTGTGCTCAAACATACTAACTGACCACAAACCAAAATGTTTGCGTAGGGGATATATTGTAATTAACAAACTCCTTTGACTATAGAATGGTTTCTACTTCTCAATCACTATCCAACTAAAATAAACTTTCAGAAACATAAAATAGTTTTTATGAAAATAAACTACCCAATGTTAAAGGAAAGTAAATTAAGGGTCCAAGTAATTCCACCAAGAACATATATCAGATAAATAAGTTTCATAAATTTTATTAACATATAAATAAATAGATTAAACATATTCTTGAGTAATTGTATATGTCTCCAAACTAATGACCAAACTTTTGGTCACTTGCTGTGGGGATATTTGGTGTCTTGTCAACTACACAACGAGGAATATTATTGTATCTAGAGTATGTGAAATTGAGATTATTTGGATAAAAAACACAATTCAGAACTTGTTCTAAAACTGGATAGTAGAAAGTTTCTGCTTTGAGTCTAGGGTTGGCCATTTGATTGGTTTGGCAAATTAGATAATAGCAAGTAATGATGCCAGTAGAGTTCAAAAAGTGATTATATGATGGGGCTTGCTCTCTTGCTGAATTTGGAATTCCGATATCATATGAACAGACCTGAGCCAGCCTGATGGAAAAGTCCAGGTAAAGAGGAAACAAGACACTGTGTGTGAGAATTGGCCAACTGCTGATCAGTGAGTGAGGCTGTCTTAGACAACCTACATTCAGTCAACCCACCATGAATGATAGAAATCAGATAAGACCCAAAGAAGCATCAGCAACATATAGTACTGTGGAAAATAATGAAGATTTGTTGTTTTAAGCCACTAGATTTGGAGATACACAAGAGGTAAGTGATATGTTATTGGAATCTATAGTATAATTCTTAGATGTAATACATACTGGCAATGTCACCTTAGACACATTACTGACATTTTCTGGTAGTTTACTAATCTATGAAATAAAGAGGCTAAAAATTATCTTTAAAGTTTTGTATATAAATTAATTTCTATAATGTGGATAAAGTACTTAGTACTATGCCAGAAAATATATGTACATTATATAATTCCATTACTTTTATTTTGAAAATCCTATAAATTGAATAACATGTCTTTGAAAATAAGAAAGAGAAACAAATAAGGAAACTTTTTAAATTTTTTGGTAATTTCGCTTTTATCTATGTTTGCAGTCAGAGACTGCTCTGGCAGTTAATCAGGGATGCTTCAAAGCTTACAAAAGGGCAGAAATGTGAAACTTATCCTGTGCCCCCCCCCACCAACATAAAACTAAAACTATATATTTATTGTACTATTAACATAAAAATTGTAAAATTTACTATGCCACTAATTTAGCAGGTATATAAAACCAATGCCTACAGGAAAACTCAAATTAATGTTGAAAAACTCAAAGGTGGTTAATATTGTTAGATTGTTTCATTGTACACAGAGAGTTTGTCATTATTCTAAGAAAAATTGCTTCAGCTTGTGTGAATCCCTGGAATGGAAATTAGATCCGCCTCTACTCTTAACTACCATATTCTCGGACTGTGAGAAAGTCATAGCATTAATTCAGTAGTAATTATTCTTGCTCCTAAGTCAACACAAACAAAAACTACTGTCATCAGGATCTATTACTCACAGCTATTGGCATCACTTCCCAGCCGATAAAGCATTGCAGCAGTGCTGTGCCTTGATAATTTATTCTCTCAATGCTTACAGAAAGAAAGGTAATTTTAAGAGAGATATAAGGACAGCATTTTGGCTGCCTCAGAAGGCAGTATCTACATAATAGAAGAATGGATACCTTCTTCATTTTTCTTTTGATTTTGGTTGGGGTAGTAGATTGTGGATTTCTGAATTAGGTGTGATTAGTGGAGCTGAGCCAAAACCTCTTCCTGTTGTTTTGCCAATAAACATGCAGTTCCGATTGTTTATCAGTCCAGTTTCTTCTACATTCTCATTGCTCCTCAGTCTTTAGTGTGCATTTGAATCACACGGAAGGCTTATTAAAAAAAAATATTGCAGAGACCCACCCAGAGATTTGGATTTTGTGTGTCTAAGATGTGGTCCAACAGTTTATGTCCATAATGGGTGCCTTGGTGATGCTGGGCCAAAGATCACAGTTAGGGAACACTCTCCTAGTTAGTGAAAATTCCTCTCAGATGCTTACAAAGGTTTAAATGTCATGCTTTGATTCAAGACTGTTGATTTTGTTTTTCCTCGTAACATCATTGGGAACATTTAAATAAAAATTAGGATGAACTACAAGGTAATGTCAGCTGGCACAAACTTAAATTAGAAGTGAGTATAGAGATAATATTTGCCTGAAAGACCATATTGATTTGTCCATATAGACCTAACGATGGCATGTAGCTTAAGGTGGGATTGAAAATAAGTGCCTTTCAAAAGATATCATTAAGTTGGTATCACTTATAATAGCTACAAAGTGACGTAGAGCTTAAATATATAATTTAAATACTAAGATTACATAAATGTAATGTTTCACTGGGTGTATTATACACTGGGTGTATGTTTCACTGGGTGTATTATAACTCTCCAGTTTGTAAAACTTAGACTTGAGCAATTAATCAGTGAACTTTAATTTTTCATTTTTAGCTGCTTATTTTATAAATTTCGGATACAGTAGTGTTTACATATGGACTGTTTCACGTTAAATCAACAGCAATACATCAATGCCTTTTTTTGGGGGGGGGTGTCGTTTTGAACTTTTTAATCAGTTTTGAACTCTTGCATAATCCACTGTCTAGTATTTACCAGTCATCAATTTCTTCAGTTGATTGCAGTACACAAATTATATGATGCTCTAAATTCTGGCTGACTTTCATAAGATGTAGTCTAGTTTTATATGAACTAATTCTGATGTTCAACGAATATTTACACTAGCTAAAATTCATTTTAGAATGTTCAAGTTAGAGACTTTTTGGAAATATTTTTCCCATACTATGTTGGTTTGTGTCTCTAATGAGAACAACATAAAGGATTGGGAAAGTTTGGTATGTTTTGTTTTCAAAAATCTTATATCAACCTTTTCTTATATTTGGGCTCCTTTAATTCATACCTTTAGAGGAATCATGGATAACTTCAATGAAAAATGCCTTAGAAATCAGCTTCATGGTAGCCTTTGTGTATCAATCTGGAAATCTTAGCTTGAGTAGTTATGATGAAGATAGACCAATTAAAAATATGACTACTTACATATTTTAGATGCCTCTCCCTACCATAGTCAAATTCTAAATGGATGTTTTATTATTTATCTATTGCTACCTAACAAATTACCTTAAAATTTAATGGGTTAAAAAACAACAACAACAAACATTTATCATTTCACAGTTTCTCAGGGGCATGCATTCAGGCATAGTTTAGCTAGGTAGTTCTAGCCCAGTATTTCTCATGAGAGTTGAGTCAAAATGTTGGCTGTGATCGGATTCATATGAAGTCTTAACTTGGGCTAGTGTTTCTGTTTCCAACATGGTTCACTTCCTTGTCTGTCAAGTTAGTGCTAGTGGCTGGCGGGAAACCTCAGTTTCTTACCAAGTTGATATTTCCTTAGGGCAGCTGGCTTTCCTGAGTGACTCATCCTACAGAAGCCACAGAAGAAGACACAATTACTTTAAAGAATCACATTCTGTTATTTCTAGGATATCCAAAATGGATATTGTGTAGAAGACTACACAAGGAAATGATACCAGGAGGCAAAAATAACAGAAGACCATTTGGGAAGGTAGTTACCATAGATTAAAAGCAAAACTCTAGACAATTCTATTACTTATTTTAATTTTATGGGCAAAGGCTAGGATATTACAAAATCGTATAATCCCGTTGATTTTAATTGTTTCTGTTTAGAATGGGAATAAGTGTTTTTATGCTTACCTTCTTTCACCACAACAACTTATTTAATGGCTATTATACACATCTAAAATTTACTTATTTCCTGTCCTTTTCCTCTTCAGGCTTTTTTGTCATTGGTCAGGCAATATTTTATTAGGCCAATACATTAATTGTGGTCACATGTTAGTAGATTCTAATGCACACCAATACACAAGCCATTTGGAGGAAATAATTTTATTGTAGCTCTTTCAGATTTATGAAGGAAGGAGAAGGGAGACTTGTGGGGATCTAGAGATTCAATGACATATAAATATTACCACAATGATGTTTGATTCAGTTCAACTGGTTGGGTTTATATGAGCCATCAAATTCCTGGGGAACTCCAAGTTTCCATATTTCCCATCAGAGAGTGTCCCTTTCTCTTGAGGCTAATAATTATATTGCTTCTTCTAAGTAAATTTTATCCACATTCTGGATTCAACTACCTTCTGTATGCTATAAGGATTCAAATCTATATTTTTTTGGCCATAACTATCTCTTGAGTTTCCAATCCAATTTTCACCTGCCAATTGGATAGCATGATGTACTGAAAATAGAAGGCAGTTTGGAGTCAGACAGACATGGACTTAAATACTGGCTCCAAAACAGTATTTGTGGCATTAGGCACATTACCTAATAATTCTGAATCTCACTTTCCTATTCATATAAAGATAATAATATTATTCTCCTTACAAATCTTCTGTGAGGATTAAAGATGTGTGACAATGGTTATCAAAGAGGGATGAATTTTCACCTAGAGGACACTTGCAATGTCTGGAAACATTTTTTTTTTTTATCATTGTTTTGTTGTTCCAGTTGAAGGGTACTATTAGTGTCTGGTGTTTGGAGATAAGGGGTATTGTTAATATCCTCTAACACACAAGATCACTTTTTACAGTGTGATGGTTAATATTATGTGTCAACTTTGACTGAGCCATGGGGAGCCTGGATATTTGGTAAAACTTTATTCTGGTATTTCTGTGAAGGTGTTTGGGATGAGATTAACATTTAAATTGATAAACTGAGTAAAGCAGATCACCCTTCTTATAGTGGGTGAGCTTCTATTCAGGTGAAGGCTTGAATAGGACAAAAAGGGTGACCTCCTTGAATAAGAGAGAATTTTGCCTGTCGGACTGCCTTCAAACTAGAACACCAGCTTTTCCCTGCCCTTGGACTCAAGCTAAAACATTGGCTCTTCCTGGGTCTCATCCTGTCTACCTTTGAGCTGAAACTACATGATCAGCTCTCTGGAGAATCTCCAGCATGCTGATGTACCCTGCAGATATGAGGATGAGTCATTCTCCATATTCACATACTTATTTTTTTAAAGTTCTATTTATCTATCTATCTATTTATTTATTTATTTAGAGGGATAGAGAGAGAGAAAGAGAACACAAGTGGGGGAGGAGCAGAGAGAAGGAGAGACAGAATCCCAAGCAGGCTCCTCACCATCATCACAGAACCCAATGTGGGGTTCAAACTTATGAACTGTGAGATCATGGACCTGAGCCGAGATCAACAGTCAAATGCTCAACCAACTGAGCCACTCAGGCACCCTGATGATCCAATTACTTATAATAAATTCCCCTTACTCTCTGTCTATATGTATACATATATGTATAAATGATATATATATGTATATGATATATATGATGATATATATGTATGATATATATATGTATGTGTGTATATATATATACACATAGGTAGATAGATAGATAGATAGATAGATACACAAATCCTCTTGGTTCTGTTTCTCTGGAGAATCCTGACTAATAGACACAACAAAGAATTATTATCTGGCTCCAATGTATAGTGCCCAATTTAGGAAACCTTAATGTACATAAGCATCTAGCACAGAATCTTCTACATGGAAGGCAATCAATAAATGTTCATTGAACAAAAGTATCTGTAATATTTTGGATTGGAAAATCAATATCATTTAATACAAGTCTATATTTTCAACATAATATCCACAATTAAACTGAAACCGTAAGTACACTATAAAACAACATTAATCATAATTTACAGGTGCCATCAAGTGATATGTGGATTTTTGTAAATACATCAGTTATAAAAGTTTGGTTCTCTGATAATTTTGTAGTCTTAATCCTTACTTTTGTTGTTTTGTATGCTATTTGCTGCTAAATAGGTTAGTCCACTTGTTTATTACTATTTTTATTTACATGTGTTTGATAATATGAGGAAAGCAGTACTTCACATCTTTCTCCATTCTTTTTGTTTTTTTAGATATTGATGATATAACATTTCCAATTGAATACAGAATAAAAGTCTAAATTCCAAATTCAATTTAGATGTTTGCATAATGATTATTGCTTATTTCTTGGAAAAATAAACATATTCTTTTTTTTAATTTTTTTTAATGTTTATTTATTTTTGAGAGGCAGAGTACAAGTTGGGGAGGGGCAGAGAGAGAGGGAGACACAGAATCTCAAGCAGGCTCCCGGCTTTTATTCAAACCCACGAACTGTGTAACCTGAGCTGAAGTCGGATGCTTAACCGACTGAGCCACCCAGGCATCACTGAACGGTCCTTTTAACGTAGTGATAGAACTCTTGCATTTCATGTGTGTTGTAATCATTGTTTTTTAGGGTGCAAATATTTATTTGTAGTCGTATATTTAAAAAGTATAATCTTATTAAAAATACGATTTCATAGGTGCTTCACCAAATAAAACTCCCAAGAAGAAGATTAAGGAAACACTAAAAATAACCACTCAATAAAAATATTTAAAATAACTTTATATCTATTTTGTTAACATATGTAATATGATTATATTTTACACATTTCTTTTTAATCCAAACTTTCATTTAAATAAAGGTTTAAAGGAAGGTAATTATTAATGAAAGTAACTGTTCTCAAGCATAGAGAGAAAAATGTGATAATTTCAAACCTGAATTCACAAAGGAATAATTTATGTATATATTTGCATTTCTGGGTGCCTTATTAGTGATTTTAGAGGAATGCTTCAAAAGGATTAATTGCTTTGGTTTGCACGAGTTCTTTATTTGTCATCATTAAAAGTCCTGTTGAAGGATGATTTTTATGATATAATGTATCACTTACTAAAATTCTCATTTTGGCAAGCTGACAAAAAAGTATCTTAGATGTTATGCTGTCTAATTACATGTCTTCAATCTAACAATTATTTCTAATTTGTTGGTCACAAGATATGAGGATGGCAAAGCTGAGAGAATCAGCTGTTTCATCTTATTGCATGAGACATATGCCCACAAACAGTGAACAAAGGATTTCAAAAATTTCAGCATATAATGTGTTGATGTTTATGCTAAAAATCAAACATAAAATTGTACTACCCTTTTCTGAAGGAAGATTTTGATGAATTATGAACAAAAAGAGTCCCTTTATCTAAATTAATTCATAATTAAGAATTATAAATAATAATTATGTTGTATAGAAATTAATATTGGTTAAACTTTCATAATGTTGCATATTGCTTTTATTGAGTTAAAATAGGTCATTCCATTTTATGCATAAAATACATGAGTCATTGGCAAGTGATATTAGTTTAAATAAACATGTTAAAGATGTTTCCAAGACAATATAATTACTATAATGTAATGATTAGACTGAATATATTTCCCTCTAAATTGTGTGTTCAAAATATTTCCTCACTGGATGTTTGCTTTGTCTTCATAAATGTCCTTCTAATTCAGTGTGAAAATATCATATTAGATTTACCATAAATCTTTTTTTTGAGTTATTTACTTAGTATGGCTTTTACTTCTGCAGATAAGAAGGAAGGAAATCAATTGGGCTTGAGAAATTATGAATGGTCATATTTCAGGGTAGGAGTCAGGGAGGCCTAGCTTACATTATTTCTAAACACAAAGCAGAATAGAAAGCCATGTGGGTAGAACAAGAAAAATATGTGAGTTTTTAAAACTAATAGTAAAACATGAGCAGAGTAAGTAGAAATGGAAAATAAATGGAAATTATAATGACTATTATAAACAAAAATTCATTGAGCTGTAAATTTGTAAGAAGGATTCATTAGGGGGGCACCTGGGTGGCTCAGTCGGCTGAGCGTCGGGCTTCAGCTCAGGTCATGATCTTGCAGTCTGTGAGTTCGAGCCCCACGACGGGCTCTGTGCTGACAGCTCAGGGCCTGGAGCCTGCTTCAGATTCTGTGTCCCCCTCTCTCTCTGCCCCTCCCCCACTCATGCTCTGTCTCTCTCTGTCTCAGAAATAAATAAATATTAAAAAAAATTAAAAAAAAGAAGGATTCATTAGGGCAAAAGGGATTTAGCATCAGAAGACATAGGTACTTTCTGAGTTCTGCTATTTATTTTTTCTATAACCATTGGCAAATCATTCAACTTTGCAGCCATTTTAAAGGAAATAATAAAATCTACTTCATGCAAATATGGTAAGGGTTAAATGAGATAACATATACTTAATAAAATATCCATCTAGTTTATTATAGATATTCAATGAATATTAAGAGACTCTGAGAATTAAAAAAAAAAAAAAAACAAAACAACTTTAGAGTTGAAGGAGGGAAACTAGAATTCCCTAGACAGAGGAACAAGTAAGCCAAAAAAATACATTACGAGAAATAACTTCAGAATAGTCCAAGTGACTATTCCTTCATAGAATGGGCTACATTTTGAATTAGTGAGGCCATCACTGGAAAGTTATTTGAAGCAGAGTTGGGTGACAACCTTGTAGAATTTATAGACATTAGACTGGAGAATCATCAAGGTCTGCTCCAATCCTGAGATTCAATAGTTTATGAAAATGTTATTTTAATTTTCAGTCAGATAAACATTTCATCCTATCAGAAAGGAGCAATGGAGCTCAATGTGTAAATTTTGAGGCTCTGGAATCCATACTGTGTTCATATTCTGACACAGTCTCTTCATGATTGTATAAATTTATATTTATTGTAATGAATATAAATGAATTTGTAATCAATTGTATGAAACTTCCATGACAAGCCAAGGTGTTTCTTTCTTATTCCATACATGGTGATAATAATTACTATTTCAAATGGTTGATATGAAACTAAAATGAAATAGTCCATATTAAAGGCCTAACAGAATACCCAGACTATAGTAAATGATCTCTATAATTATAAGTGTTTTATCATTAATAATCTATCAACTTGGAAGAACTGATAGGCCAAAACTAATTCTATCTAAATCTCTATGTGAGGAAATATGAAAAAGCAATGCATATAAATATATGATTATTTAACAATGAGATAAGATCAAGCAATAAATTGTTTATAAAAATTTAATATGTAAAATGCCATTCATATTAAATGCCAGATAGTTGTCCAGAGATAGATAACCTTTATGATACAAGCTTATTAGGAACATGTTCAATGTCTAGTTACCAAATCCACACCATTGCCTGAATTCACAAACACTTAAATATTCCAAATATTTAAGCATTTTGTGGACAGATGATCTATAATTTATTAAGGTTGTCTAATAAATCTGTAATTGTTAATGCTAGTTTTTGCAGCTCCAATTTCCTATAGTTGGTGGCTTCTTTTCTCTCTTAGCCTTATCTAAAATATAGGAATTTGTGGGGTACCCAGGTATCTCAGTTAGTTGAGCATCCAAATCTTGATTTCGGCTTGGGTCGTGATCCCAGAGATGTGGGAATGAGCCCCACATTGGGATCCACACTTGGAGCCTACTTGGGATTCTTTCTCTCTCTTTCTCCTTATGCCCCCTCTCCCTCTTGTGCTCTCTCTTTCTAAAATAAAATAAAAAATAAACAACAAAATAAAATATAGGAATTTATCACTTATTCTAATGGCTAAAAATGATCTTATTTCTAAGTTAAGGAACCCATAAAAATAATGGTGGTATATTGACTGACATTATTTTTGAATAGACGATCAAGTAATAAAAAAATTAATTTGAATTTGCCATTCACCAATTCCATAGGATCAGATAATCCATTAATCAATCTGTAAAGCCAGACGTTCAAGAATGCCCAGGTACAATGAATTTTCGGTTTTATCAGAAAATTTGTTATTTTTCTTAATTTTAAAGTTTGAGCTAGACAAAAAAACCATAAGAATAAAACTCATAATAAAATATTAACTTAAACATTCAATTTCAGAAATAATTAAAATTAAACAAATGAAATGATGCAAATAAAATAGCATTTTCCCTATTGTGCTACCTAAAGGGAGAAATCTTAAAAAAAAAAACAAAAACAAAAACAAAAAACAAAAAAAAAACTTCTGTTCTAAGTTCTACAAATCCATAACTAAATGAGTAAAAAGTCTGAAACAAAAGAGTCTATGCTGCAAAACCTTGAACTTGAGAAGTTTGAGAGTTGAATTTTAAACCTGCAGTTGGTTGTCTTTATTGCCTTGACTGTGAATGAAGGAAAGGGCAATCAGTAAACAGTGAAGCCCTTTACCAAATATGGCATTAATGACCACAGGCAATACCTAGCATCACACTGGGAAGCAAATTGGTAGTCATTGGAGACTGCTGTGCTTTGGTGTGATATTCCCTGAGGCTAAAACCAGTCAGCAGCCAGGCTATTCTATACCCCTGTGAAGCTTCAGAGTGGTTTCCAGGGGTAACCTCTTTGAGAACACATTTGAATAATCTAATTTGGAGATTTAAAAGTGAGGAAAATGATGGACAGATCACATACTAACTGGCACCATTCCTTAAGTCACAATAGAAGGACTCCTACATCTGAAATGCATTTATAATGCATTTTTAAAATAAAACCAGTGTTGAATAAGGATTTGTTATAGCACAAATACAATATTCATTTTCAATGCTCTGCTCTTTTTCCTGAAGATGAGTTTACTTCTGTCCTGAATATTTTAAAGGTCATCTTTTCTTTTGAAATAATGGAGGAGGCTGCTTTGTTATCCTTAATCACGATTAAACTGATTTCAGAAATTAAAAGACTGATAACTTATAAATTTTCATGTATTAATTATGTATAGGAGTTGGCTGTTTCTATTTGTGTAAGAAACATTTAAGGAACACATATTAGGTGCCACTCTTCCCTAAAGACCTATTAAGGTCTTATCCTTAGTAGAGTGTATATTATCTTCTTCAAAAAGATTGAAAAGAAAGTAATGTTGAAATCTTTAATAGAGCAATGTTTCTTCTTTCAGAGAATACCTTGAAAGGAGAAAAGTAAGCAAAATGTTTATGTCGTGTAAACCTACTCAGGTTACTAAATTGCCTATTGAAACATGAGCACTTTGTTGAACAAATACATGCCCCCCAAAACACTTTGGAATGAAGACTACCACATAAATTTAAATATTTAACCTTCTAGATAAGTAGAATTTAGGAAATTAAAGGACAACAAATAAGGTATCATTTAGTTCATTCAGCTTCCTGAGTCCATATTCTTTCAAAAAGCATACTATTTATGCCTAGGGCATATAAATATTTATTACTAAAAAAATATTAGTTCATCATTGTGATGTAAGAACTGGGGTAATGCGCATTTACTGGAACAGAGGTGGGCTTGAAACAGGAGACTGTGTAGATATTGAGGTTTGTGAGGGGCTATCAAAATAGGACAATATGGGGAAATCTAAATTATTAAGTAGAAGTGAGTGTTGGTTAGTAATACTAGGGAATAAAAGAATTAAGTTTTTGGGGAAGGTCTTTAGTCATAAAAATAATGGATCTAGCACCACAATGACTAATTCTTTTTTTTTTTTTTAATTTATTTGTTTACTTAGAGAGAAAGAACACTGTGTGAGTGGGGGAGGGGCAGAGAGAGAGGGAGAGCATCCCAAGCAGGCTCTGTGCTCAGCGTGGAGGCAACATGGGGCACAGTCTCACAAACCGTGAGATCATGACCTGAGCTGAAATCAAGAGTCAGATGTTTAACCAACTGAACCACCCTGGTGCTCCAGCAATGACTAATTCTAAAGGGAAGGACTATTTCAATAGCAGCTGTGTCTCAACATGTATTCCAAAAACAATGTAGGCATTGTGTATAAAAAGAAAGATTAAAACAAATATATATGACCTTTAGTTTAGAAGAAGATGCCATAGAAGCACACGAAAAGAACCAAGTTAATGGATTTAGGAGGCAAGGTGGTAGAATGATTGTGGACAGTGAAATAAATGATGGGAATTAGGGCTGAGGTGTCATTGAAAGAGAAAATTGGCAGTGCCGTTGACTTGATGCTGAAATGGTAAATCATGGGCTTAAAGTCTTTTCTTAAGGAAAAATGATTTTTACTAGATACTAGAACAAGTCTGAGTGTATGGAATTATGGATGAAATAGGCAAGAGACCAGTTTCCAAATGGCGTATTACATTACCTGCAGCGTCCTGGAAGGAAAGGAGAAGGTTGACTATCTACACTGGTGCTCACTCATTCTTTAATATTGGTATGGTCTTCAGATACAGAAAATTTCTTTCTATCCAAAAATAAAAAATGGCATTTATACCCAAGGTAGACTTTCTTCAACTGCACAGAAACTTCACGAGGGGAGACATTTCTCACCAAACACATAATCTAAAATTGAAAAAGGTATTCTATGGAGCCAAGTGCAAGTTGATATGTTTACTACACTTGTCCCTTTGGATCACAATTGAGGCTAGATAACCAAAGAAGAAGGAAAACATTTGTATGCTACCCTAACACCTATCTCTTTGTCTCTATCAAACTGGAAGAGAGTTTTATGTCTTTTATTTTGAACTTGCTTTTAGTATTAATTAATGTTGCTCACACTGCTTTGATGTGATAGCTTCCGTTATCAACTGTCAAAAGCTGAAAAACAGAGTCATAAGTCAGTAATTAGTTAAATGAGTGTGATAAGGAAAATAAATATATGGATAAAAAGACTGAAGCATGGGAGAGCCTGGGTGGCTCAGTCAGCTTCTGACTTTGGCTCAGGTCGTGATCTCACAGCTCGTGAATTTGAGACCTGAGTAGGGCTCTGTGCTGACAGCTCAGAGCTTGGAGCCTGCTTCAGATTCTGTGTCTCCCTCTCCGTCTATGCTTCCTCTGCTCGTGCTCTGTCTCTCTCTCTCTCTCAAAAATAAATAAACATTAAAAAAAAACAAAAACAAAAACAAAAGACTGAAGCATGTGCCAAGGTCTTAAATCACTGGGAGTATTTCAGAGACCAGGGGTGAATTATTTATGATTATATTTGTCTAAGAATGACAAACTTTTAATTTACACAATACTTGTGTTTTGTTTAGTCTTTGTATAAGTCTAAATGTTGGTGAAATTAATTATCTAACAATCATTAGCAAATGAAAAAATATTTAATACCAACAGAATGCACTACAAAATCATTTTATTTCCAGCAAACTTACTATATTAATAAGAGATTACTTTATTAATTTATTTTATTTTATTTTTGAGAGAAAGAGACAGAGACAGAGACAGAGTACGAGATGGGGAGGGGCAGAGAGAGAGGGAGACAGAATCTGAAACAGGTTACAGGTTATAAGCTGTCAGCACAGAGCCCAAAGCTGTGTTCGAACTTACAAGGCATGCAATCATGACCCGAGCCCAAACCAAACACTTAACCAACTGAGCCACCCAGGTGCCCCAAGATTACTTTTTTTTTTTAATTTAAAATTAAATTTTAGAGAGAGACTGGAGGAAAGAAGCAGAGGGAGAGAGAGTGAGAGAGTGAGAGAGAGAGAGAGAGAGAATCTTAAGCAGGCTTCATGCTCAGTGCAGAGCCCAGTGAATGTGAGGCTCAATCCCATGACCCTGGGATCATGTACTGAACTGAAATCAAGAGTCAGATGCTCAACCGACTGAGCCACCTGGTGCTCTGAGAAATTACATTTTAATATTGTATATTCTTATTTGGCATAAATACCTAGAAAGAAACAGAAGATATGTTTAAATCTATCTATGAACACTTATATTTTCTAGAAAGGCAAATATTACATATAAAAGGATTATTAAATACTTAAAGATATAAAATATCCTATTTTTGAGAAACTGCATGAAATTATAAATACAATGAAGCCACCTCTATTTTAAATTAATGATCATTTTTTGGCCTGGATTTTTTAGGCTGACACTCTGCCTCATTCACAATAGTGACCTTGCTTTACTTTTGATCTTATAAAAATATATAAACTTTTATTTTATTTTTTTTAATTTTTAATGTTTTTATTTTATTTTTGAGAGAGAGAGACAGAATGCAAGTGGGAGAGGGGCAGGGAGAGGCAGAGAGACACAGAATCTGAAGCAGGCTCTAAGCTCTGAGATGTAGGCACAGAACCTGACACGGGGCTCGAACTCATAGTCCATGAGATCGTGACCTGAGATGAAGTCGGACACTTAACTGACTGAGCCACCCAGGTGCCTCATATAGACTATTTTATTTTAAAATATTTTCAAATGTTTTTCTATAGTATTATTCTTCCATAAATAAAGTTAATATTTTGTAGAATACAAAACTATATTATACAGCAACATGTTACCTTTATTAACTTTAATGAGGTCTAATATATATATGATCAAATATACACATTTATGTAAACATTTTGATGAAGTTTAAACAGCTTATGAACTGGAGCAACCACCATGTTCTATTTATAAAACTTTTCATCTCTCCAAAATGTTTCCTGTATCCTCTTACAGTCGCTGTCTTCTCTTCTACATTTAGACCAGGGAACCATCTCTTTACTGTCATACTAGATTAGATTTGTCCTTTCTAAAATTTGATATAAGTTGGAATCCTTCAGTAGGTCCAGCTATATTTTTCTGCATGTGGATATCTAATTGTCCCAGTGCTATTTGTTGAAAAGATTATTCTTTTCCCTATTGAATTATCATGGCACCATCATAGAAAGAGTCAATTCATTGTATGTTTAAGGGTTTATATTTGGAATCTCAATTATATTCCATTGACCCATATGTCTATTTCAATGCGAATATTATAACATTCTGATTATTGTATTTCTCCAGTAAGTTTTAAAATTATGTTGTGTAAGTCTTCCAACATTGTTCTTTTACAATATTGTTTTCAATCCCTTTTTGCATTTCTTTTTTTTTTTTTTTTTTAATTTTTTTTTTCAACGTTTTTTATTTATTTTTGGGACAGAGAGAGACAGAGCATGAACGGGGGAGGGGCAGAGAGAGAGGGAGACACAGAATCGGAAACAGGCTCCAGGCTCCGAGCCATCAGCCCAGAGCCCGACGCGGGGCTCGAACTCACAGACCGCGAGATCGTGACCTGGCTGAAGTCGGACGCTTAACCGACTGCGCCACCCAGGCGTCCCACCCCTTTTTGCATTTCTATGTGAATTTTAGGATCTGCTTGTCAGTTTACAGGGGTAAAAAAATAAGGTGGCTAGGATTTTGATAGGAATTTCTTTAAATCTTCAGACGTGATCAGACATGTTCAGGGTGGTATAGCCGTAGACAGGGATTTCTTTAAATCTTCAAATCAATTTGGAGGGTATTACCATCTTCACAATATTAAGTCTTCTGATCCATGATTGTGAGATGCCTTTCCACTCTACTTGGATATTCTTTATCTTCCTCCCATGATATCTTGTAGTTTTTAGTGTAGTAATCTTGCAATAATTCAAATTTTATTTTTAAGTATTTTATCCTTTTTGATGCTATTTAGATGGAATTGCTTTCTTAATTTCATTTTTTGAATTCTTCTTTGCTAGGATATAAAATATATTTTATTCCTATAAATTGATATTGTGTCTTGTTAACTTATTTGGGGTTCTTATAGTTTTTTGTGCATTTCATAGAATTTTATATATATACATGATCATGTCTTCTGGAAATAGAGATAGTTTAACTTCTCCTTGTTCATTCTTGATGTCTTCTATTTACTTTTTTAGCTTAATGGACCTAGCTAGAATTTCCAGTACAATATTTAATAAATAGGGTGAGAGATGATATCCTTGTCTTGACCCTGATAGTAGAGGCAAAGCTTTCAGTCTTTTAAAATTAAATATGATGTTATCTGTGATTCTTTGTATACAGCATTCATGAGGTTGAAGAAGTTTCTTTCTGTGGAAGGCAGAGGAATTGTGCCCAAAGATGGCCACATTTTTGAATATGTGAATATGCTTTATTTCCTTTCATATCTGCCAGAAGGAGGTCCTTTATATGTCTTGTATTGCAGGTCTGCTGGCAATATAGTCTATGTTCTTGCATAACAATGACTGTCTTAATTATTCTGTCATGTTTCAAAGATAGTTTTGTGGAATTCTTGTTTGATAGCTGAATCTTTCAGTGCTCTGAATATATTATCTAACTGCTTTCTGGCTGCTTATGCCTTATGATGAGCTATCAACTTTTAATCTTATAAAATGGATAGGTAGAATAATAGACCTCCAAAGATGTTCATATCCTAATATCTGGAATTCATGAATAAGTTAGATTTTATAGGAAAGGGTAACTAAAAATGCAGATGAAATCAAGATTGTTTATCAGCTAACATTGAGTTTGGGAGATTATCCAGAATTATCAGGGTGGGCCTAATATGCTCATAAAGGTCCTTATAAGTAGAAGAGGGAGGCAGAAAACAGAGATTCAGAGAGATGTAAGAACATGAGAAAGTTTCGGGTTACTTTGCTGGCTTTGAAGATGGAGCTATGGTGCCATGACCCAAAGAATGCAGGTAGCCTTTAAAAATTGAAAAAGGCAAGAAAACACCTTGTCCCTTAGAGTGAATCCTTAGAAGATATTCAGGCCTGTTGACACCTTGATTTTAGCAAGTGAGATTAATCCAAGATTTCTGACTTCTAAAAATATAAGATAATAGATTTGTGTTATTTTAAACCATTAGGTGTATGCCCATTTTTCAGTAGTAACAATAGGAAAATAATATAGTGTAGATCCCTTTATGCAGGGTCATGTCTCTCAGTCTTTTTCTTGAGAAAGTTAAAAAAAATTAATGTTTATTTATTTTTGAAGGAGAGAGATAGACCATGAGCAGGGCAGGGGCAGAGAGAGAGGGAGGCACAGAATCTGAAGCAGGCTCCAGACTCTGAGCTGTCAGCACAGAGCCTGACTCAGAGCTTGAACTCAACAAACTGTGAGCTCATGACCTGAGCCAAAGTTGGATGCTTAACCTACTGAGCCACCCAGATGCCCTTGTCTTGAGACAGTTTAAATGCAATTAGTCTAGTTCTGGATTTCTTTGAGTTTATTCACTTAGAGTTTTTTGAGCTTCTTTTCTTTAATGTGTAGATTAATGACTTAAATACAGTTTGGGAAGATTTCAGCCATTATATCTTCAATTATTATTTCTTCCCCTTTCTGTCTTCTTCTGGGACTCCCACTATATCTTACATTTATTAGTGTCCTATAGGTTGCCAAGACTGTTCATTTTTTTTCTTTTTCTTTTCTTTCATTCCTTTTTTTTTTTTTCTTGAGCTTTCAATTACTCAGTTGGATAATCTCAAGGATTTTTTTACACCACTTCAAATATGATCTTGAGCTCATTGAATGATTTATTTTCCCATCTCTGTTGTTATTGTCCTTTTATATAATAACTTCTATTTGGTTCTTTTTTATTTGAAAAATGAAAATTTTTATTTATAAAAAATTATTTTATCTCATTGATATTCTTCAATTTAGTGAGATATTATTATCATATTTTCTTTTAGTAGTTAAATTTAGTTTCCTTTTGTTATTTGGAGATAGTTTAAATACCTTATGTCAAATCTTTTCTAGTAAGTCTAAAGTCTGGTTTTCTCAGGATTAGTTTCTATTGACTGCTTTTTTATGTATATGTGATATATTGTCTTATTTCTGTGCATATTTTCATATATATATATTTAATTTAAAGCTGGACTTTTATTTTATTTTATTTTATTTTTCTTGAGAGAGTGGCAGGGAAGGAGCAGATGGAGAAGGAGAGAGAGAACTTTAAGCAGGTTCCACGCCCAGTGTGGAGCCCGACGCAGGACTCAATCCCACCACTGTGAGATCATCATAACTTAAGTCAAAATCAAAAGTTGTATGCCACCCAGGTGCCTCAGAGCTGGAATTTTAAAATAATATAATGTAGCAAGTCTCAAGTAGACTTCCTCCTCCCCAGGTTTTATTGTTGTTACTGTTTGTTTTTGTTGATGTTGTTGTTGTTATGTGGTGGTTGTTGCTGTTTATTTACTTACTGACTTTATTGAACTAATTTTGTTAAGTCTGTATTCTTTTGTCCTATGTGCCCACAGTAGTCTCTGCTAAGTTATCGTAGTGGTCAGCTAATAATTAGACAGGATTCCCTTAAATGCCTTGAATTAGCAATTCTCCTAATCTTTACTACAGTGCTCTGTGTCTATGTGTTGACACACACCTTAGGCAATTGACTACTCTGCTTAGGTCTTCACTTTTGCTTGCATTTCCTAGTTGTCAGGTAATAACAGCTCTTCAGGGATTTGGTTTTAGGAGACTTCAAACCCTTTATGCTCTCTCCAGTGACTGCTAGGCTGTTGCATTTCACAGCTACCATTAATTATGAGACTGTTGGTTTGCAAAACTACTATGAAGCTGGAGAGAGGGAAATGGAAATAGGACAAGTTAAAATGCCTTAGAGCTCACCTGTCTTACCAATATTCTGTTATTTTTCTTGAGTAAACACTCCAAGAATACGATTCATTTTCAGGGTTCTGAAAAAGTTGATTCTTACCTATTTTTCCCAGGATTCTCATTACTGCTATAAAGGAGCAAATATTTGGAGTTCCTTGCTCTACCAGTGTCACTAACACCACTCTAGGTTCATTGTTTTTCTTTATCCATAAAGATATTCAGTTGTTCTGGCATAATTTGTTCAAAAACTATTCTTTTTCCACTACTGAGCACATTAGTTTAAAATCTGAGTTCATATATGTGTGATTTTATGTCTGGGCTCTCTATTCTGTTCCATAAATCTGTATCCTAATGCCAATACCACACTGACCCAGGAGTCTCATGTTTTCTGCCAGCCTCCCATAACTATGAACTTGCAAGTAGGGAAAAATTTCAGATCATTTACAGTTCATGGCATAAACAAGTCATTATGAGCACATCACCAGGGTGTCTCCTTTGTATAAAATTTACTTTTACTCTTCTATTTGAAATGATTTTGAATCATATGGTATGAATAAGTAGTAAGTACTTCTTGCTACTTGCCATATTTGAAATCCAAATATTTCCAAATCTCATGATTTTTATATAAAATTGTTGCTATTTTATTTCTCGTTTTTATAATTAATCTTATTTCATAAGTATTATAATTTTAACGAGTTATTCAGGACTATGAAGATACAGATATGTATAATATCACTTTAGTTGACTATGTAAGTTGGTATTCTGTTAAGAGAAATAAGAATAAACATGACTAACTAACATCAAGAGCATTATATTACAAATGACTCAAGGTTAACATCCCAACAGCTAACTCAATTTTAAGGAAGATTGTTTTAGTTGTTTTGCCCAAAGAATTAGTATCGATTGCCATAATAATGCTGCATAAGAAACAACCTAAAACTTTCTATGACTTTCAAAAATAAACATTTATTTATTGCTTACTCATTTGTAAGTGTGCTGGGATCTGGCTCACCTAAGGGTTTAGATGGGCTTGTTACCAAACAGTGGGTACAGGTTTGCTTCCTATATTGCTTATCTTCTTTAAACAAGTAACAAGCCAAAGAATATCCTTCAAATGGTAAGTTACAGGAAACTATAGAACTAGAACAACCACTCATCTCCCTTAAGCCCTGGGTTGTCTCTCATCCACTAAAATCCCATTAGGTAAAGCAAGTCAAATGTCCAAGCCTCATCAAAGCACTTAAAAATACACATTAGCTAATATGAAGTCGAAGAGAGGTCGCATAGCACAGCTCAATGTTTATGGTCTGGAAATATGTTCTTGCCATGGAAGTTTGTGTGTGTGTGTGTGTGTGTGTGTGTGGCATGGAGCTAAGAAGTGGATATTAAATGAACAATAATAGGCCACACCCAATCTCAGTAGCAAAATCTTTACTGTATTTGTATCTGTATAAGTTTACTGGATCAGGTAGTATTCCTGCCAAATCTCAGAGACATTCTTTAATCTTGGTATTTCATAAAAACCAAAAAGGTTTTTTTTTGAAAATAAGTGTAAACATGTAGTTTGCTATAATAGTAACTTTAAAAAGAGAACTTGTAACATAGCAGTCATTGTGCATTGGCCACCCAACAACCAAGACAGATTCACTTTCTGTGTATTCCTCTAATTTCATATCTCTCAAGCTTCCTTTTGTTAAGGATGTTTATATTATACAATACTGATATATACTGAATTATATAATATAATAATATATTATACAGAATTAATATATTAATTCTGGAATAATAGCTGTTAAACCCTTAAGAAGGAGAGCTTTACCCTTTTTCCTTAGCGCTACCTCTTCCATCTCCCTTCATCTAAATTCAAATATCATACTTGAGGAATAAATAACCATTTTTCAACCAGCAAGTTGAAAACTGAATGAAAAAGATAACTGAGCTAAAATGAAATGACTCATTGGTATTGGAGCTACTGGACTATAATTCTGGACTTCCTGTTACATGAGAAATGTATATTTCTATGTGGGTTAAACTATTGCAATTTGGGCTTTCTATTACTTGAAGCCTGATATATTTATTTGTATGTATTAAACTACAAGTAAAATAGTGTTTTTATTATAAATGTCAAATTATTTTCAATAAATAATTGGTGTGAGGGTGTTCGTACTAATATCTACTTCTCTTTCCTAAGAGATTGTTGTAAAATGCTCTAACATTTGAATTCTTCAGTTTCAGCTGATTCTGGTCTAAGAGTCACAGTACATTCTGTACTTCAATCAGGTCTCCTTTAAGATATTCTCAATCCTTGGCAATAATTGTCTGTCTTTTTTTCAGTTCCAATTCTTTAAAACTAGTATTTGTATACACATTTTTCCTAACTCCAAATGGCATCAACATATGATATCCTAATGAGTTCTCTAGAAGTACATGGAACACAGACATTGTATAGAACTTAAAGAAGAGCTTCAGAGGCTCTTCAGCAGTGCCTGGCTTACAGTAAATCTTTAAAAAAATTGTTTTCTACTTTGACTATAGTTGACACATGATGTTATGTTAGTTTCAGGTGGACAACATAGTGATTCAACTTCTTTATACATTATGGTA
Organism: Panthera uncia; assembly: GCF_023721935.1. NCBI lineage: Eukaryota > Metazoa > Chordata > Mammalia > Carnivora > Felidae > Panthera > Panthera uncia. The sequence continues at coordinate 106,285,246 of NC_064809.1, read as the reverse complement.
TGCTCACCAGAACAAAACATAGCAAAACTGCAATTTACCTATAATTTCCTGTAGGAGTATCTTTCTATTTGCCTCTAGCATGTGATAGTACATTTCTCTTGACAGGAAAAGTGACTCCTGTTGAGGTGTGACTTGAAAGTGAATTCCCATTGACTTGCATCATGACAATTGTAATAGAGGCTGCTAGTCATCCCACAGAAATTTCTTTCTAAAATAGTAAAAGTCCTGACCCTTTGTTAGCTACATAGTCATCCACGATGAAGATTATATTTACCAAATTTTCTTGAAATTAGATGTCACTATGTGACTTATTTCTGGTCAGCTTTTAGGGGCAAGTGTTATTTCAAGCATCCTGGATATATTAGGGCACTTGGTTGACTCAGTTGGTAGAACACATGACCTTGACGTCAGGGTTATGAGTTCAAGCCCCACATTGAGTGTGAAGCCTATGTAAAACAAAACAAAACAAAACAAAACAAAACAAAACAAAACAAAATAAAACAAAACACCAAAACAAAAAAGTTCCAGATATTTCATTGACAAGAAGTGACACGGCACTTTGATTTTTCTTTCTTTCTTATTTTTGCTTGAAATCTGTATTTTTATGAGCACAGCCCCACCTTGGATCATTTATATAAGACTTTCACCCTAAGGATAATGAAAGAGAAAGCTGGAAGAGGACTGAGTCTGAGAAGACATCAGGCTGCCTTACTAGCCCTGAATTACATATATGTGAAATTTACATGATAGAGAAATACATTTCTTTCTTGCAGAATCAAAGGTTTTCTCTAGCACATTCAAATGAACCTATGCTATGCTAAAAGGCAAAGACCTTTACTGATCTTCTTTAACATTATTCAATACACTAAATAACTTTCATAGCTACAAAACTTATGAGGTCTGTTTAATCATTTAACATCCTCTATTCTGTGCTCTATGATTGCTGTTATAGATACTCCATGGGAAATAAAATAAAATGAATTATTTAGGGAAAGAACAGTGGTGCCTCTGGAAAGATGGCATTGGTGTTAGCTCTGGTTTACATAAGAACAGAATTTCCGGCAGACCTGAGGTCTTAACTTACTTAACTTAGCATTTCCTAATCACCTTTGGAAATTGGATGTTAAGTTCAACCTGGTCTCTGGAGTTTTCTTGGTAATGTGTTGGGGCTTTATTTACCATCTTCTACATTGGCAAAGGTAATGATGTGAAAGCTCTAATACCTTCAAGTTATTTTACATAATTTATTATGACTTGTATTTGCTTGCATCAAGCCATAAGGCAAATATCCAGCCAGAATTTTGTTCCTGTAAACAACTGAGGGTAGCTATAGGGCAATCAATATTCTTTGAGAAGGACTCAGAATTAGTTTTTCTAAGGATTTGTCTACTCTTCTGTGTGTCTATATACAGATAAGACATGATGTTCTTTAATTAATAAAATTAGATTATTCCCCTGTGTATGCATTGTCTTTCTATTAATTAACACCCCTAGTGAAGGGAAAATTGATCTATCCTAAAAATTAAGAGGTTTATTCTGAACTTACATTGTACTTTTTTGTTTTAGAGAGAGAGAGAGAGAGAGAGAGCATGAGCACAAGAAAGGGAGGGGCAGATGAAGAGAGAGAGAGAGAAAGAGAGAGAGAGAGAGAGAGAGAGAGAGAGAGAGAAAGAGAATCTTAAGTAGGTTCAGTCCCATGACCCTGGGATCATGATCTGAGCTGAAATCAAGAATTAGACAATTAGGTTCCGGAAGATGGCGGCGTAGGAGGACGCGGGGCTCACAACACGTCCTGCCGATCACTTAGATTCCACCTACACCTGCCTAAAGAACCCAGAAAACCGCCAGAGGATTAGCAGAACGGAGTCTCCGGAGCCAAGCGCAGACTAGAGGCCCACGGAAGAGGGTAGGAAGGGCGGCGAGGCGGTGCGCGCTCCACGGACTGGCGGGAGGGAGCCGGGGCGGAGGGGCGGCTCGCCGGCCAAGCAGAGCCCCCGAGTCTGGCTGGCAAAAGCGGAGGGGCCGGACGGACTGTGTTCCGACAGCAAGCGCGACTTAGCGTCTGGGAGGTCAGAAGTTAACAGCTCTGCTCGGAAAGCGGGAAGGCTGGAGGACAAAGGGAGGGAGAGCTGCTGAGCCCCCGGACGGCAGAGCTCAGCTTGGCGGGGAACAAAGGCGCCAGCGCCATCTCCCCCGCCCATCCCCCAGCCAAAATCCCAAAGGGAACCAGTTCCTGCCAGGGAACTTGCTCGCTCCGCGCAAACACCCAACTCTGTGCATCTGCGGAGCCAAACCTCCGGCAGCGGATCTGACTCCCTCCCGCTGCCACAGGGCTCCTCCTGGAGTGGATCACCTAAGGAGAAGCGAGCTAAGCCTGCCCCTCCAACCCCCGTGCACCTTGCCTACCCACCCCAGCTAATACGCCAGATCCCCAGCAACACAAGCCTGGCAGTGTGCAAGTAGCCCAGACGGGACACGCCACCCCACAGTGAATCCCGCCCCTAGGAGAGGGGAAGAGAAGGCACACAACAGTCTGACTGTGGCCCCAGCAGTGGGCTGGGGGCAGACATCGGGTCGGACTGCGGCCCCGCCCACTAACTCCAGTTATACACCACAGCACAGGGGAAGTGCCCTGCAGGTCCTCACCACGCAAGGGACTCTCCAAAATGACCAAACGGAAGAATTCCCCTCAGAAGAATCTCCAGGAAATAACAACAGCTAATGAACTGATCAAAAAGGATTTAAATAATATAACAGAAAGTGAATTTAGAATAATAGTCATAAAATTAATCGCTGGGCTTGAAAACAGTATACAGGACAGCAGAGAATCTCTTGCCACAAAGATCGAGGGACTAAGGAACAGTCACGAGGAGTTGAAAAACGCTTTAAATGAAATGCAAAACAAAATGGAATCCACGATGGCTCGGCTTGAAGAGGCAGAGGAGGGAATAGGTGAACTAGAAGATAAAGTTATGGAGAAAGAGGAAGCTGAAAGAAAGAGAGATAAAAAAATCCAGGAGTATGAGGGGAAAATTAGAGAACTAAGTGATACACTAAAAAAAATTAATATACGCATAATTGGTATCCCAGAGGAGGAAGAGAGAGGGAAAGGTGCTGAAGGGGTACTTGAACAAATTATAGCTGAGAACTTCCCTGAACTGGGGAAGGAAAAAGGCATTGAAATCCAAGAGGCACAGAGAACTCCCTTCAGACGTAACTTGAATCGATCTTCTGCACGACATATCATAGTGAAACTGGCAAAATACAAGGAAAAAGAGAAAATTCTGAAAGCAGCAAGGGATAAACGTGCCCTCACTTATAAAGGGAGACCTATAAGACTCGTGACTGATCTCTCCTTTGAAACTTGGCAGGCCAGAAAGGCTTGGCACGATATCTACAGTGTGCTAAACAGAAAAAAATATGCAGCCGAGAATCCTTTATCCAGCAAGTCTGTCATTTAGAATAGAAGGAGAGATAAAGGTCTTCCCAAACAAACAAAAACTGAAGGAATTTGTCACCACGAAACCAGCCCTACAAGAGATCCTAAGGGGGATCCTGTGAGACAAAGTACCAGAGACATCACTACAAGCATAAAACATACAGACATCACAATGACTCTAAACCCATATCTTTCTATAATAACACTGAATGTAAATGGATTAAATGCGCCAACTAAAAGACATAGGGTATCAGAATGGATAAAAAAACAAGACCCATCTATTTGCTGTCTACAAGAGACTCATTTTAGATCTGAGGACACCTTTAGATTGAGAGTGAGGGGATGGAGAATTATTTATCATGCTCCTGGAAGCCAAAAGAAAGCTGGAGTAGCCATACTTATATCAGACAAACTAGACTTTAAATTAAAGGCTGTAACAAGAGATGAAGAAGGGCATTATATAATAATCACAGGGTCTATCCACCAGGAAGAGCTAACTATTATAAATGTCTATGCGCCAAATACCCGAGCCCCCAGATATATAAAACAATTACTCATAAACATAAGCAACCTTATTGATAAGAATGTGGTCATTGCAGGGGACTTTAACACCCCACTTACAGAAATGGATAGATCATCTAGACACACAGTCAATAAAGAAACAAGGGCCCTGAATGATACATTGGATCAGATGGACTTGACAGATATATTTAGAACTCTGCATCCCAAAGCAACAGAATATACTTTCTTCTCGAGTGCACATGGAACATTCTCCAAGATAGATCATATACTGGGTCACAAAACAGCCCTTCATACGTTTACAAGAATTGAAATTATACCATGCATACTTTCAGACCACAATGCTATGAAGCTTGAAATCAACCACAGGAAAAAGTCTGGAAAACCTCCAAAAGCATGGAGGTTAAAGAACACCCTACTAACGAATGAGTGGGTCAACCAGGCAATTAGAGAAGAAATTAAAATATACATGGAAACAAACGAAAATGAAAATACAACAATCCAAACGCTTTGGGATGCAGCGAAGGCAGTCCTGAGAGGAAAATACATTGCAATCCAGGCCTATCTCAAGAAACAAGAAAAATCCCAAATACAAAATCTAACAGCACACCTAAAGGAAATAGAAGCAGAACAGCAAAGGCAGCCTAAACCCAGCAGAAGAAGAGAAATAATAAAGATCAGAGCAGAAATAAACAATATAGAATCTAAAAAAACGGTAGAGCAGATCAACGAAACCAAGAGTTGGTTTTTTGAAAAAATAAACAAAATTGACAAACCTCTAGCCAGGCTTCTCAAAAAGAAAAGGGAGATGACCCAAATAGATAAAATCATGAATGAAAATGGAATGATTACAACCAATCCCTCAGAGATACAAACAATTATCAGGGAATACTATGAAAAATTATATGCCAGCACATTGGACAACCTGGAAGAAATGGACAAATTTCTAAACACCCACACTCTTCCAAAACTCAATCAGGAGGAAATAGAAAGCTTGAACAGACCCATAACCAGCGAAGAAATTGAATCGGTTATCAAAAATCTCCCAACAAATAAGAGTCCAGGACCAGATGGCTTCCCAGGGGAGTTCTACCAGACATTTAAAGCAGAGATAATACCTATCCTTCTCAAGCTATTCCAAGAAATAGAAAGGGAAGGAAAACTTCCAGACTCATTCTATGAAGCCAGTATTACTTTGATTCCTAAACCAGACAGAGACCCAGTAAAAAAAGAGAACTACAGGCCAATATCCCTGATGAATATGGATGCAAAAATTCTTAATAAGATACTAGCAAATCGAATTCAACAGCATATAAAAAGAATTATTCACCATGATCAAGTGGGATTCATTCCTGGGATGCAGGGCTGGTTCAACATTCGCAAATCGATCAACGTGATACATCACATTAACAAAAAAAAAGAGAAGAACCATATGATCCTGTCAATCGATGCAGAAAAGGCCTTTGACAAAATCCAGCACCCTTTCTTAATAAAAACCCTTGAGAAAGTCGGGATAGAAGGAACATACTTAAAGATCATAAAGGCCATTTATGAAAAGCCCACAGCTAACATCATCCTCAACGGGGAAAAACTGAGAGCTTTTTCCCTGAGATCAGGAACACGACAGGGATGCCCACTCTTACCGCTGTTGTTTAATATAGAGCTGGAAGTTCTAGCATCAGCAATCAGACAACAAAAGGAAATCAAAGGCATCAAAATTGGCAAAGACGAAGTCAAGCTTTCGCTTTTTGCAGATGACATGATATTATACGTGGAAAATCCGATAGACTCCACCAAAAGTCTGCTAGAACTGATACATGAATTCAGCAAAGTTGCAGGATACAAAATCAATGTGCAGAAATCAGTTGCATTCTTATACACTAACAATGAAGCAACAGAAAGACAAATGAAGAAACTGATCCCATTCACAATTGCACCAAGAAGCATAAAATACCTAGGAATAAATCTAACCAAAGATGTAAAAGATCTGTATGCTGAAAACTATAGAAAGCTTATGCAGGTAATTGAAGAAGATATAAAGAAATGGAAAGACATTCCCTGCTCATGGATTGGAAGAATAAATATTGTCAAAATGTCAATACTACCCAAAGCTATCTACACATTCAATGCAATCCCAATCAAAATTGCACCAGCATTCTTCTCGAAACTAGAACAAGCAATCCTAAAATTCGTATGGAACCACAAAAGGCCCCGAATAGCCAAAGTAATTTTGAAGAAGAAGACCAAAGCAGGAGGCATCACAATCCCAGACTTTAGCCTCTACTACAAAGCTGTCATCATCAAGTCAGCATGGTATTGGCATAAAAACAGACACATAGACCAATGGAATAGAATAGAAACCCCAGAACTAGACCCACAAACGTATGGCCAACTCATCTTTGACAAAGCAGGAAAGAACATCCAATGGAAAAAAGACAGTCTCTTTAACAAATGGTGCTGGCAGAACTGGACAACAACATGCAGAAGGTTGAAACTAGACCACTTTCTCACACCATTCACAAAAATAAACCCAAAATGGATAAAGGACCTGAATGTGAGACAGGAAACCATCAAAACCTTAGAGGAGAAAGCAGGAAAAGACCTCTCTGACCTCAGCCGTAGCAATCTCTTACTCGGCACATCCCCAAAGGCAAGGGAATTAAAAGCAAAAGTGAATTACTGGGACCTTATGAAGATAAAAAGCTTCTGCACAGCAAAGGAAACAACCAACAAAACTAAAAGGCAACCAACGGAATGGGAAAAGATATTTGCAAATGACACATCGGACAAAGGGCTAGTATCCAAAATCTATAAAGAGCTCATCAAACTCCACACCCGAAAAACAAATAACCCAGTGAAGAAATGGGCAGAAAACATGAATAGACACTTCTCTAAAGAAGACATCCGGATGGCCAACAGGCACATGAAAAGATGTTCAACGTCGCTCCTTATCAGGGAAATACAAATCAAAACCACACTCAGATATCACCTCACGCCAGGCAGAGTGGCCAAAATGAAGAAATCAGGAGACTATAGATGCTGGAGAGGATGTGGAGAAACAGGAACCCTCTTGCACTGTTGGTGGGAATGCAAATTGGTGCAGCCGCTCTGGAAAGCAGTGTGGAGGTTCCTCAGAAAATTAAAAATAGACCTACCCTATGACCCAGCAATAGCACTGCTAGGAATTTATCCAAGGGATACAGGAGTACTGATGCATAGGGGCACCTGTACCCCAATGTTTATAGCGGCACTCTCAACAATAGCCAAATTATGGAAAGAGCCTAAATGTCCATCAACTGATGAATGGATAAAGAAATTGTGGTTTATATACACAATGGAATACTACGTGGCAATAAGAAAAAATGAAATATGGCCTTTTGTAGCAACATGGATGGAACTGGAGAGTGTGATGCTAAGTGAAATAAGCCATACAGAGAAAGACAGATACCATATGGTTTCACTCTTATGTGGATCCTGAGAAACATAACAGAAACCCATGGGGGAGGGGAAGGAAAAAAAAAAAAAAAAAGAGGTTAGAGTGGGGGAGAGCCAAAGCATAAGAGACTGTTAAAAACTGAGAACAAATTGAGGGTTGATGGGGGGTGGGAGGGAGGGCAGGGTGGGAGGGAGGGCAGGGTGGGTGATGGGTATTGAGGAGGGCACCTTTTGGGATGAGCACTGGGTGTTGTATGGAAACCAATTTGACAGTAAATTTCATATATTAAAAAATAAAAAATAAAAAAAAAAGAATTAGACAATTAACTGACAGAGCCATCCAGGCACCCCTAGATTATATTTTTATACAGGTTTCCCCACTTATTAGCCTTGTGAAAAGAGTCCACTCTCCTTAGTCCTCAGTTTTTCTTTTACTGATAAGACAAGAAAATATTTGCATCCCTCTTAGGATTGTTGTGAGGATTAAATTAGTGTTGTGTATATATTTGTTACAGTACATACTACAAATATATCAACTATTATCACAATTATTATCATCATTATTTTATTTTTTATTATCATTTTATCAACATATAGTTTGAAAGTGACAGAAAATTCAATTCGCCTTCATTGATGAATTAATTGATTGATTGATTCATTCATTCATTCAATTTTTATTTATTGAAAGCCAAACACATGCTGTGTACTATTCAGAAGCTGGGAGTAGAACAGTGAACAAAATCATAAAATATGACAAGAAGCAGTAACAACTATGAAAAATGAAACAAATAAGGAGATATAAATGGAGAATGGAAGACTATTTTATTTTTTTAGTAAATGTCTATTTTTGACAAAGAGTGTGAGTATGAGTGGTCGAGGGGTAGAGAGAGAGGGGAACAGAGGATCTGACTCTATGCTGACAGAGAGAGCCCAATGCAGGGCTCGAACTCATGAACACTAAGATCAAGACCTGGGTTGAAGTCAGACACTTACCTGAGCCACCCAGCTATCCTGAGAATGGGAGACTATTTTAAATAGGATGGTTAAGAAAGTCCACTATGAGTTGCTAATATGGAAGCGGGAATTTGAAAGAAACAAGAGAACAAGGTATGGAGGTATTTGTAGAAAGAATATTCCCACTCCTTTTGTAAGAGTGACAATTATTCTATATCCTCACTAGGTATTATTTTTAATTTTAGCCACTCTGAAGATATGTTAGTGGCATTTCTTTGTGACTTAAATTTGACTGACCCAATAGCTTATGGATTTGAGCACCTTTTTCATATTTATTGACCACTTGGATAGTCTAGATTTAAAGTACCTTTTCACATTTCTTCCCGATTTTGAATTGGATTTTTATGCTTTTTTAATATTTGAGAGTTTTTTAGATATGAGTTCTTTGTTGAATATATACATTGCAAATTCCTTTTCCTTCTCTACAGATTTTTTTAAATAATAAATTTCATTTTTTAGAGCAGTTTTATGTTTACTGGAAAATTGAGTAGAATTCCCATTATATCTTCCCCTGTACTAAACACAAACTTGTCCCTATTGCCTAATCTTGTATTTGTGTTATATATGTGTCACAATTGATTAACAAATATTGATACACTATTAACTAAAGTCACTAGCTTACATCAGGGTTCACTCTTTAAGTAGTACATTCTATGGATTTTGCCAAATGCATGATGTCATGTCTCCATCATTATAATTTCATACGGTAATTTCACTGCCCCCAAAATCCCCTGTGTTCCACCTATTGATCTTTTCTTTTGTCTCCCAAGCTCTTGGCAACCCTTGGTATTTTATTGTCTCCATAGTTTGGTCTTTCCTAGGAGGTCATAGAGTTGGAATTATACATACAGTATGTAGCCTTTTAATACGCCTTTTTTCACTTAGTAATAAGCACTTAAGATTCCTCTTCATCTGTTTGTGGCTTAGTAGCTCATTTTCTTTTATTGCGGAATAATATTCCATCCTAATCATATTCTGCATTCATCAAATGATAAATAGTTTGTGTATCCATTCATTTATAGAAGGATACCCTCTGTGGATTATTTTCAACCTTTTAATGGTGTCTTGATCAATCTTAACTTTATTTTTTTCAATATATGAAGTTTATTGTCAAATTGGTTCCCATACAACACCCAGTGCTCATCCCAAAAGGTGCCCTCCTCGATACCCATCACCCACTCTCCCCTCCTTCCCACCCTCCATCAACCCTCAGTTTGTTCTCAGTTTTTAAGAGTCTCCTATGCTTTGGCTCTCTTCCACTCTAACCACTTTTTTTTTTCCTTCCCCTCCCCCATGGGTTTCTGTGAAGTTTCTTAGGATCCACATAAGAGTGAAACCATATGGTATCTGTATTTATCTGTATGGCTTATTTCACTTAGCATAACACTCTCCAGTTACATCCATGTTGCTACAAAGGGCCATATTTCATTCTTTCTCAGTGCCACGTAGTACTCCATTGTGTATATAAACCACAAGTTTTTTATCCATTCATCAGTTGATGGACATTTAGGCTCTTTCCATAATTTGGCTATTGTTGAGAGTGCTGCTATAAACATTGGGGTACAAGTGCTCCTATGCATCAGTACTCCTGTATCCCTTGGGTAAATTCCTAGCAGTGCTATTGCTGGGTCAAAGAGTAGGTCTATTTTTTATTTTTTTGAGGAACCTCCACACCGTTTCCAGATTGGCTGCACCAATTTGAATTCCCACCAACAGTGCAAGAGGGTTCGCATTTCTCCACATCCTCTCCAGCATCTATAGTCTCCTGATTTGTTCATTTTGGCCACTCTGACTGGTGTGAGGTGATATCTGAGTGTGGTTTTGATTTGTATTTCCCTGATGAGGAGCGACGTTGAGCATCTTTTCATGTGCCTGTTGGCCATCGGGATGTCTTCTTTAGAGAAGTGTCTATTCATGTTTTCAGCCCATTTCTTCACTGGGTCATTTGTTTTTCGGGTGTGGAGTTTGGTGATCTCTTTATAGATTTTGGATACTGGCCCTTTGTCCAATATGTCATTTGCAAATATCTTTTCCCATTCCGTTGGTTGCCTTTTAGTTTTGTTGGTTGTTCCCTTTGCTCTGCAGAAGCTTTTTATCTTCATAAGGTCCCAGTAGTTCATTTTTGCTTTTAATTCCCTTGCCTTTAGGGACGTGTCAAGTAAGAAATTGCTACGGCTGAGGTTAGAGAGGTCTTTTCCTGTTTTGTCCTCTAGGGTTTTGATGGTTTCCTGTCTCACATTCAGGTCCTTTATCCATTTTGAGGTGTTTTTTTTTGTGAATGGTGTAAGAAAGTGTTCTAGTTTCAATCTTCTGCATGTTGCTGTCCAGTTCTCCCAGCACCATTTGTTAAAGAGACTTTTTTCCATTGGATATTCTTTCCTGCTTTGTCAAAGATGAGTTGGCAATACATTTGTGGGTCCAGTTCTGGGGTTTCTATTCTATTCCATTGGTCTATGTGTCTGTTTTTGTGCCAATACCATGCTGTCTTGATGAGGACAGCTTTGTAGTAGAGGCTAAAGTCTGGGATTGTGATGCCTCCTACTTTGGTCTTCTTCTTCAATATTACTTTGGCTATTCGGGCCTTTTGTGGTTCCATACAAATTTTAGGATTGTTTGTTCTAGTTTCGAGAAGAATGCTGGTGCAATTTTGATTGGGATTGCATTGAATGTGTAGATAGCTTTGGGTAGTATTGACATTTTGACAATATTTATTCTTCCAATCCATGAGCAGGGAATGTCTTTCCATTTCTTTATATCTTCTTCAATTCCTTCATAAGCTTTCTATAGTTTTCAGCATACAGATCTTTTACATCTTTGGTTAGATTTATTCCTAGGTATTTTATGCTTCTTGGTGCAATTGTGAATGGGATCAGTTTCTTTATTTGTCTTTCTGTTGCTTCATTATTAATGTATAAGAATGCAACTGATTTCTGTACATTGATTTTGTATCCTGCAACTTTGCTAAATTCATGTATCAGTTCTAGCAGACTTTTGGTGGAGTCTATCGGATTTTCCATGTATAATATCATGCCATCTGCAACAAGTGAAAGCTTGACTTCGTCTTTGCCAATTTGGATGCCTTTGATTTCCTTTTGTTGTCCGATTGCTGATGCTAGAACTTCCAACACTATGTTAAACAACAGCGGTAAGAGTGGGCATCCCTGTCGTGTTCCTGATCTCAGGGAAAAAGCTCTCAGTTTTTCCCCATTGAGGATGATGTTAGCTGTGGGCTTTTCATAAATGGCTTTTGTGATGTTTAAGTATGTTCCTTCTATCCCGACTTTCTCGAGAATTTTTATTAAGAAAGGTTGCTGAATTTTGTCAAAGGCCTTTTCTGCATTGATTGACAGGATCATATGGTTCTTATCTTTTCTTTTATTAATGTGATGTATCACGTTGATTGATTTGCAAATGTTGAACCAGCCCTGCATCCCAGGAATGAATCCCACTTGATCATGGTGAAAAATTCTTTTTATATGCTGTTGAATTTGATTTGCTAGTTTCTTATTGAGAATTTTTGCATCCATATTCATCAGGGATATTGGCCTATAGTTCTCTTTTTTTACTCAGTCTCTGTCTGGTTTAGGAATCAAAGTTATACTGGTTTCATAGAATGAGTCTGGAAGTTTTCCTTCCCTTTCTATTTTTTTTTGGAATAGCTTGAGAAGGATAAGTATTATCTCTGCTTTAAACGTCTGGTAGAACTCCCCTGGGAAGCCATCTGGTCCTGGACTCTTATTTGTTGGGAGATTTTTGATGACTGATTCAATTTCTTTGCTGGTTATGGGTCTGTTCAAGCTTTCTATTTCCTCCTGATTGAGTTTTGGAAGAGTGTGGGTGTTTAGGAATTTGTCCATTTCTTCCAGGTTGTCCAGTTTGTTGGCGTATAATTTTTCATAGTATTCCCTGATAATTGCTTGTATCTCTGAGGGATTGGTTGTAATAATTCCATTTTCATTCATGATTTTATCTATTTGGGTCATCTCCCTTTTCTTTTTGAGAAGCCTGGCTAGAGGTTTATCAATTTTGTTTATTTTTTCAAAAAACCAACTCTTGGTTTCGTTGATCTGCTCTACAGTTTTTTTAGATTCTATATGGTTTATTTCTGCTCTGATCTTTATTATTTCTCTTCTTCTGCTGGATTTAGGCTGTCTTTGCTGTTCAGCTTCTATTTCCTTTAGGTGTGCTGTAAGATTTTGTATTTGGGATTTTTCTTGTTTCTTGAGATAGGCCTGGATTGCGATGTATTTTCTTCTCAGGACTGCCTTCACTGCATCCTAAAGCATTTGGATTGTTGTATTCTCATTTTCGTTTGTTTCCATATATTTTTTAATTTCTTCTCTAATTGCCTGGTTGACCCACTCATTCGTTAGTAGGGTGTTCTTTAACCTCCATGCGTTTGGAGGTTTTCCAGACGTTTTCTTATGGTTGATTTCAAGCTTCATGGCATTGTGGTCTGAAAGTATGCATGGTATGATCTCAATTCTTGTATACTTAGGAGGGGCTGTTTTGTGACCCAGTATATGATCTATCTTGGAGAATGTTCCATGTGCACTTGAGAAGAAAGTATATTCTGTTGCTTTGGGATGCAGAGTTCTAAATATATCTGTCAAGTCCATCTGATCCAATGTATCATTCAGGGCCCTTGTTTCTTTATTGACTGTGTGTCTAGATGATCTATCCATTTCTGTAAGTGGAGTGTTAAAGTCCCCTGCAATGACCACATTCTTATCAATAAGGTTGCTTATGTTTGTGAGTAATAGTTTTATATATTTGGGGGCTCCTGTATTCGGCGCATAGACATTTATAATTGTTAGCTCTTCCTGATGGATAGACCCTGTGATTATTATATAATGTCCTTCTTCATCTCTTATCACGGCCTTTAAAGTCTAGTTTGTCTGATATAAGTATGGCTACTCCAGCTTTCTTTTGGCTTCCAGGAGCATGATAAATAGTTCTCCATCCCCTCACTCTCAATCTGAAGGTGTCCTCAGGTCTAAAATGAGTCTCTTGTAGACAGCAAATAGATGGGTCTTGTTTTTTTATCCATTCTGATACCCTATGTCTTTTGGTTCGCGCATTTAATCCATTTACATTCAGTGTTATTATAGAAAGATATGGGTTTAGAGTCATTGTGATGTCCGTAGGTTTCATGCTTGTAGCGATGTCTCTGGTACTTTGTCTCACAGGATCCCCCTTAGGATCTCTTGTAAGGCTGGTTTAGTGGTGACGAATTCCTTCAGTTTTTGTTTGTTTGGGAAGACCTTTATCTCTCCTTCTATTCTAAATGACAGACTTGCTGGATAAAGGATTCTTGGCTGCATATTTTTTTCTGTTCATCCCATTGAAGATCTCCTGCCATCCCTTTCTGGCCTGCCAAGTTTCAGTAGAGATATCCGTCACTAGTCTTATTGGTCTCCCTTTATATGTTAGAGCACGTTTGTCCCTAGCTGCTTTCAGAATTTTCTCTTTATCCTTGTATTTTGCCAGTTTCACTATGATATGTCGTGCAGAAGATTGATTCAAGTTACGTCTGAAGGGAGTTCTCTGTGCCTCTTGGATTCCAATGCCTGTTTCTTTCCTCAGATCAGGGAAGTTCTCAGCTATTATTTCTTCAAGTACACCTTCAGCACCTTTCCCTCTCTCTTCCTCCTCTGGAATACCAATTATGCATAGATTATTTCTCTTTAGTGCATCACTTAGTTCTCTAATTTTCCCCTCATATTCCTGGATTTTTTTATCTCTCTTTTTCACAGCTTCTTCTTTTTCCATAATTTTATCTTCTAGTTCACCTATTCTCTCCTCTGCCTCTTCAATCCAAGCCGTAGTTGTCTCCATTTTATTTTGCAGCTCGTTGATAGCATTTTTTAGCCCTCCTGGCTGTTCCTTAGTCCCTTGATCTCTGTAGCAAGAGATTCTCTGCTGTCCTTTATACTGTTTTCAAGCCCAGCGATTAATTTTATGACTATTATTCTAAATTCACTTTCTGTTATATTGTTTAAATCCTTTTTGATCAGTTTGTTAGCTGTTGTTATTTCCTGGACGTTTTTCTGAGGGGAATTCTTCCATTTCATCATTTTGGATAGTCCCTGGAGTGGTGGGGGACTGCCTGGCACTTCCCATGTGCTGTCTTGAATAACTTGCATTGGTGGGCGGGGCCACAGCCAGACCTGATGTCTGCCCCCAGCCCACCGCTGGGGCCACAGTCAGACTGGTGTGCGCCTTCTCTTCCCCTCTCCTAGGGGCGGGATTCACTGTGGGGTGGCGTGGCCCCTCTCGGCTACTTGCACACTGCCAGACTTGTGGTGCTGGGGATCTGGTGTATTAGCTGGGGTGGATAGGCAAGGTGCACAGGGGCGGGAGGGTCAGGCTCAGCTAGCTTTTCCTTCAGAGATCTGCTTCGGGAGGGGCTCTGTGGCACCGGGAGGGAGTCAGACCCCCCGGAGGGATGCATCCGCAGAAGCACCCCTTTTGGTGTTTGAGCGGTGCAAGCAAGTTCCCTGGCAGGAACTGGTTCACTTTGGGATTTTGGCTGGGGGATGGGCGAGGGAGATGGTGCTGGCAAGCGCCTTTGTTCCTGCCAAGCTGAGCTCTGTCATCCAGGGCTCAACAACTCTCCCTCCCGTTGTCCTCCAGCCCTCCCGTTCTCCAAGCAGAGCTGTTAGCTTATAACCTTCCAGATGTCAAGTCCCGCTTGCTGTCGGAACACTCTCCGTCTGGCCCCTCTGCTTTTGTAAGCCAGACTCGGGGCTCTGCTTGGCCGGCAGGCCACCCCTCCGCCCCGGCTCCCTCCCGCCAGTCCGTGGAGCGTGCACCGCCTCTCTGCCCTTCCTACCCTCTTCCGTGAGCCTCTCGTCTGCACTTGGCTCTGGAGACTCCATTCTGCTAGTCTTCTGGTGGTTTTCTGGGTTATTTAGGCAGGTGTAGATGGAATCTAAGTGATCAGCAGGATGCACGGTGAGCCCCGCATCCTCCTACACCACCATCTTCCCAGGATCCCCCAATCTTAACTTTAAATATCTCCAATTTGCCAGTCTTTTCCTATATAATTATCATGTTTTGATTTCTAATTATGATTTTCCCCCTCATCCCCATGTCATGAAGATATTTTCCTGCATTATATTCTAGAAGTTTTCTCTCTCTCTTTTTAAATATTTCATACATAATATACCTGAAATTTATTTTTGTATATTGAATGATGTAGAAATCATGATTTATTTTTTCCATGTGAATACACAGTTAAATAAGCTCCATTAATTAAATAGACCACTCTTCCCACTGTACTTTCCCACTGTTTTGA
This sequence comes from Panthera uncia, assembly GCF_023721935.1. Classification (NCBI taxonomy): domain Eukaryota; kingdom Metazoa; phylum Chordata; class Mammalia; order Carnivora; family Felidae; genus Panthera; species Panthera uncia. Next base: position 106,269,539 of record NC_064809.1, on the reverse strand, counting down.
AACTTTTTCATAAATCTGCTGAATGTATGTGCCTGTTTCAGAATTTTTTCAAGGTAGTGTGCAATACAAATATCCATCACAAAACAGTCCTGAAAACCTCTATTGAGAATTGTCTCTCAACTTAGACACCATTGACTTATTCCTGATGTTATAGAGAAAATAGTGAATAGCTCACATAAAGTATGATGTTTGCCAAAAGGTTTTTTTTTTTGTTTCTAAAGAGACTTTTTCTTTTTTTTTTAAGTTTATTTATTTATTTTGACAGAGAGACAGAGAAAGAGAGACAGAGGGAGGGGAAGAGAGAAAGGGAGAGAGAAAATCTCAAGCAGGCTCTGTGCTGAGAGTGCTATGCCTGACATGGGAGTTGAACCCATGAACCACGAGATCATGACCTGAGCCAACACAAGAGTCTGATCTTAACTAACTAAACCATGCAGATGCCCCACTAAATAGATTTTTCATATTAAGAAAATACCTTCTGTTTCTAATCTCGTTTTTTAAGTAGTTTGTCATAACAGAGATTTGAACTTTATCAAAAGACTTTTCTTCATCTATCATATTATTCTATTATGTTTCTCTTTTTTCTTTCAATTTGATGTATTACTATGGCTGTCTTTTCAAAGGATAAACTAAATTTGCATTCCAGGAATAAATTTGAATTTGAGTGTGACCTATTATTATGTTTATATTTTGCTGATGAACTTTGTAAATATTTGTTTGAGGTTTTTATGTTTATATACATGAGAGATGTTAGCCTAATATTTTCATTTTTTGTAATGACTGTATCCAGTTTTGATAAATAGTTTATATTAGCATCATTGAAAAAAATAAACAGCTCATCCTTTCTTCCTCATATACTGAAGTATTTATATGAAACTCATGGGTTATTTCTTCTTCAAATATTTGAGAAGATTAACTGTAAAGTAATCTAGATTTGGAGTTTACTTTGTGGATAATGTCTTATCCATTCATGGTGAGGAATATTTGTTTATGTGTTCTCTTCATTACTAATTTTTCATTAGTAATTTATGTGTTATTTATGTGTTCTCTTCATTACTAGTTTTGACAATCTGCTCTCTTTATTTTTCTCCTTGATCCATCTTGCTAGGAGCTTATTAATTATATAAATAAATTTGATAAGATCTTCATTAGTTCCTTCTACATTCTTTAAATTTCATTTGCTCTGTTTATTCTTCTTAGAATGCACTCACACATGCACACACACACACACACACAAAGACATTTAAGGCTATAATTTGCTTTTAGATACACTCTGCAAGTTTTGATATGTTGATAATCTATGTTGATATGTTGATAATAATAGAAACTGGCAAGTCTTTAAGGGAAAAAGAAAAAGAAAGTGCTCAACTCACTTCTGTGTATTTCTCTTCTCCTTGTGATCCTGGGATCTTTTTTCCTGGCTGAAGATTTGCTTTGGTGAATTCAAACCAAATTAAAAGTATTTTTATTTCACTTCTCTAGTTGCTCATGAAAGTGGTTTTTTTTGTTTAAGTTTTTATTTAAATTCCAGTTAGTTAACATACAGCATAATATTACAGTGTAATACAGGTGTATATATAGTGATTCAACACTTTCATAAAATACGAGCTACTCTTCACAACAAGTTCTCTCCTTAATCTCCAAAATGTATTTAACCCAATCACTGCAACCACTTCCCTTCTGGTAACCATTTGTTCATTCTCTATACTTAAGAGTCTGTTTCTTGGTTTGCCTCTCTCTCATTCTCTCTTTTTCTGTGTTCATTTGTTTTATTTCTTAAAGTCCACATATGAGTGTAAACATATGGTATTTGTCTTTTTCTGACTAACTTACTTTGTTTAGCATAATACTCTATAGCTCCATCCATGTTGTTGCAATTGGCAAAATTTCATTCTTTTTTACAGCTGAGTAATAGTCCATTGTGTGTGTGTGTGTGTGTGTGTTTGTGTGTGTGTGTGTGTGTGTGTGTGTGTGTGTATACCACATCTTCTTTAACCATTTATCAGTTGATGGATACTTGGGCAGTTTCAATAATTTGGCTACTACAGATAATGCTGCTATAAACATCAGGATGCATGTATCACTCTGAATTAGTATTTTTATATTATTTGGGTAAATATCTAGTAGTGCAATTGCTGGATTGTAGGGTAGTTCTATATTTAAGTTTTTGAGGAAACTCCATACTGTTTTTTCAGAGTTTCTGTGCCAGTTGGCATTCCCACCAACAGTACAAAGCTTCCCATTTCTCCACATCCTCACCAACACCTGTTGTTTCTTATGTTGTTCATTTTAGCCATTCTGACATGTGTGAGGTGATAATAAACGTAGTTTTGATTTACATTTTCCTGGTGATAAGTGGATGTTGAGCACCTTTTCATGTATCTGTTGGCCATCTGTATGTCTTCTTTGGAAAAATGTCTATTCATATTTTCAACTCATTTTTTACTTGGATTGTTTGTTTCTTAGGTGTTGAATTTTGTAAGATTTTTGTAGATTTTGGGTATTAACCCTTTATTGGTGATATCATTTGCAAATATCTGGGTGAACATTATTTTAATCTAAGCTATTATATTATAGTTCAAACATAAATACTGTTTCTGGATATTTTGTGAAAATATGAAAATTATCATTTTTAGAAAAATGATAATTACTAGAAGATTATTATACTAGTCTTGACAAAAACATGAACGTAACATTCACAGGTCCTTTGGATAGAATGGTGACAAATGGTTAGTTTTGTTGTATCTTTTAAAATAAACCTGTGAGTATTTTCCATGGTATTAGAAGAGAAGGGACAGGAGAGGAGAGGGTAGAGAGAATTGAGAATGATGGATCCAGGTACTTTTGCCTTAAGAACAAGAGAAATTATTTCATTCTCACTTAGGCTTAAACTGAGTTAGGTTCTCCCATCACAGAGGTGATATGGCTGTTGCAATTTACATTTCTATATTTCCTATATTGAAATACACACATGCACACACACACACACACACACACACACACATAATTAGATTGACTGCCTATCCCAAGGTAGTCACCATAATCAGGATGGTTTTTAGTCTCAACCAGTATGCACACAATAAGAGCAAATGGAAAGATAAGTCCCAAAGAAAGTTATGGTGGTATCGTAGTGAGAAAAAGGAACAAATACTTACAAATAAAATGCAGAGGGAAATTCTATTGTAATCATGAATAAAATGTTCATAAGCAGAGTCTGGATTACAGATTATTCAAAAGCAGAAAAAGATTTGATCTTACATCATAGAGGATTTAATGAGAAAACTTAAAAAAAAAACCTGGCAATGATGAGAGACCCCATACTCTGGGAGTATCCTAAAACTTTGATATGTCTTATGACTTCAAGTGTTACTGCTTAGAAATGTAAGTATTCAATATGGTTGAAAGTAGGAGATCACAATTTCATTTATTGTATGAAATATTTGATTAGGTTTCTGTGCACCAGCACTAAATATTGTAAATCAATTTATCAATTAAAATAGTTAACCATTTTCTTCTTTTAAACATGATTATTCAATTACTTTTGTGTAAAACATTGATACAGACAATTTTTATATTCTCTCCTCTCCTGGTCAAAGCATCAAAAATGCTGCATTAAGTTTTAAATGACATGGTCCATAGGTATATACTCCTAAGAGGCTAATTTATTAATGCTTAATTCTTCAGATTATTTTCTTAGTAGCATTTTGGTTTTGCTAATGACATCAATAATGCAGAAATAAATCAGGTAATTTAAAATCAATTATAAGGAAGCACACATTTTGAATTAAAAATAATTCTAATTAACTAAATCCTCAGCAATTATAGCCATCTGGATTTATCAGAAATACTTGAATTTTGGTATGCTTGATATTTAAAAAACTATGCAATATGTGTTTAAACTGTTAATGCCTCTTCACCTTTGATTTGAGGCTGTAAATGGAAGAAATAAAGTTTGATTATTTTTTTTCCTTTTGAGAACAAACCTACTGACATCTAGTCTCAGATTGGATCTAGCTTCAGGGTTGTTTTAAAAGCTTCATCAATATGACTTTATAAGAGACCCATATGGTAGCAGGTACATTTTCTTCCATGAACTACAGTGCTTACACAAATACTCAAAGCTATTGCATGATTCATAAAATATTTAAAAGCATTTAGTGATGACAGTTTCTAAATGACTAAATGGTGACCTCAATTACACTGAACCATTTAGCTAAAGACGTGTTTTTCCATAATCAATGTTTATCTTTAAATAGGATTTCATGTATATACAAATATTTATTGTCTGTTTTTCTGTACAATCAGGTTTCAATAATTTTTCAAACCTAAAAATAGAACTTGAAAAACAAAAACAAATGGATCACATTTTCAGAGGTATTTTTAAAATCTGAAAACAATCTTATTAAATTTATTACCACATAATTTCAGGTATTGACACTCATGTATCTGTATCATGTAACTTTCTCTAACAAAACTTGAGAAAATGAATCTCAATATTTTCCCCAGAGTTCATGTATTTCTTTCAGATATAATAACAGTAATCAGTCTAATTTTCTATTGTATGTATCATTTATTGAACGGCTTCTACAAGATAATTACTAGGCTAGATCTCTGTGTTAGGTAAGAAAAGTAGCATAACAATTGCGCCTGAATATCTGAGGGATCAAGCCAATCAAAATTTTCTTCTTGTTCATGTGGTACTTAGCAGAAAAGCCATTCAGGATCCAGGCACCCACTTTTACTTTCACCACTGTATAGGATCTCTTTATCAGATGCACCAAGCCAGAGGAGAGAACATTTAGGAAGTTTTCAAAGACTCAGTTTGGAAGTGGCTCACATAATTTTTACTCATTTTCCAAAACCCTGTTGTGTAGCCACATCTACATGCATGCAAGGTTAGGAAACAGCCTATTTATTTGTATGCTTAGAACAAAGAAGGGATCTATGTTGGTGAAGAGTTAGTAAGCTTTGCCATCCTAGGTAAATACATTCAAATACATATTCATTTATTTGTTCTAGTTTTTATTTACATTCTAGTCGGTTAGCATACAGTGAATTGGATAACATTTAGTAATTCATCACTTACATACAGCATCCAGTGTTAATCACTATTAATGTCCTTCTTAATCCCCATCACCCACTTAACCCATCCCCCTACCACCTTGCCTCCTGTAACCCTCAGTTTGTTTTCTATAGTTAAGTCTGCTTCCTGGTTTGCCTCTATTTTTTGCTTTCATGTGTTCATCTATTTTGTTTTCTTAAATTCCTCTTATGAATAAAATTATATGGCATTTGTCTTTCTCTGACTTCTTTTGCTTACCTTAATACTCTCTAACTCCATCCACATCATTGCACATGACAAAATTACATTCCTTTTTATGACTGAGTAATATTCAATTGTATATATATATACCACATCTTCTTTAACCATTCATTAGTTGGTGGACATTTGAACTCTTTCCATAATTTGTTGACAATGCTGCTATAAACATAGGAGTGCATGTATCCCTTCAAAACAATATCTTTTTTTATCCTTTGGGTAAATACCTGGTAGTGAAGATGCTGCATAGTAGGGTCATTCTATTTTTAAGTTTTTGAAGAACCTCCATACTATTTTCCAGAATGCTGCACCAGCTTATATTCCCACCCACAGTGTAAGAGGGTTCGCCTTTATCCGCATCCTTGCCAACACCTGTTGCTTCATGTGTTATTCATTTTATCCATTCTGGTGTGAGGTGATATCTCATTTAGTTTTGGCTTTTATTTCTCTGATGATGAGTGATATTGAGCATCTTTATATGTAATTGTTAGCCATCTTCATGTCTTCTTTAAAAAAATGTCTCTGGGGCGCCTGGGTGGCTCAGTCGGTTAAGCGACCGACTTCAGCTCAGGTCACGATCTCGCGGTCCCCAAGTTCGAGCCCCGCGTCGGGCTCTGGGCTGATGGCTCAGAGCCTGGAGCTTGCTTCCGATTCTGTGTCTCCCTCTCTCTCTGCCCCTCCCCCATTCATGCTGTGTCTCTCTCTGTCTCAAAAATAAATAAACGTTAAAAAAAATTTTTTTTTAAAATAAAAAAAATGTCTCTTCATATCTTTTGCCCATTTCTTAACTGAATTATTATTATTTTTTTAGGTATTCAGTTTGAAAGGTCTTTATAAATTTTGGATAGTAATCCTTTACCAGATATGTCATTTGCAAATATCTTCTTGCATTATGAAGGTTGTCCTTTAGTTTTGTTGATTGTTTCCTTAGCTGTGTAGAAACTTTTTATCTTGATGAAGTCCCAATGGTTTATCTTTGGTTTTGATTCCCTTGCCTCTGGCGAAATATCTAGTAAGAAATTGCTACAGCCAAGTGCAGAGAGGTGGCTGCCTATGTTCTCCTCTAGGATTTTCATGAAGTTTTTATCCATTTAGAATTTATTTTTGTATGGTGTTAGAAATAAGGTTCATTATTTGCATTTTGCAAATAATGTTGCAGTTTTCCTAATGCCATTTATTGAAGAGAATGTGTTTTTTTCATTGGATAGTCTTTCCTGCTTTGTTGAAATCAGTTGACCATTTAGTTGTAGGTCCCCATCTGGGCTTTCTATTCTGTTCCATTGATCTACATGTTTGTTTTTGTGCCAGTATCATACTGTCTTGATCACTACAGCTTTATAATATAATTTGAAGTCCAGGATTGTGATGCCTCCAGCTTTGCTTTTCCTTTTCAAGATTGCTTTGACTATTTGGGATCTGTTGTGGCTCCACACAAATTTTAGGATTGTTTGTTCCAGCTCTGTGAAAAAATGCTGGTGGTATTTTGGTGGAGATTGCATTAAATGTGTAGATTTCTTTGGGTAGCACAGACATTTTAACAATATTTGTTCTTCCAATCCATGATCATGGGTTGTTTTTCCATTTCTTGGTGTTATTTTCCATTTCTTTCATAAACGTTCTATAGTTTTCAGAGTACAGATCTTTTACCTCTGGGTTAGGTTTATTCTTAGGTATCTTATGGTTTATGGTGCAATTGCAAATGGGATTGACTCCTTAATTTCTTTTTCTGCTGCTTCATTATTGTATAGAAATCCAACAGATTTATGTACATTGAGTTGCCATCTTGTGACTTTACTGAATTCATGTATCAGTTCTAGCAATTTTTTGGTATTGTCCTTTGGTTTTTTTTTTTATTTAGAGTATCATGTTAACTGTAAATAGTGAAAGTTTGACTTCTTCCTTGCTGATTTGGATGCCTCTTATTTCTGAGGCATAAGACTTCCAGTATTATGTTAAATAACAGTGGTGAGAGTGAACATTCCTGTCTTGTTCCTGACTGTAGAGGAAAAGGTCTCAGTTTTTCCCTATTGAAGATGATCTGAGTTGTGGGTCTTTCATAAATGCCTTTATGATGTTGAGGTATGTTCCCTCTACCCCCACTTTGTTGAGGGTTTCTATTGAGAATGAATGCTGTACTTTGTCAAATGCTTTTTCTGCATCTATTGAGAGGATCATATGGTTCTTATCCTTTCTTTTATTAATGTGGTGTATCACATTGATTGATTTGCAAATATTGAAACAACCTTGCAGCCTAGGAGTAAAATCACACTTACTCATGAACAATTCTATTAATGTACTATTGGATTCATTGTACTGGTATTTATTTGAAAATTTTACATCCATGTTCATAAGGGATAGTGGCCTATAGTTCTCTTTTCTAGTGGAATTTTTGTCTGGTTTTGGAATCAGGAAATGCTGACCTCACAGAACAAGTTTGGAAATTTTCCTTCCATTTCTATTTTCTGGACTAGTCTTAGAAGAATAGGTATTAACTCTTCTTCAAATTCCATCTCATTACTGGTTATATGTCTGTTCAAGCTTTCTATTTCTTTCTGTTTCAGTTTTAATTGTTTATATGTTTTTAGGAATTTTTAAATTTCTTCTGATTGCACAATTTGTTGGTATATAATATTTCATAATAGTCTCTTATAAATGTTTAATTTATCTGATGTTTGTTGTTATTTCTCCTCTCTTATTTGTGATTTCATTTATTTGGGTCCTTTCTCTTCTTTTTGATGAGCTTAGCATGGTTTATCAATTTTATTAATTTTTTCAAATAACCAGCTACTAATTTTATTGATCTGTTGTGGGTTTTTTCCCTATATCATTTATTTCTGCTCCAATCTTTATTATTTCCCTTCTTCTGCTGACTTTATGTTTCATTTGTTGTTCTTTCACTAGCTCCTTTAGGTCTAAGGTCAAATTGTGTATATGAGTTTATTCTTGCTTCATGACATAGGCCTGTTTTGCTAAATACTTCCCCATTATGACCACATTTGCTGCATCCCAAGGTATTGGAATATCATGCTATCATGTTCATTTGTTCTCATGCATTTTTAAATTTCTTCTTTAATTTCCTGGTTGATCTTTACAAATTCTTTAGTATGATATTCTTTAACCTCCATGTATTTGTGGTCTTTCCAAATTTGTCTTGTGGTTGACTTCAAACTTACTAGTGTTGTGGTCAGAAAATATGCACAGTATGATCTCAGTCAATCTTTTTTTACTTGTTGAGTCCTGATTTGTGACGCAACATGTGGTCTATTCTAAAGAATCTTTCATGTGCACTCAAAAAGAATGTGTATTCTGCTGCTTTAGAATGAAAAGTTCTGAACACATCTGTTAAGTCCATCTGGTCTAGTATGTCATTAAAATCATTGTTTACTTGTTGATTTTCTGTTGTCCATTGTTGTAAGTGGGGTGTGAAAGTGCCCTAGTATGATCGTATTATAATCAATGAGTTCCCTTATGTTTGCTATGAATTGGTTTATATATCTGGGTTCTTCCACATTGGGAGCATAAATATTTACAATTGTTAGATCATCTTGTTGGATAGTCCCCTTTATTATGATATAGTGCCCTTCTTCATCTTGTTAGTCTTTGATTTAAAACCTAGTTTGTCTGATATAAGTGTATGCTCCCCTGGCTTTCATCGGAAATTCATTTGCTTGGTAAATGTTTCTCCACCCCCTCACTTTCAATCTACAGGTGGTTTTAGGCCTAAAATGAGTCTCTTATAGGCAGCATCAGATGGGTCTTGTGTTGTTTTGTTTTTTTTTTAATCCGTTCAGATACCTTATGTCTTTTGATTGGAGCATTTAGTCCACTTACATTCAGAGTGATTATTGATAGATACAAATTAAATGTCATTGTGTTACCTGTAAATTTGGTGCTTCTGGAGATTTTATGTTTTGTTCTTGTCTTTGTCACTTTAATATTTAATATTAATATTATTTAATATTTCTTTAAATTTCCTTTAATATTTCTTGCAGGGCTGGTTAAGAGGTCACAAACTCCTTTAGTTTCTGTTTGTCTGGGAAACTCTTTATCCCTCCTATTCCAAATTAGAGCCTTCCTGGATAGAGTATTTTTGGCTTCAGATTTTTCCCATTCAGCACATTAAAGGCATCATGCCATTCCCTTCTGGCCTGCCAAATTTCTGTGGAGAGATCCGAGGCTAGCCTTACAGATCTTCCCTTGTAAGTTAAGGACTTCTTTTGTGTTGCTGCTTTTAGGAGTTTTTTCTTTATCTCTATATTTTGCAAATTTATCTACAATACATCTTGGTGTTGGGCTGTTTTTGTTAATTTTGAAGCAAGTTCTCTGTGTCTCCTGGATCTGGATATCTGTTTCCTTCTCCAGATTAGGGAAGTTTCCAGCTATTATTTCCTCAAATAAACTGTCTGCACCCTGTCTGACCCCTTTTCTCTCTCTTGCTCTTCTGGAAGTCTTATGATACCAATGTTATTATGTTTTATGGATTCACTGATTTTCCTAAGTCTACTGCAATGTTCTGATATCTTTCTTTACTTCTTTCGTTCAGCTTCATTATTTTCTATAGTTCTAGCTTCTATATCACTTATTCCTTCCTCCACTTCTTGCATGCTTGTGGTCATTACAAACAACCAGTTTTGAATCTCAGTTTTATTGCATTTTTTAAATTTTGGCCTGATTGGTTTTAAGCTCTCTTTTCTCTGTGGTAAAGGTATCCCTGATGTCTTCTATACTTTTCTCAAGCCTAGTGAGTGTCCATATCATTGTTGCTTTAAATTCTGGGTCAGATGTATTACTTATATCTGTTTCAGTTAGTTCCCTGGCCATGATCTTTTCCTGTTCTTTCTATTGAGATGAATTCCTCTGTCTTGGCATTTTGTGTAGGTCTCTGTCTCTTTCATGTTAGGATAACCTGTTATGTTTCCTGTTTCTGAAAGTAATGGTTTTATGAAGAAAAAGTCATGATGGTTTTATGAAGAAGAAGTCACTCCAGGGTCTGGTGATTCAGGATGTGTACCTGATGTGTATTATGTGCACTCTGATGCCTTGTTTTGGCTGCTCTTCCTCAGGGAAATCCTCTGTGGAGTTTTTCCTTGCCTACAGTGTTGGGGTGGGGGGGGAGTGTTTGGACCTTGGCCATAGTGTGGTGGGTTTTAATTAGGTGTGCTCTTTCTGCTTGTTAAAAGAGACCTGATCCACTAGAACTGGAGCTTTGTAGAACTCTATGGTCCAGATGTGATACATGAAGGAATTTGCACTGATCTTCTGGAGGAGGGGCCTACTCTAGGTCTTATAAACACTTGCCTGAGGAAAGCCACACAATCAGAATGTACGGGTTGGGATTTAGTGTAAACAGCTTAGGTAGCCAGTGTTGATGCTGTGCTATTTACTGAAGTGAATTCATGCTGAGGGGCAGTCAGAGGAAATGGCACCAGTCAACTCCTTTGTGGAGAAAGGAGCTCACATTTGCTACTGTCAGAGAAGTCCTCACAGAAGTGCAAATAATCTCCCCTTGTGTTTCCTAGGCATTTTTTAGATCACTGATTTCACACTTTGTTCAGGTTGCTTGCATTCCTGCAGCAGCACAGTGTACTTTAGGGTCTATCCCAAACAGCCCTGGTGAGTTTTAAAACCACAAACTTTAGGGACCTGTTGTATCAGCTTCTTTTGCTGGTCTTCTCACCACAGTAGAATTGATGCAGGTTTGACCAAGAAGGGCAGTTGCACCAGAGCACAGGTGTGTGGAATTTGGAGTGAAGCACATTAAACAGCCAGTGTCAGGGTTAGCTTCCCTCAGCAGGTGTCGCTACACCTATGTGGAGGGGGGAAATCATGCCCCCCAGCTCCTTTGTCCCCAGAGAGCCAATACCACCTGCCTCAGATGTGCTCCAAGAAGAGCAAACAGTCTCTTCCATTGCGTCTTAGGTGATCCTCAGTGCCATTTACCCCTGGGTTACCTGCCTGTCTTCTCCACAGGAGCACTGCAGAGCCCTCACGGCTCTAAACCAGCCACAACATGAAACTCTAAAACTTATCTTTGAGTCCTGCTGCTTGCAAAAACTCATGAAAATCAGCCCCTCTCATTTTCCCAGTCATTGACATTGGGGAAGTGTTCTCCTTGTACAATTCCCTGTGCACTCCTCTCTCTCCCTCCTCTCCACAGCACCTGTGATCCATTTCTCCTCCAAACTACATCTCTGCACCTCCTACCTTCCATGATGTGGCTGGCTCCTTCTCTCAGTCTAGTTGTGCAGTTTGTTCTGTCAGTCCTCAGATTTCTCAGCTTTTCAGAATGATTTGATGTTTCTCTAGCTGTGTTTGAGGAACAAGGCAATCTTAGGATTCTCTTACTCCTCTGCCATCTTAACTTCTCCCTCATTTAGTAGTACTTTAGATCTATGTTCTTTTAATTTTGACCTCTTTAAAAAGCCAAATGAGGGGCGCCTGGGTGGCGCAGTCGGTTAAGCGTCCGACTTCAGCCAGGTCACGATCTCGCGGTCCGTGAGTTCGAGCCCCGCGTCAGGCTCTGGGCTGACGGCTCGGAGCCTGGAGCCTGTTTCCGATTCTGTGTCTCCCTCTCTCTCTGCCCCTCCCCCGTTCATGCTCTGTCTCTCTCTGTCCCAAAAATAAATAAAAAACCGTTGAAAAAAAAAATTTAAAAAAAATGTTTAAAAAGCCAAATGAAAAAAAAAGATCAAATAATATGATGACTATTAGAACTAATCATCTGCATTAGCAAATAAATGCAGTATCTGAAATCCATAAACATTATTTCATTTAAAATGTAAAGCAATAGTTGGCTATGTATTTTTCTTTTAATTTTTCAAAATGAAAACATTTCAATTTCTTCAATCTATTAAAACGTTTTCAAAATTCTGGTATGAGTGTGTGATAACAGAGCTTTCATTGTTAACATATGAAGCTATTTAAGAGAAATCTATTTACCAAATGAGAATAGGAAGAATCTTCTTAGTTTCACATACTATCTTAGCAGCATTCAATATTTAACCTTATATTTAATGTTTGAAGAAATTATGTATGTATTATGTATGAAGAAAATTCCAAGCAATGGGTCTTCAGTTATTATGTTAATCATTTGCCTTTTTTTCTTCAAATGTACTGTAAACTAGTTGACATATACATTTATAGACATGTACGGTATCTTATTAAATGGTAAATTTCTGGTAGATAGCACACTGGTTGCCACATCTGAGACCCTTACTGTAAGCATTTGCTGAATGAATGGATGGAATATTTTGTGCTTATGGCTTATGCATAGATTGCAGAGTGCCATGACACAGATTTAAATTAGGTCATTTGTTCTTTAATAAATTTTATTCAATCTTGGTCCTATCCTTGCTTTTTCTAAAAAAAAAAAAAAAAAAAAAAAAAAAAAAAAAAAAAAAAAAAAAAAAGATAAAGAGAAATTTCCTCAGATGCAAAGCACAAGAGGAAGGAGCCTTTGGGGAAGAATGAGATTCCCAAAAACGCAGGGCTTTATGGTGGGGCAACAATGGCAATGCCACTTAATGTGTTTAAATGTAATGCTGGAGGACAAAATGAAAAGATAAGATTAGATAGGATGGTTTTAAGAAGTAATGTCTGCAGTTAATTGAACAAGAGAAATGAGGACAATGTTGTAAGGAAGAGAGCAGTGTGAGCAAAGGTCCCTTGGAAAAAAAAAAATCAGGGTAGGAAATTGAAAGTTAAGTCATTGTGGCTACCGTTTCATAAGTAATCTCACTGTCACATCAATTCCATATTAAGTGCTACCACAAAAAGCTTCTAATAGTTATATTTTATTCCATCATTAATCTGTTCATTCATTCATTCAAAATATAGTGAGCATCTTTCATCTGGACACTATATAAATTACTGTGGAGTACAATGACAGTTGACAACAATCCTCAGTCTTACAAGGAAAGCAAAAGTAAATAGCCAATTAAAATGAAAACAATTACCTTTAATGCAGAAAAAAAAAAAATGCTGTGTCAGGACTTCTGGGTGGCTCAATCAGTTGAGTGCCTGACTTCGGCTCAGGTCATGATCTCACGGTTTGTGAGTTCAAGCCCCATGTCAGGCTCTGTGGTGACAGCTCAGAGCCTGGAGCCAGCTTCAGATTCTGTGTTTCCCACCCTCCCCCCTGCTCCTCCCCTGCACCCTCTCTGTCTCTCTCTCTCTCAAAAATAAATAAACATGAAAAAAATTTTAAAAAAATGAAAAGAAAAAGAAAGTGCTCTGGGGATAGGTGCAAATGAGTTGCTAATTATTCTTAAATGAGGAGAAAATTTAGGAAGGGTTTTTCAGAAGTAATAGTTTTCTAGCCAAATCTTGAAAGAAGAATGGGTACAAGAGGCAAATGAGGAAGTGGAGTGAAAAGGCTCTTCAAGTGCTGTAAACAGCCTGTTTAAGGAATACTGATGTGTTGTGTTTATGAGGCTGTGGTAGTTGGTGTGTTTATAAGCACAGAGTGCATGGCAGTGAGAGTGAATTGAGAACAGACAGGACCACATGCAGATAGTGAATTTTATTCTGTATGCAGGAAAATGTTATTCAGAATCTTAAGTAGAAAAATAAATTGGTTTAATTTACATCTTATAAAGATCACTCTTCTGATTCCATGGGGAATGGCTGGAGAGGCATGTGTGAGCAAGGATGAACCAAATAAAAGACTCAGAGTCTCTGCCAAAGACTGAGTCCCTAAAATTGGAGGAGTGGATTGATTCAGAAACTAACAGATAGAATCACTCTGGAAACTGCAAATGAGTCCCTGTTATCTAATGAATAAAGTATATTTGTCCTTACCTTTAAACACAAAAATCTTTCATTTTTTTTTCTTTCAATGTATCTTTCTAACTAAACTATACTTCTAATAACACTTGTACTCCATAAAACCACTTGATGTTTTCCCTCAGGAATCTTGATTTTTTTCTCTTTAGAATATGGACACCACACATCCATCAAATGTCACTTTTACCAGTAATTGCTTTTTTGAATAAAATCTTCTTTATTAAATGATAGCCTCTATTAAGGAGAAATAAAATCCTATATTTTTGTTTCTACTCGCTCATAGTAAACAGAATGTCTAAAATTTTCTGTATCACCATATGTGTGAATAAACGCATAAATGAAATATTAGTATTTGACCTAGTTTTTTTCTTCATAAACAAACGTAATTTGAAAAATTGAAGGAACCATCAAAAATGTACATTCTGTGTTTAATAAACATAGACTAAATTTATAAATTCTGTGGGATAATCAAAATAATGAATTTTATCATATGTGATTAGGATTTCACCAGATGTCTTCATGAATCTCTCCCATCTCAGCAACTTCATCAGTAGAAAGAAATTGACTTTAAGAATGGGAAAAAATACTTCTGAAAATCTGACCCCTTGTAAATAAGAAAACACTGAAAATTCTATAGTTGCAAATAGTGTCTTTCTTAATAGTTTCTTGAAAATAAATAAGTTTGGAATTCTTTTGAACAAAGAAAATCATGAAAGTAGAAAATGGAAATTGCTATCATAGCCATGTAAATTCCAACCCTTTGACTATTTTATCAGTTTTTATGAACTTATGCTTATCCCAAGAATTTATTTGTGGTAAAATTAAGATGGATCTCTCTCTCTCTCTCTCTCTCTCTCTCTCTGTCTCTCTCTCTCTCTCAAAAGTAAATAAAATGTAAAAAGAAATAAAAAAAGAAGAGGTGACTGGGTGGCTCAGTTGGTTAAGCATCCGACTTCGGCTTTGGTCATGATCTCATGGTTTGTGAGTTAGAGCCCCGTGTAGGGCTCTGTGCCGACAGCTCAGAGCCTGGAGCCTGCTTCAGATTCTGTTTCTCCCTCTCTCTCTGCTCATCCCTCACTTGTGCTCTGTCTCTCTCTCTCTCAAAATTAAATAAAATGTAAACAAATAAATAAAAATAATAAATAAAGATGCATCCAGTTTGACAACTTATTATAGAAAACATTGTAACTATGACTATGTGCTGAGAATTTAAGATTAAAATGATAGCAGCATTTGATTCTCTTTTGAAGGGTAACTTTACTAGAATGTGATAACATCTATAAATTATATCACTCAAGTATATTTATTGATGGTTATTTTCATATAGACAATTAAATTTTTATATAAAATCAGAATAGTGTTGCTCTAATGCTTATATAAAGTAGAAATATCCTGGTTAAATCTGGTAATGCCCTAGAAAAACTTTCAAAGGGAAAGTACAACTTACATTGATTTATCCTTCTTTCTAAAATGAAAGATGTGTGTGTGTGTGTGTGTGTGTGTGTGTGTGTGAGCATGCACACATGCTTGTGTGTGTGCATATAGTGAAAATAATTAAAAAATATAAATAATAAAAAGGAGGAATTTTCTCCATAATCTAGAGACTATCATTGTTAAGGATATTTTAATATATGCTCTGTTAATATATCATATTTTAATGTATTTTAAAATGAATTATATACATAACATGTTGTAAACATTTTCAGTTAAAATTAAACTAATGTTTTTAAAATGATTAAATATTCTTCTTCAAATTCATTTGAAATGGCTAACTATTCCATATGTGTTTACTATTCCATATGTGTACCATAACACACTTGATTTTATCCATTGCTGGACATGTAGGTTGCTTCCAATTCTTTGTGTGTATCTGTGTTTATGTAGGTGCTACTACTTTGCAGATTTTGACTCTACAGATTGTGTATCTTTTTGGCATTTTTAATATGAATTCTAAAATAGAAATACTTCTTCAAAGCAAATGTGCACACATATATTTCTATCAATATATTTTGTTTAACTGAACTCTAGAAAGGTTGTACCAGTGTATAATCTCACCAACAGAGGATGAGAGCATTAATTTCCTTCACATCACCACTAAGTTTGTAGTTTTTAAACAATCTTTGCCTATTTAGTTGGTATTGGGTATTAATAAGTCCAAAACACAATTATTCCTGACTCCCCTATGACTCGATTATCCAAGCTATAAAAAGAAAAGGTTGTGAGCTTTTTCACCAAGACATTTTTAAAAAGGAAACTAAATGTAAATACTTCCCATATAAAACATCAAATTTATAATTTTTTTAAACAACAGATGATTATTAGGTTTAACATTTATTTTGAGACCCAGATATCTTATATATGGTCTCTTTGTGATCTATTATATTATCTGTGATTATGTTTTATTTTTTAATGTTTTCCAATGAGGGATTTTGTTTCTCACAATCTACCATTCTCATAATAATATTTGGCAGGTTTTACTTCAGGTGGCTGGGTATGTTGGGGTGTGTGAAAGAGTCTGAATGGAATTAAGGAAGAACAAAGAGCATCTTTTCAATTTAGAAAGAGTAAAAAAAGCAAAACAAAACAAGTTCTTTTTTACTTTGTTTTTTTTTATTTTTAATTAAAAAATTTGTTTTAATTTATTTTTGAGAGACAGAGAGAGACAGAGTGTGAACAGGGGAGGGGAAGAGAGAGAGAGAGAGAGAGAGAGAGAGAGAGAGAGAGAATCCCAAGCAGGTTCTTCACTGTCAGCACAGAGCCCAATACAGGGCTTGATCTCATGAATGATGAGATCATGACCTGAGCCAAAATCAAGAGTCAGACACTCAACTGACTCAGGCATCCAGGCACCCCAGTTCTTAATTTCTAGTATGGCAAAGAAGAGAGCATCAATAGCAACAACAACAACAAAAACAAAAAACAAAAAAATAAAAACTAACAACAAAAACAGCAAAAAAACACCTGTAGTGTTTATTGTTGTATGGAGGTGAATGGACATAATGAATTATATTAATATGTTTGTTTGTTTCTCCTTTGTCTACTATAGCCAAATTTTATTTATCATTTCAAAGAAACCAACTCTTAGTTTGGTTGATCTTTTTTATTGATTTCTGGTCTCTATTTCATTGATTTCTGCTCTAACCTTTGTTATTTCCTTTCTTCTGCTAACATTGGCATAGTTTGTTCTATTCCTCGTTATTTAAGTTAAGATATTTATTTGGGATCTTTCTTGCTTTTAATGTAGATGTTTATTATTGTTAATTTCCCTCTTAGACATGCTTTTGCTGCATTCCACAAGTTCTGATATGTTGTATTTCCACTTTTGTTTGTTCCAAGAAAGTTTTTTATTTCCCCATTAATTCCTTCTATGATCCATTGTTCAATAGACTGTTATTTAATTTCCATGTGTTTGTGAATTTTCCAGTTTTCCTCTTGTTATTTGATTTTTAGTTTCATGCCATTGTTGTAAGAGAACTTGGTATGATTTCAATTTTCCTGAATTTGCTAAAACTTGTCTTGTGCCCTAACACGTGGTCTATCCTAGAAAATGTTTCACATACACTTGAGAAGAATGTGTATTCTGCTGTTGTTAGATACAGTGTTCTCTATATGTCAGTTAATTTCATTTGTTTTGTAGTGTTGTTCAAATCCACTGTTTTCTTATTCTCTGTTTGGATGATCTGTCCATTGTGAAGAGTGGGGTATTATTGTCTCTAACTATTATTGTCGTAATGTTTATTCTTCCTTGTAGCTCTGTTAGTTTTTTGCTTTATATATTTAGGTGCTTTAATGTTGGTCACAAATAATTACAGTTGTGATTTCTTCTTGATATATTAACCACTATGTCATAATATAAAGATTTTGTCTCTTTTTATCTGAGCCCAAATCAAGAGTCAGATGCTTAACTGACTGAGCCACAAGAAATCCTTGATTTCTTAACATTAGTGTGCATTTATGTAATGGGGTTCCTCTTTCAGATTTTACAGGCTTGTTTGGCAGACCATTCTTCACCAATCAGTTCACTTTAGGTTTCTGGGTATGTTTGCTAGTAATACCCATCACTAAGCAGGGCCTGCTATTATGGTCTATTTTGGGGTGAGGTAACTCTTTGAGGTCTAAGGATGGGGATGGGGTGGTGCCACCATCTTAGAACAACTGGATACTGAGAACAGTCAGAGAACTGCTGGCTTGTTTTTCTACCCAAGTGAGGATTCAAGGTAGGCTGTTCATTTGCCTGGATTCTCTAGTCAGGTTTACTAGATGGTTAGGAACAGTCATTATATTCAGTAGTAGATGGGTCTATGAATTAGACTTTCCAATAGGGCCGGACTTAGGGCCTGTACCACTCATTATTTGGGAATCTGAATGAGGCCAGATTGTGCACTGAATTCTCTAGTCAGGTGAGTCATTGAATGTGCACTGTGTTCAATTGTCACTGCATATAGTGTTGTTAATTGGGTGATCCAGCTTCCCACATGCTCTGGTTAAGTCCCTTGTTTTGTAAGGCTAAAGGACATATTCATCAATGATTGGGGTTATGAATTAGATTTCCTTCCTGGGCTCAATGGGGAAGTACCTCTAAAGGTTGTAAAACTCTTAGTTGTCTTTACTCAAGCTGACCTAAACCCCAAGTTACTTGAGTGAACAAGTCCACTGGCTTTGCTCTTCAAACTATTGACTCTTCCCTCCACCTCTCAGCTCAAGTGCTGCTAGGCTGCACAAGTTCCAAGAGTTGATACCAGCACTTCTGATCAGATAGGGCTAAATGACATTCTCTACAGTTGGTAGGAATGTGATTCAGCTCCTTGCCTGGGTGTGGGAAAACTGGGCTCTAGAGCCAACAAACTCCTCATTTAAGGAAATGAATCAGGCATATCTGTACCCCAAAAAATTTTCTGGCCAGAGTGGATCCCCAACTTGGTTCTGCAGATGAGCAAAGCCACTGGTTGCAATCACTACTTGGGCACTGCAGTTATGAACTCAGTCTGCCAAGATTTCTCTGCTGGTTGTTGTAAGCCCCTCCTCCCATTTCATCACAGTAATATGTCCAGTGGTTAGGCCCTGCAGATTACCCTGTAGTTCCCATTGTGTGAAATTAGAGTTGGGGCTCCTACAAAGTAACATGTAATGATGATGATGGGGGGAATTTTCCCTCCTTGGTTTCTTTTCCCACTGGAGGAATTGGAGGTTCAAGGGAGACCTCTTAATGTCATGCTGGGCTGCCCTGGGAAAAGAGCAATGTGGTCCATGAGTAACTTTCACCTTTCAATTTGTCTGTCTTGTTCTCTGTGGTGCAGAAGGTGCTTCAACCTCATCCCCATGTGCTAGGATTCACTCAGTGGTGTATTGTTCTCAAACAGTTATTATTTGTTCTTCTTGTGAGGGGAGTGAAGTTAAGAACAATTTATGTCATTATCTTGGTGACATCACTTCCAAATAACTTTGAAAGTAAAAAGAAACTACTGTTACTCTATCATAAAGTCATCTCACTTACTAAGGTATATGAATTGCTCAGAGATTAATGATGACAGGTGCTATAGATGGTCTGTATCACTATGCTTATTCACTAATCTTTTCTTTGATGATTTAAATCATTGTCAGGGAGGTAGTAGGAGAACCCTAGGCTTGCCTGACCCCTCGAACTCAGCTAGATAAATATCAAATCATACAGAATACCCAAGAAATTGATCCAAGGACTAACAACAAACTGCTAAATAGGAAGAGAGAAGAGGCCACATCATGGAATGTAGGAGGTGCAGAGACCTGACTTGGGGGGAGGGGGATGGATAGTGAGTGCTGTGAAGGGGAGGGAGGTTTGGTAAGAGACAGAGGAGAAAGAGAGAGGAGAAAACAGGGGATTGCACAAGGAAAACTCTTCCCCAAAACCACTGACTGGGAAAATGATAGGGGCTGATTTGGATGAGATTTTATAACTAGTGGAGTGTAGTTCTCCTGTAGCAAAAGAGGGAAGATAGCCCAGAGGTAGAAGGTATGATCTGAAGACACCCTGAGACACACTGAGAGGGACTATTCCCCCTTCTTGGAGCACATCCGGGAGAGGCATAATTGCCTCTGCAGGGACAAAATCACCAGAAGCACCATTTTTTTCCCTCAGCCCTTCAGCATACACTAACTTCCCAAAACAGTGCAACACCAACAGTGGTGGTCTAAACTGCTTACACCAAGCCCTCCCACCCTGCACTCTGCTGGTGCTGCTCTTCTCTGGCAAGTGTGACTGAGAACCAGAGCAGCTGGACCCACACCAAGAAGACCAACACAAACCCCCTGCAAGCATCATATTTGCTGATCATACAGTTCTGCAAAGCTTCAACTCCAGTGGAAATAGCATCATATCTCTTTTAACAAGCAAATCAGAGCACACATAGTTAAAACTCATTACACTCTTAGGACACCTGGGTGGCTCAGTTGGCTAAGTATCCAACTTTAGCTCAGGTCAGGATCTTGTAGTTTGTGGGTTTGAGATCTATGTTGGGCTTTGTGCTGACAGCTCAGAGCCTGGAGGCTGCTTCAGATTCTGTGTCTCCCTCTCCCTCTCTCTGCCCCTCCCCCACTCATGTTCTGTCTCTTTCTCAACAGTAAATAAACATTTAAAAAAAAAAAAAAAGTAACTGAGGTCTGGCCAAAGTCCAAACACTTCCCATGGCAGGCAAGGAGAAACTTCACAGAGAACTGCCCTGAGGAACCAGCTGCCAAAATATGGCAGTGGAGTGCCTATAGCACACATCAGATACAGACTCTGAAGCCCTAACCCTGGATGGTATATGAATTCCTCTTCATACAGCCATTGCTCTCAAAACCAGGAAACATAACAGTCTATCCTAACAAAAAGAAGAATACAGAGACCTACACAAAATGCCAAGACAGAGGAATTCATCCCAAAAGATAGAACAAGAAAAGTTCAGGGCCAGGTATCTAATTGAAACAGATATAAATGATATGATTGCTCCAGAATTTAAAACAACATTTATAAGGATGCTAGCTGGGCTTGGGAAAAGCATAGAAAATATCAAGAGGTCTCTTACCTCAGAGGTAAAAGACCTAAAAATAAGTCATGCCAAAATAGAAAATGCTATAACTGAGATGTAAAACTGACTGGATGTAATGACCACAAGCATGAAAGACACAGAGGAATGCATAAGTGATATAGAAGATAAAATTATGGAAAATAATGAAACTAAAAAGAAGAGGGAAAGAAAAATATTGGATTATGAATGTGGACTTAGGGAGTTCAGAGACTCCTAAAGCATAATAAGATCCATACTATAGGAGTCCCAGATGAATAACAGAGGGAAAGGGGAAAAAAGTTTTATTTCAGGAAATTATAGTTGAAAACTTTCCTAACATGGGGAAGGAAACAGACATCCAGATCCAGGAGGCCCAGAAAAACTCCCTTCAAATCAACAAAAAAAGCTGAACACTAAGACATATTATAGTTAAATCTGAAAAAATATGAAGAAAAATCCTAAAAGCACAAAGATGAAAAAAGTCCCTAACTTATAAAGGAAGACAAATAAGGTTAGCAGCAGATCTCTTCACAGAAACTTGACAAGCCAGAAGGGAGTGGCATGATATATTCAATGTGCTCAATGGGAAAGATCTGCCGCCAAGAATATTCTATCCAGTAAGGCTGTCATTCAGAATAGGAGGGGTAAAGAGTTTCCCAAATGAACAAAACCTAAGGGAGTTTGTGACCATTAAACCAGCCCTGCAAGAAAAAATTAAAGGGGACACTTTGAGTGAGAGAAAAAGCCCAAAAGAACAAAGACTAGAAAGGAACTGAGAAAATCTCTAAAAACAATGACTTAATAAGCAATAAAATGTCACTGATTTCATATTTATCAACAATCACTCTTATGTAAATGGACTAAATAGTCCAATCAAAAGACATAGGGTGTCAGAATGGATTACAAAAAAAAAAAAAAAAAAAAAAAAAAAAAAAAGCTAGAACAATTCAATGAACTCAGGAGCGGGTTCTTTGAAAAAAAAAAAATAATAAGATTGATAAACCCCTAGTCAGACATTAAAAAGAAGAGAGAAAGGATCCAGATAAATAAAACCACAAATTAGAGAGGAGGAATAAAAATCAACACCACAGAAATACAAACCATTATCAGATAATATTATGAAAAGTTATATGCCAACAAATTGGGCAATCTGGTTAAATTCTTAGAAACAAAACAAGACCCATCTAAATGGTGCCTACAACAGACTCATCTTAGTCCTAAAGACACCTGCAGATTGAAAGTGAGGGGGTGAGAAACATTTACCAAGCAAATGGATGACAAGTGAAAGATCTTATTATGCTTATGGAGTCTCTGAGGTCATATAATCTACCGAAACTGAAATAAGAAGAAATAGGAAACTTGAACAGACTGATAACCAGAAAAGATATTGAATCAGTAATCAAAAATTTCCCAAAAAATAAAAGTCCAGGGCCAGGTGGCTTCACAGGGGAATTCTACCAAACATTTAAAGAAGAGTTAATACCTATTCTTCTCAAACCATTCCAAAAAATAAAAAGTGGAAGGAAAACTTTAAAACTTACTCTATGAGTCCAGTATTACCTTGACTCCAGAACCTGATAAAGACTCCACTAAAAAAGAGAACTATAGGCCAAAATCCCTGGTGTATATGGATGCAAAAATTCTCAAAAACACAAAAACAAAAACAAAAACAAAAAAACTCAGCAAATCAAATCCAACAACACATCAAAAGAATCATTCACCACAATCCAGTGGGATTTATTCCTGGGATGCAAGCGTGTTTCAATATTTGCAAATCAATGTGATACACTACATTAATGAAAGAAAGAATACGAACCATTTGATCTACTCAATAGATGCAGAAAAAACATTTGACAAAGTGCAGCATCCATTCTTGATAGAAACCCTCAACAAAGTTGAGATAGAGAGAACATATCTCAACATCATAAATACTATCTACAGAAGACATACAGCGGGGGCACCTGGGTGGCTTAGTTGGGTTGGGAATCCTACATTTGTTCGGGTCATGATCTAGAGGTTCCCGAGTTCAAGCCCCGCATTGGGCTCTGTGTTGACAGCTCAGAGCCTGAAGCCTGCTTTGGATCCTGTATCTCCCTCTCTCTATTCCCCTCCCCCCACTCATGCTCTATCTCTCTCTCTCTTTCTCTCAAAAATATTAAATATTAATAAAATAAAAATATTAAAAAAAGACATACAGCTAATATAATCCTCAATGGGGAAAAACAAAGAGCTTTTCTTCTAGGTTAGGAACAAGAGAGAGATGTCCAGTCTCACTACTTTTATTCAACATGGTACTGGAATTCCTAACCTCAGAAACCAGATAACAAAAAGAAATAAAATGCTTCTAAATTGGCAAGGAAGAATCAAATTTTCACTATTTGCAGAAAATATGATACTCTATGTAGAAAACTCAAAAGACTCCACCAAAGAGTGATAGAACTAATATATAAGTTCATTAAATTTGAAGGATGCGAGATCAATGTACAGAAATCTATACACCAATCCTGAAGCAGTAAAAATAGAAATCAAGTAATCAATCCCATTTACAATGCACCAAAATCCATAAAATACCTAAGATAAATTCAACCAAAGAGACAAAAGATATGTACTCTGAAAACTATAGAATACTTGTGAAAGAAATTGAAGAGGACATAAGGAAACGGAAAAACATTGATGCTCATGGATTGGAAGAAAAAAATATTGGTAAAATATACTCTACTACCCAAAGTAAACTACACATTTCATGCAATCCCTACCAAAATACCACGAGCATTTTCACAGGGCTAGAACAAGCAATGCTATAATTTGTATGGAACCATAAAACATCCCAAAGAGTCAAAGCAATCTTGAAAAAGAAAAACTGAAGGCATCACAATTTTGGACTCTACATTTCAAAGCTGTAGTGATCAACACAATATGATACTGGCACAAAAACAGACACATAGATCAATGGAACAGAATAGAAATCCCAGAAATGGGCCCACAACTAAATAATAAACTAAGATTCAACAGAGCAGGAAAGAATACCCAATGGGGGAGGGAAGACAGTTTCTTCCACAAATGGTGTTTGGAAAACTGGACAGCAATATGCAGAAGAATGAAACTGGATCTCTTTTTTACACCATACACAAAAAATAAATTCAAAATGGATAAAAGACACAAATATGAAACATGAAACAGTCAAAATCCTAGAGGAGAATACAGGCAGTAACCTCTTTGACATCAGTCTTAGCAACTTCTTATTATACATGGCTCCAGAGGCATGTGAAACAGAAGCAAAAATGAACATTTGTGACACTGAGCTTCTGCACAGTGAAGGAAACAGTCAACAATACTAAAAGGAAGGCTTTGGAATTGGAGAAGATATTTTCAAATCATATATCTGATAAAAGGTTAGTATCAAAAATCTATAAAAAACATCAAACTCAACACCCAAAACACAAATAATCCAGGTAAGAAATGGGAAAAACACATGAATAGACATTTTTCCAAAAAAGACATCCAGATGGCTAACAGACATGTGAAAAGATGCTCAACATAACTCATCATAAGGCAAATACAAATAAAAACTATGAGATACCACCTTATACCTGTCAGAATATCTAAAATTAACAACATAGGAAACAGCAGGTATTGGTGAGGATGAAGAGAAAGGGGAATCCTCCTACACTTTTGGTGGAAATGCAAACGTGAAGCCACTCTGGAAAACAGTATGGAGTTTTGTCAAAAAGGTAAAAAAAAGAACTACCCTACAATCCAGCATCTGCACTACTAGGTATTTACCCAAGAGATACAAAAATACTTATTCAAAGAGAGACATGCACCCTGATGTTTATAGCATATTATCAACAAGACCCAACGTATAGAAAGAGTCCAAATTATTCATTACTGATAGAGTGCATTACTGATGCATTCATACTAAAGAGTTCATTACTGATGAATGAATAAAGAAGAAGTGGTATATATATATATATATACACAGTGGAATATTAATGAAATCTTGTCATTTGCAGTGACATGGATGGAGCTAGAGTGTATTGTGCTAAGCAAAAGTCACTCAGAGAAAGACAGATACTATAATTTTGCTCATATGTGGAATTTAAGAAATTAAACTGATGAACATAGTGGGGGAAAAAGAGAATGATAAAAACCAGAAAACAGACTTTTAACTATAGAGAACAAACTGAGGGTTGCTGGATCGAAGTGAGCAGGGGGATGGAGTAAATGTGTGATGAGTATTAAGGAGGGTACTAGTAATGATGAGCACTGGGTGTTGTAGGTAAGTGATGAATCACTAAATTCTATTCCTGAAGCTAATGTAATAATATATTTAAAAAAGCGGAATTTAAATAAAAACTCAAAAAAATCAGATTTGGGAAAAGTTGTTCTTGCTGAGGCATTTCAAGTATAGAAAAAAATACTTAAGAGAATCTAGTTGTGGCCTTTTAGAATATAACCATATCATTGTAGATCTGCTTAGAATTTGGCCACTGTAACTCTTCTAAATAGAACTGCATAGTTATGCACAAACACATAACTCCACATGTACACGCACATAAATAAAACAGCCCTACTCTATTTCTTCATTAGAGTATCATTAATGTATTTTAAATCATAAAAAGACTTAAAAATATTAGGTAGTATTAAAAATGCCTTGCTTTCTTTATGGCATTTATTCATTTCTGAAATATCACCAAATTCACTTATTTGCATATATTTATGTTTTGTTGGCTGACTCTGTATCTCTGTGTAAGTTCTTAAAAATCGGGGTTTTGTTTATTTGTTTTTTTCATCTACTGATGTATCTAAGTGCTTGGAATAGGTAGTGACAGAGTAAGTTTGTTGAATGATGAATGTTAAAGTTTTGAGAGTTTAGTGGGCTTGCACAATTAGATTTTTTGAGGTATAAAAATATATTGAATAATTCATTACACTATTTATTTGTTTGTAATACCTTTGCCCATTTACTGAGACAAAACTCTACTTTTCAAGTTAGGTCACTATAGAGGTATTGTGTATAATAAAAATATGCCCTTCATATATATGAGATTTCAAACCTTTACAATTTTAATTTTAGGGCAATATGAATTAGTAATTTATTGTGCAATAATTCAGCATTTTATTTGAAAATTAAAGTTAATTAAACTAGTTAAGTCCCCTGCCTTTAATTCTTTTTCCTGTTTTTTTAACTGAATAACTTTAGGAAGCTACCTTAATCTCTGTCCCTCAATTTCTTTCAAATGAATGTAATAATTACATAATATTTTTGTCAGGATTTAATTAGTTGATGCATTAAAAATAATTTAAAATGTCTGGTACATAGTCACTCTCCAATGATTATGAAGGATGATGATAATAATGAGGATGATGATTCAGTAATGAAAAAAAAAACTCATGCCTCTTCACTTTACCATATTTATTTATATCAATTTATATTTACAAAATACCTATTCAAGAGAGATTTCATGATAGTTATTTTCCAAAATATCAGTTTCCTATTTCTTATTAGCTGCTTTCTTATTGAAATACAATATTTCTAGGTCATTCATTGAGTTATATACCATAGAAAACATATTTTATAATTATAAGTATCTCAGGAGATGTGTGACCAGAAACAAATTGAAGTAAATGCATACTTTTATATATAATATAAAGGCTCTGTCTCACACCATCTTTCCCTTTTCTCTAAAATCTTTTCAAATTAATAACTAGCAATTTATTATTATACACTATATGTTATCATATGGCATATATTATGAAATAGTATATATTAATAAATACATTGTATACTTTTATTATACACATATTATATATTTGAAATTATAGTTATTCCAAATATTCTAGGAGTAATGATATTAGACATCAATTTTATAATGTTCAATTATCCTTGGTATTTAAAACAAATTTTTTAACATTAATTTATTATTGAGAGACAGAGACAGAACACAAGCATAGAAAGGGCAGAGAGAGGAGGAGACACAGAATGCGAAGCAGGCTCCAGGCTCTGAGCTGTCAGCACAGATCCTGACGTGGGGCTCGAACTCACAAACCTCAAGATCATGACCTGAGCCAAAGTCAGACACACCACCGACTGAGCTACCCAGGCGCCACCATCCTTGGTATTTTTTATACCTGAATCTGCTTTCAAGGAATAAATAGATATCTTGCAATTATAATGTTTCTAATACTCTGTACAGCTGTGTTTAATAGATCATCCTATATCCAAATTCCACTTAATGATTTATGGAATTCATACCATGTCCTGGAGATTATGCTAAGCACTTTTTCTTAAAGATTTTATCCTATTTAATCATTGAAGCAAACTTTTAAATTAGTGATTTTTTTTTTTTTTCCTGAGAGAGGTTTGGGGAGGTGCAGAGGGGGTGGAAGAGAGAAAATCTTAAGTAGACTCCACACCAGCACAGAGCCTGACACGGGGCTCAATCTCAAAACCATGAGATCAGGGCCTGAGCCAAAATCAAGAGGCCGACGCTTAACTGACTGAGTGCTCAGGCACTCCTCAGTTAGTGAATATTTTATTCTCATTTTTTAGTTAAGGAAGCTAAATTTTAACAATTTCAAGAAGTTTATCAAAGTTATATACCAAGTAATTAGGAGTATTAGGGAGTTGAAAATGAGCACTCTGACTTTAAGTGAGGCCTTAATTTTCAAGTTATACTGTTCCTGTCATATGGCTTATTGTTTTCAAAACGCACAGTAACCTTTATGCCATAAAAACTAAATTTATGATTTGGAATTTATATTTTTGTTCTTTTAGGACAATTGATTAGTTTACGTGTGTAGAAATTTTCATGCATATATTTCAATTATTGGTTAGAAATAAAAGAATGTACTTTTTATTTACTTTGTGTTGTATAGGAATAAATATATTTATGAAGTTGTTTATATCTTAGAAAAGTGCAAAGATACAGACTAAAAAAATGTATGTGATTTTGAATTCAACATTAATGTGACCTATACGCCTCAGTGGAAAAACTCTAATTACTTTTAAACAATGGGCCTTCTTATAAGGAAAAAAAAAAAAGTATGAATAGCCAGGGTATGAATCGTCTTCAGTAAAATGGTGAGCCTTTGTCATTTATGCAGTTCATAAAATCAGTTAACCTCCCCAGACATGAGTGTGTATTTATAATTTAGATACTTAATTACTTCTAGTCAAGAGGGAGGCTTAAACATTTCTGTCCCTGACTTTGTTTGCTAAAGAAAGAGATCTCATTATTGTAATCTATCCTAGAGAGACCTGAGGAGAGAATCAGAAGGGAGTATGGGATTGCATAGCAGCAAAGGGGGGAGAATCTATGACACAGTTTTATTTTTCAATTTATCCATTGATAGAAATCTCTGGTTTCTGTTGCAGGGTAGATCCTATTATACAAATTCTCCATAGTCTGAAATAGATTTTGTTAACTATTATACTTCAAGTATATTGGTGTGAAAGGGCCTATTGTCACATCTGAAATATCTCGCATTCGTTTGTTTCCACTTGTAATTACTTGTAAAAGTAGACTTTATCCATTAAACCAGAAAGGGTTGAGTATTGCTCTATCTTAGGGAAACAAATTTAGAAAGTTTTAATATAGTTTAGTAATAAGTGATATAGTGAGCAGAATTTATAATCTTTTAAAAATAATATTATTAAGCATTATTGTGTTATTTTACTTAATCTTCCTGGCACTGCTTACATCATTTTCAGCACTCATGAAGCAAAGGATTTATATATGAAATCTTAAGAGGTTTTTTGTTTGTTTGTTTGTTTGTTTGTTTTGTCTTTTTCCAGAATTTTTTTAGATGTGTGCAAATACTTTTTTTTAAAGGTGGATATAAAGTAAAGCACTTCTCAGAAACCTACATCAGTCACTTTACACTACCAGAAATCTTTCTGTGAAAATACATCAGAAGCAATCCTTCTTTTGTAAGAAATAGACAGCATTTTATTTTATGGATATTTCTTAGTGTATGTGACCAGTCCTCTACTGAGGGAAGATCGTTTGCAGGTGGAACTTTAGGTCTTAGAGAGTTTGATTTTCTGACCCAAGTTCATTACAGTTGCAGCCTTTTAAGCTCTATCTGGGAAAGAAAAATTTTCTAGGACACTGTTGTTAAATGAAGGGTCCAGCTCTCTTTTAGTCTTAACCCTTTGCCTCTTTCCTGACAATATGTTAAGGAGCAGTCAGGATTGAGATCACAACATTGGTTTACTCTTACTTTGTCTCTGCCTCTTACCTAAGTGTCATATCAGATTTTTTGATGTCTTCCATTCTCACTTAAATGAAAATTTTATCATTATCTTCCTCCTTTCTCCTTTTGTCCTTGTTATATATATGTATTTATACCAAACAATAGGGTTTGTTTCATTTGAAAAATATCTCTCCAGTTGTTTCTTTCTTTCTCTCCCCACTTTTTTTTTTTTAATTAGGACTTAAAGTAAGTATTTTGTGACTGAAAGTTTAGATATATTGGTCCTTTGGGCAATAATTATTTTACAAGGCTGTACTCCAAATTACTTCTAATAAAGAACTTAAAATTATAAAAAAAATCTTAATATTTATACTAACATTATTTATTTCAAGGTCCATGTCCTCCTATGTCTAGTAAGAACTTGCTGCAGCCGAGGTCAAAGAGGCTGTTGCCTGTTTTCTCCTCTAGGATTCTGATGATTTCCTGTCTTACATTTAGATCTTTCATCCACTTTGAATTTATTTTTGTGTATGGTGTATGAAAATGGTCCAGGTTCATTCTTCTGTATGCCGCTGTCCAGTTTTCCCAGCACCATTTGCTGAAGAGAGTGCCTTTTCCATCAGATATTCCTTCCAATGTCTAAGATTAGGTGGCCATACATTTGTGGGTCCCTTTGTGGGTCCTCTATTCTGTTTTATTGATGTATGTGTCTGTTTGTGCCAGTACCATACTGTGTTGAGGATTACAGCTTCATAATACAGCTTGAAGTCCAGATTTCTGATGCCCCCAGCTTTGGTTTTCTTTTTCAACATTACTTTGTATAATTGGGTTCTTTTCTGGTTCCCTACAAATTTTAGAATTGTTTGTTCTAGCTCTGTGAAGAATGCTGATGTTATTTGGATAGGGATTTCATTGAATGTGTAGATTGCTTTGGGTAGTGTAGACATTTTAACAATATTTGTTCTTCTGATCCATGATCATGGAATGTTTTTCTCATTTCTTTGTGTCTTCTTCAATTTCTTTCATAGGCTTTCTATAGTTTCAGGGTGATCTTTTACCTCTATGGTTAGGTTTTTTTCCTAGGTCTTATGGTTTTGGTGCATTTGTAAATGGGATCTATTTCTTGATTTCTCTTTCTGCTGCTTTATCATTGGTGTATAGAAATGCAACTGATTTCTGTACATTGATTTTGTATCCTGCAACTTTTCTGAAATCATGTATCAGTTTTAGCAGTCTTTTGGTAGAGTATTTCGAATTTTCCACATAGAGTATCATGTCATCTGTGGAGAGTGAAAGTTTGATTTCTTCCTTGCCAATTTGGATGCCTTTTATTTCTTTTTGTTGTCTGATTGTTAAGGCTAGCACTTCCAGTACTATGTTGAACAACAGTGGTGAGAATAGACATCCTTGTTGTGTCCCTGACCTTAGGGGGAAAACTCTCAGTTTTTCCCCATTGAGGATGATATTAGTGTTGGGTCATTCATATATGACTTTTTATGATCTCGAGGTATGCTCCTTCTATGCCTACTTTCTTGAGGGTTTTTATCAAGAAAGCATGCTGTGTTTTGTCAACTTCTTTGTCTGCATCTATTGAGAGGATCATATGGTTCTTGTCCTTTCTTTTATTGATGTGATTTATCACGTTAATTGTTTTGTGGATATTGAACCAGCCCTGCATCCCGGGTATAAATCCCACTTGGTTGTGGTGGATAATTCTTTTTAATGTATTGTTGGATCTGGTTGGTTAATATCTTGTTGAGAATTTTTGTATCCATGTTCATCAGGGAAATTGGTCTATAGTTCTCCTTTTTAGTGGGGTCTCTGTCAGGTTTTGGAATCAAGGTAATGCTGGCTTCATAGAAAGAGTTTGGAAGTTTTCCTTCCATTTCTTTTTTTTGGAATATTTTCAAGAGAATAGGTATTAACTCTTCCTTAAATGTTTGGTAGAATTCCCCTGGAATGCCATCTGGCCCTGGACTCTTGTTTTCTGGCAGAGTTTTGATTACTAATTCGATTTTCTTACTGGTTATGGGTCTGTTCAAATTTTCTATTTTTTCCTGTTTCAGTTTTGGTAGCATATATGTTTCTAGGAATTTGTCCATTTCTTCCAGATTACCCATTTTATTGGCATATAATTTCTCATAATATTCTCTTACTATTGTTTTTATTTCTGGTGTGTTTGTTGTGATCTCTCCTCTTTCATTCTTGATTTTATTTATTTGGGTCCTTTCCTTTTTCTTTTTGATCAAACTGGCTAGTGGTTTATGAAAATTTGTTAATTCTTTCAAAGAACCAGCTTCTGATTTCATTGATCTGTTCTACTGGTTTTTTTTTTGGTTTCAATAGCATTAATTTCTGCTCTAATCTTTATTATTTCCTGTCTTCTACTGGTTTTGGGTTTTATTTGCTATTCTTTTTCCAGCTTCTTAACGCATAAGGTTAGGTTGTGTATCTGAGATCTTTCTTCCTTCTTTAGGAAGGCCTGGATTGCTATGTACTTTCCTTTTATGACTGCCTTTGCTGCGTCCCAGAGGTTTTGGGTTATGGTGTTATCATTTTCATTGACTTCCATGTACTTTTTATGTTCCTCTTTAACTTCTTGATTAGCCCATTCATTCTTTAGTAGGATGTTCTTCAGTCTCCAAGTATTTGTTACCTTTCCAAATTTTTTCTTGTGGTTGATTTCGAGTTTCATAGAATTGTGTTCTGAAATTATGCACGATATGATCTCGACCTTTTTATGCTTACTTAGGGCTGATTTGTGTCCCAGTATATGGTCTATTCTGGAGAACATTCCATGTGCACTGGAGAAGACTATGTATTCTGCTGCTTTAGGATGAAATGTTCTGAATGTATCTGTTAAGTCCATCTGGTCCAGTGTGTCATTCAAAGCCATTGTTTCCTTGTTGATTTTTTGATTAGGTAATCTGTTCATTGTTGTGAGTGGGGTGTTGAAGTCTCCTACTATTATGGTATTACTATCAATGAGTTTCCTTATGTTTGTATTAATTTATATATTTGGATGTTGCCACATTTGGCACATAAATGTTTACAATTGTTAGATCTTCTTGGTGGATTGACCCCTTGATTATGATATAATGCCCTTCTGCATCGCTTGATACAGTCTTTATTTTAAAGTCTAGATTGTCTGATATAAGTATGGCTACTCTGGCTTTCTTTTCTTGACTATTAGCACAATAGATGGTTCTCCATCCCCTTATTTTCAATCTGAAGGTGTCTTTAGATCTGAAGTGGGTCTCTTGTAAGCACTATAAAGATGGATCTTGTTTTCTTATCCATTCTGTTACCCTATGTCCTTGATTGGAGCATTGAGTCCATTGACATTTAGGGTGAGTACTGAAAGATGTGAATTTATTGCCATTACGATGCTTGTATAATTGGAGTTTCTGGTGATGTTCTCTGGACCTTTCTAATCTTTGTTGTTTTTGATATATATATATATATATATATGTATATATACATATATATATATATATATATATTCATCTTTTCTCCCCTCAGAGAGTCTCTCTTAAAATTTCTTGCAGGGCTGGTTTAGTGATTACAAACTTCTTTAATTTTTGTTTGTCTGGGAAATTTTTTATCTCTCCTTCTATTTTGAATGACAGCCTTGCTGGATAAAGAATTCTTGGCTGTATATTTTTCTGATTCAGCACACTGAATATATTCTGCCACTCCTTTCTGGTCTGCCAAGTTTCTGTGGATAGGTCTTCTGCAAGCCTAATCTGTCTTCCCTTGTAGGTTAGGGACTTTTTTTTTCCCTTGCTGCTTTCATGATTCTCTCCTTGCCTGAGTATTTTGTGAATTTGACTATGATATGCCTTGTAGATGGTCAGTTTTGTTGAATCTAATGGGGGTTCTCTGTTTTTCCTGGATTTTGATGTCTGTGTCTTTCCCCGAGTTAGGAAAGTTTTCTGCTATGATTTGTTCACATACCCCTTCTACTCCTATTTCTCTCTCTTCCTCTTCTGGGACCCCTATGATTCTGATGTTGTTCCTTTTTAATGAGTCACTGATTTCTCTAATTCTTAAATCATGCTCTTTTGTCTTAATCTCCCTCATTTTTTCTGCTTCATTATTCTCTATAAGTTTGTCCTCTATATCACAAAATCTCTGTTCTGCCTTATCCATCCTTGCCACTGTGGCATCATTCCATGATTGCAACTCAGTTATACCATTTTTAATTTCATTATAACTAGTTTTTATTTCTTTTATCTCTGCAGAAAGGGATTCGAATCTATTTTTGACTCCAGCTTGTATTCTTATTATTGTGATTCTAAATTCTGTTTCAGACATCTTGCTTGTATTTGTGTTGGTTAAATCCCAGGCTGTCATTTCTTTGTGCTTTTTGTTTTGGGGTTAATTCCTTCATTTTGTCATTTTAAAGGGAGAAAAAGAATTAATGAGGTAGAAAAATTAAAATTAAAAAAATTAAAATTAAAAAAATTAAAATTAAAAATTAAAAACACATACACATACATAAATTGAATAGATGATGCTAGATCCTAGGTGTGTTTTGGTCTGGGTGTTGAAAGTAGTTTGACAAATTAGAGAAAAATAAGTAGGGGGGGAGAAAAAAAGAAACTGTTTGAGAATTTGAAAAAATAAATACACTGAAGTAGACTAAAATGAGATGATGAGGGTAAAATAGAATTGAAAAAATATACACAAAAGTAAAGAATATAGTGAAAAAATTAAAGGAAAACATTTTTAATGAAAATTAAAAATAAATGTGATTTTTTCTTTTTCTGTATTCAAGAAAAAAGAAAAGAAACGAAAAAGAGAAAAAAAATTTTAAGAAAAAAATCGTTTGAAAATTTGAAAAAGTGAATACACTGTAGTAGACTAAAATAAAATGATGGAAGTAAATTAGAATTTGAAAAAAAATTACATAAAAGTAAAAATATAGTAAAAACTTAAATAAAGATATTTTTAATAGAAATTGAAAGTAAAAATGAGGTTTTTCTCCTTCTGCATTCAAGAGAAAGAAAAGAAACGAAAAAGGGAAAAAAAGAAAAAGAAAGGAGAAAAAAGGAAATGATTTGAAAAGGTGAATACACTGAAGTAGACTAATAAAATGATGGAAGTAAAATAGAATTTGAAAAAATTTACACAAAAGTAAAAAATATAGTAAATAAAAATTAAAGAAAATGTTTTTATTAAAAATTGAAAATAAAAATATTTTTTTCTTTTTTTGTATTCAAGAAAAATAAAAGAAGTGTAAAAGACAAAAAGAAAAAAAAAGAAAGAAAATTAAATAGATGAACCTGCTAACAGATTGAAGTAGGACTGAAATTACTTTGTTTTCCCCTAGAAGTCAGTCTATGTAGCGTTTTATAGTCCATAAACTAAGCCGGCGGTGAAACTTGTGTTCTTGAAGAGTGAAGTTGGCCCAGTTGGGCAGGGCTCGGTGTAACAGCTCCGCTCTCCACTGGATGACGCTGCTAGCCTACTGAGGTGGAGCGTTGTGGCACCGGTAGATGTGTATGCACATGCGCGGGAGGTGTGAAAATGGCATCACAGAGTTACCCAGTCTGTTCTCCAGGATCAGCAATCTTGCACCCGTCCTCTGTCTTCAGCTCTCATCCACTCCCCGTTTTTTCACTCTCCGTGACCAGGCCCCAGGCAGTACCTCTCTCCTGAATTTTGTCTCAGATATGGCTGTTTTCCCCGGCCCCTTACTTCTGAAGGACTGCAGCTTTGACCCATTCAGCCCCTCTGCGGGAGGGTCTCACCAAGCAATGGCCGAATGAGCAATGGCCGAATGTCAGCTGCACCCAGGAACGCTTGCTGGACCCTGCTGCTGCCGGTGCCATGAGACTGCGGCCGGGAGCCAGCCCACCCCAGAAAAAAATTGCAAGATAGTGTAGCAGCAGCATTTCAGGGATTATGGAAAATGATAACACACATCTGGCACCAGGCTTCATCCTTAACGACCTTGGTCCATCACCAGAGAATGTGGCTGTTTTCTGGGGTCTGCTGGGACGAGGTGGCTTCAACAGTCTATCAAATGTCCTTCCAGCAGTGAAACCGCTTTTCTCCATGTGGCCTGAGAACGTTCCGGACCCCACTCTGTTCCTGGGGATTCACCCTTCCCACCAGAGCACTGACAGGTATCGAGCTGCAGTGCTCCCCTTGTTTACAGTTTTAATGGAATTTAAACCATCTCCTTTCTCCTTTCTCCCTTTTTAGTTTAGTCCCTGTGGCTGTTTCCAATTTTTCACTTTCTCTCCAGCTGCTTTTGGGAAGGGGTGCTTTTCCCATATTCTTCCCCCCTCTCCAGTCTCCTTCCTCTCTGCACCTGCAAAAGTGGTTCCCTACTGTCCACGGCTTTCTCGCTTCCCAAATTTACCTCTCTGTGCCGCATACCTGCTGAATTCTGTGATTCAGGTTGTACAGATTGTTCTGTTAATCCTCCAATCAGTTTTCTAGGTATGTAGGATGGTTTAGTGTTGGTCTGGCAGTTATTTCATGGATGGGAGACACACAAAAAACTTCCATGCTGTTCTGCCATTTTGGCTCCTCCCTCTACTATTTTAATTAATTTATTGCCTTTCTAGGTGTGGATCTTTGTTTTTTTTTTTCAGTGTTTCCTCTAGGGGTTACAATACACTTGCTTAAATTATCACAGGTTACTTAGAGTTAATAAGTTACTCTTTCAAGTAAAGCGTAGAAGACCTGCATAAATATTGGCCACTTAACCTCCTTTATTGACTTCCATGTTATAGTAGTCATGTATATTTTGTGTATGTACAGTGAATAGGCCAGATAAAAATTTTTTCTTTCAATAGTTATACATATTTTGAAGCACTTAAAAATAGAAAAATATTTTTTATGTCTCTCCAGATGATTTATTATTTTTGTTGCTCTTCCTTCATCCTTAAATATTAAAATTTCCCTCTGGTATTATTTCCCTTTAGCCTGGGAAATTTCCTTGGCATCTTTTCTAAATTAGGTTGACTTAAAATAAATACGTTTGGTTTTCCTTCATCTAACAATGTTTTTATTTTTCCCTTGTTTCTGAAAAATATTTTTTTGGGTATAGAATTCTGGTCTGATGGTTATTTGCCTTCAGTGTTTTAAAGATACTGTTCCATTGTCTTCCCACTGTCATTAGTGTCTGGTAAGAAATCTATGGTCAATGAAATAATTTTTTTCCTTCCTGGGAAGTTAAGAATAATACAATTATGATTGTAAAAGTAAACATAAATATAAAATTTTTGGAGAAATACAATTGGAGTTTGGTTAGTAAGAAAGGGCAAAATGGATATGGGGAAAGTAACTGGTATTCATTTTCAACTAGCCTTTTTTTAAAAATAATTTAGATATGTTAAGTATCAAAAAGGCAGTGAGAAATAATCCACGTGCTCCAGAATTTCACAACTTGTAGAAATGTTACTTCTAAACCTAGTGTCATGTTTTCATAAATCCTAGGACTGGTTTTGGAAAGGACTTCAGAGATATGAAAACCAAATGCTCATTGACTAGATGTAGGAATGGAGGCCCACAAAGACTTTGCATCAGCCAACCTCTCAGAGTCAGAGGTGGAAAAAGAATATCATCTCCTTATCCAAGTCTAGTGGTATTTCCAGAGATCATACTTTAATTGAACAATCAGTGCCTTTCCTGTCTTAGAATACAAATATGCTTTTTGAGGTAAGGGGTAATTTAGATAATGTTGTTCTTATTACATTGTCCAGTTTTTCCTGAAGTCTTACTTTATTTCTTTTTGTTATATAATAAAGGAACACTAAAAGTTGATTAATTGGTCTGAATGGCATATATAAACAGATAATTTAATTTCAAAGGCGGGACTGTGGGGCATGCTTGTATATCATATGGTTATATATCTTAGATATTTTGTCACTAATGGAAGGC
This sequence comes from Panthera uncia, assembly GCF_023721935.1. Classification (NCBI taxonomy): domain Eukaryota; kingdom Metazoa; phylum Chordata; class Mammalia; order Carnivora; family Felidae; genus Panthera; species Panthera uncia. The sequence goes on along the minus strand of NC_064809.1, from coordinate 106,232,312 downwards.
ATCATTAGAATTTTTAAAGGGCTATGAAAATGGGGGAAATAAGATAACTTCACACTTATGTTTTAAGTAATATTTTATGTTTCTTTTGTATTTTATACACGTGGTCATGTATAAACAAATTAATAGAACACTAAAAACTAAAATCCTATGTTTAACTTAAGATTTCTGCTTAGGACTGATTAGTAAAAAACTATAACATAAGATGGTGGATGTAAGCTGGCATTATACCTTGTGGGATAAAAGCCCAGTTATGTCTTTATGAAATATAAACTTTACACTAGAAAAAACTAAATATTCTTGGTTCCACCCTTCCTATGGAATTTGGTTATCAGGTATACAGATGGTTTCATGTTGAGATATATTTTAGCAATCTACTCCTGTGTAACAACCTCAAAGATTAGTGATTCAAAACAGTCACATTTATTATTTTCCAGTTTCTGTGAGTCATGAATGCTTCTTAACTAGTCTTCAAGCTCTCATAACGTTGCAGTCATTTCAAGTCTCAACAGGCGAAAATAGCTTCTTAGATCATTCACATGGTTATTGGCAGGATTCAGTTCCTTTCCAGCTGTCCTGAGGCTTCAGGTGCTGATTGTTATCTAGGGGACCCTTTCAGTTGCCTGCCATGTGTGCCTCTCCATGGAGCATTACATAACATGGCAGCTTAATATATCAGGGAAAGTAAGCTAGAGAACAGGAGAGAGTGCCAACAAGATAGAGAATGGTTGCAGGACCATGAGGCACCATCTTATGTAACTTAATCATAGATGTGACAGCCCATCAGTTTGACTATATTCTATTCATTAGAAACAAATCTCTAGGTCCAGCCTACACCCAAGAAGAAGGATTACACAGGTGTCTGAATGTCAGAAAACAAGTATCATTGGACCCCATCTCAGAAGGTGCTTACCACAGGATTAGCTGATACTATATACTTATATATACTTAAAATGTATAGTACTATGACTGAAAAACATCAAGTATGTAGTATTTTAGTAAGTATATTTTTGGCAAATACCATATGTTCTAGGCACTTGGGATGCATCAGGGAAAAAACTAAACAAATTCCCCACCCACAAGGAAGAGAAAGGAGAGAGATAATGAATGACAAAATAAATAATTAAATCATATAATATATAAGAAGATGGTATATGTTATGGAAACAAGAATACTAGAAGAAACTAAAGAAGATTGAGGAGTCTGAAGGGCAGATGGGGAGCTAGAGATAAGTCATGATATTAAAAATGTTATTTATTGAGAGTGTAAGATTCAAGCAAAGACTTGAGGGAGAGGAAGCAGCTAATAAAATGAATGTCTGGGAGGAAAGTACACCAGACAGAGAGAAAGCTGGGGTAAAGGCACTAAGATAGGAATGTATCGGGTCTATGAAACATCAAGAAAACCAGTGTTGCAGAACTGAAGAAGGGGGAAAGTTTGAGGAAATTGGAGAAATAACAAAGGTATGTTTGTATAAGACATTGTAGGCAATTCAAAGGACTTGGACTTTTGTTTTAAATGAAAAGGGAAGCAATCATAGGGTTTTGAACAGAGGATTAATATGATACAACTAATATTTTTAAAAGACCCCTAAGACACCTGAATTTATATATATTATTAAGGTGGAAATGGTTGGAGCAAGGAGATAAATTAAGAGTCTGTAGAATTCTAGGCAGGTATGATTGTTTATTGGGCACAATGATAGCAATGAAAAGGCTAAGTCTGGCTGTATTCTGGAAAACCTTTTTAAATGTAGTCAAGAGGATTTTATGATAGGTAAAATGTGAAGTATGAGGAAAAGAGAGGATCAAAGATGATTTCAAAGTTTTTGGCCTGGAAGATTCTTGGACAGAAAAATTACCCAGATGCATTAATCATCAGTTGTCATGAAGAAAGTTGTGTTTCTAGTAGCTTTTATTTTGGGGTGGAGGGATTCAGGATTTAGTTTCATGTACGCATATAGTAGAAATGCCAGGTAGACAGTAGGATCTATGAATTTCAGGTTGAGGAAATAATTTTTAACTGTGCATATGCATTTGATATAGCTAGAATATAGAAGTTAGCATAGCTAGGTCACATGGGACTTCAAAGAATGATGGGAAATATCATCTGTAATTTCATGAACAAATTTAGAGAGAATTACTATGCTTCTATATCAGCTTGAAAAGCACTAGCCATAGCAAAGCCTTGTTGGGTATTTTTTAATGTAAATAAAATATATTAAATATATTGATATATGTCATGTAGCAAATTAATATAAATATCTGCAGGTTAGTGAAAATTGCACAACTTGGAAATATATAGAAATAAACAGAAATTATGTGAGTTTCAAAATATTTAGCATCATGCAGAAATAAAATTATTTTTCAGTAGAAGGAGCAGAAAACCCAGAGTTAATAGTCCTCATCTTCATCATTTACTATCTATTTGATTTATGGTAGATTACTTAACTGTTGTTAGCCCAATTTCTCACCTGCCATATAGAGTTGATGGTAATTCTACTGAGGCTCTCAACAAACTGCTAGGTGATCCAACAAAATATTGTGAATATGAAAGCATTCTGTATAGTGCAATGAATCATATAAATAAAATGTATCATTCATATCTGACTAGTAAGCTGAGTCTTACATCAGTCATAAATTTGTTTGCCAAAAGTAAGTGAAATATTAGTATTCAATAAATAATTGATTAATAATATTTACTTTAGATAACAAAGGAATGATATTTATGCGAATGTTAGTTTAGTTTTAATATTTTTATAGATACACTTTTTTGTAGAGAATTGAATAAACAAGTAAGTACTTATTTGGAAAAAAAGCTGAATATATTTAGATGGATAGGGTTATTTCGCTCTTATAAATTTTGAAAGATCAGATCTTGAGGAGCTTATTTTCATAAACATTTTCTCCAAGAACATCTGCAGAAATTTGAATGTACAATCATCAAAGTAAAATTTTAGTGCAGATGAATTAGGTATATATTGAGAGTATAGATGGTTACTTGAAAGACTGATGTTACAATCAAATATAAGCAGGTGCACATGTCTGAATGATCATGACTTCCATATTCAGTGATTTTGATATAAAATCATTTTAAGAAGTACAGATGCAGTTTTCTCTATTCCCATTGCTTATTCTTTCTCACTTAAATACTGCAAAATGATCCTTTAATGTTTTAAGTAAACAATTTTCCTGTAACTTTAGAGAGTTTCATTAGATTAGCAGAAGACTGAATGGCAGACCTATATAATATTCTATGTGGTTAAACTGCCCCATATTCTCCAAATCACCTAGTAAACTTTGCCTGAAATCATCAATGAGGTGTCAAGGCAAAATATATGTAAAGCTACTTCCCAAGTCGTGCTGCCTAACAGTATGGCAACACCTGTGAAGAAATGAGATGATGAACATACTTAAAAAGTGCCCAGAGAGAAGGCTGGCTAAATTAAAAACTCATTAACTCTGTGGTGCTGCTTTCTTAAGTAACAACAACATTTCGGAAATAGCATAAAGAACTGGATATAACTAGTAAATCACAAGAAAGATTATAATGTATTGATTTAAATAAAACATTTTTAGTATGCATTTTAAAACTTGAAGTTCCCATTCTTTTCTACCTATCCCTGTCTACAGACCTTATTCCCAGTAGATAATCAGTACAGAAAAAATTTAGCCAATTAAGGAGGATTTTACTTCACACAGAGAGAAAGTATAGGATAGTTTTATTTTTTACTATATTCATTAAGCACCTAATTATTGTTTGTATTCTTGCAGCACATGGTTAATATTAAGCAAGAAATTAAAACAAAGTAAGATGAATGTTCTTAAAAAATTAGAAGTTCTAATGAAGATATTTCAGGTTAATCCAACATAATTTATATTTCAGGGAAGATATTCTTAAAAATTGATCTTTAAGTCAGGTGCTGATGGATGAACAGGAACTTGCAAAGAGAAAGGCCAAAAAAGATGAAGTGTTCATAGTAAGAGAAATAGTATATATAAAAGCCTTGAGGCAAAGGAAATTTCAGATGCATGCCAGGAACCATAGAAAATTGAATAAAACTTGGACTTCATGCAAAATTATTCAAAAATATTGTGGAAATTATCAACACCTGGCAAGATAACGTGCAAAATAAGATCCCAAGCAGAATACTAAGACTAATGTAGAATTTCATTATGTGAAAAGGTCTTCTTATTTTTACAAATGATAACTCACTATTGTAATTTTTTAATTAATTGACTTCTTTTTTTAGCTATTTTGATGGAAAATATATAGTGAATGTATGAATAACAAGTTAATTCCTTCTTAGTTGTTCATGCCTACAAAAAGGGCAGAGTGTCTCAGCTGGACTCTAGACCTGAGCTCTGTTGCTAACTTTTTGCAAATACCAGCATTGCAGACTTAGATCCTAGAGTGTATGAAAATACCACAGACCCAGTCACTGCAAATAGAGGTGCTCCAAATGTTCCATATGTTACTATTTTCTATCATCTCCATTTTCTCTACCAAATCATGATCTTATCTTGAAGGCAGGGACCATGTCTCATTCATCTTCATAAGCAACTCTATACTAAGCACATTGTCTGAAATAACAGGTGCTCAGTAAATATTTGTTGAATGAATGACTTCATTTTTTAAGTTTGAAAAATTCTTATGAGTAAATTCTACCAGCAAATTTCCTCATGTAGAAAAACTATTGCTAAAGACACATTATGTTTAATATATTCCAGAAAGTCACAAGCCCATTTTATAGTGAACTAAACTTCTGTTATATCAAGAAATGCATGCAATATCAGTTATTTTAATGCCCATATTAGTTTAAACTGAGCCTTTCCCCATCTGTTCCAACTCTTAACTGTGAATGCAAAAGAACACATTTCCTTGTTACATTTGTAAAATGTAATATATAAATGATTTAAATACAGTTATATACTCATGAAGTAATGCTTCATGCAGCTGGTGTGGGGCTCCCTTATGTTACAAACAGAAACACTAAAGGAGAATGCTTGCTTATCCCTGATATGGAGTTTCATGCTGTATGACTTTTTATAATGGCACTCACTGTAAGGTCAAGTCTTTACCATAGCCCAAAATTGATTTTCTCAGTAATGGATTTCATTTATAAATTATAATTCCTCCCATCCCTATTTTGTTAAACCATCTGCTCATGAGTGCATTTTAATTTCTCTAAGAAATTTACAAAATTCTGTGAAGTCCTGAAATAATGAACATGGGTGTCCCTATTGTAATTTTGAGTGTGCCTCATGAGGCTTTATTGATTTTGCTGTGGATTCTTTGCATTGAGACATAAAGGTCCACCAAAATAATGGTTTACTAAGAGCAATTAAAGTATAGTCATCCATATAATCACTGGCAAGAGGACATTTTAAAATTTAACAAACATGCTTAATTTGGCCTACCTACATTGTGGAACTTACTACAAAAGTAATCAAAAAGAAAAATAAAATGTGTATTTTAGTACTGTTTGTCATATCTACATCCATTCATCAAGATAAACATGTGAATGGCTTTCAGACCTACTATTTTCCAGAGAGCTTTATTCCTGGAAAGAATTTGAAGCATAATAAATATTTGTATTTTACATTTTAAGGTCTGTAAAAAGTGAGAATTAACAGGGAAAATGTGCCAAGACTTTAAAACTCAATAAGGCATAATTTTCATTGGGGTATAATTAAGAATGTATATTATTGCTGCCCCGGCCTGGTTTCATATTGATATTTAGTAATTTTTTTGAAAATTTTAACAGTTTAACTGCTGTGAATTAAGTGACTCTTGAACTCTCTTTCTACAAAATACATTTCTCAGGAAAGTAAAACCTACAGGCTATATTTTTACTTACTCCTGAGTTAGTGTCAGATTTCTAGACTATCTTTAACATGCTTTTATCTATTATTAAAAATAAAGCCTGTTCATACAACCATGTGTTCACACACACACACACACACACACACACACACACAATGTTGCAATGTGATAAAAATATAAGACCACAGAAGTAGTTCAGAAAAGAGCCATAGAAATTCTACTGAAGAACTGCAGAATATTAAGTCTAAATGTGTATTCACAAGATATTATCCTCTATTTAGGTTTTAAGTAGGACAATTTCCTTACCTACTACAGTGTCAGTGTGTTTTTGCTCTTTCCAGTTTCCATTATCATGACCCTAAAAATGATGATGTATTGGATTAGGCAGCATAGACTCAATATCTCACTAAAGAAAGATGTCTGAATACCAATAAATACAGGGAATATACATTTTAAAATAGAAAGCTCCTGAAGAATAGGTTCTTCAAGTAATACAGTAATGGGTATAATGTATTCTTTATTCAGATAAATTGTTAATCTAAGTCTCGGTTTCCTTTTTTTCCTGGGGTGAGTGTAGAGGAAGGAAGAGAAGGAAAGGAGATTTATTTCTGTGGGTGAGCTTGTGGATACTTCTTAACTCTGGTTAGATTTACTCAGACCCAGGATCAATGTGGAAACACGCACACACCCACCCACACCCACCCACATCCACCCACCCACACACACACACACACACACACACACACTGGCTCATTTGCTCAGGTTGACATTGAAGTGTACAGGTACAATTTTCATGTGGAGGCTTGGTGTTTTCTTTAAACATAACTGGTTGTTGGCAGATTTCACTTTCTGTGACTATGTGAGTGAGGTCCTCATTTTCTTGCCAGCTGTTTCCCAGATATTCTTTCAGCTTCTAGAGGTTGCTTTTGGTTCCTCTTTAGGGCAGTTTACAACATGGTTGTTTGCTTTCTCCAGAAAACCAAGAGGGAGTCTCTCTGACACTTTACTTCTTTAAAAGATCATCTGATTAAGCCAGGCTCACCTAGTATAGCCTCCCTTTTGACTCAGTCAAGATCAACTGATTTGTAACCTGAAACAGGAGTGATATTCCCAACATAGTCATAGATTCTGCCCACACTCAAGGGAAGGCAATTATATAGTATGTCACATCAGGTACAGGAGTCTTAGGAGCTATTTTAAAAACTTGCCTATCATACTAATGATAGGATAAAGACATCACTCAATGTTTTTTCTTAAATCTTTATCTCTCCTTTGAAAAGTTCTATTATAGGTATATATTATAATATACATATTCTATTAACTTAGTAACACTTTTTTTAAGGTAATCAGGGTTGGATTCTACTTTATTTTTTCCAGTTCAGTTGAGATATAATTGACATATAACATTGTTATTAATTTAAAGTGTGCACATAATGACTTAATATATGTATATATTGCAAAATGATCATCATAACTAATTTAGTTTTAACATAACATAACATAACATAACATAACATAACAAAATAACATCCATCAACTTGCAGTTACAAAAATTTAGTAATATTTTTATGATTCATAAATATATGAATATTTTGGGATAGGTTTTCAACATGTCTTCATATGAGGCCTCTTTTCTAAGAAGTGAATGTAGTGCAGTGGTTGTGGTGGCATATGAAAATATTATTTAAAAAAAAAAACAAAAATAAAGTCATTGGAAATAACATCTGACAACTTAGCTCACTCCCTGCATTACTATCTCTAAAACTGGAGTCAAAGTCAAATAGCCTGACTTTGGTGTGCATACATTCCAAAAGTATTCTACACATTATGTTAAATGTTTTTGTAAATGACTTGTTACAAAAAAAGAGAAGAAAAAATTGCCTGTTGGAATTAACAATATTGTGACATTATCATAAATTTACCACTGTTTGCGTTTTACCCTATCAGAAAGGACTTTGTGATATTCATTCCTTGTGTAGATCATGCCTATTTATGGCTTTTCCACACTCTTAAGTATGGCTTTCTATAATTGTGAGGAGTAGAGTAAATGTGTGTGTCATCATATCATGTAGTAATGAACACACATTGTGTACTCAATGGATAACTGTTTTCTTTCTTCCTGTTTCTTACTTCCAAATGGAGATTTATGACTGTTCCTGTGTATATAAACATTAAATACAAATACAGCCTCATAGAATGGTTAAGAGAGTCTCAGTATGATACTTTATTGTGAAATGGGGGACTGGGAGTCAGAAACTACCAAGGACATTCCTGATGGTCAGTTGCACTTCCGACAGTTTTCAGAGAAGGGATAGACAGGATTACAAGGACCACTTGGCAGTGGAGTTATTGAAGGCTGTAAAACTCTGGAGAGGATATGGAGTAAAATAAACACTTACAATTACGGATATATTAGTTTTACAATCTGTAATTATTTTAAGTATTTGTAAAGGTATTCATACCTGTTCTTCTAAAATGAACTTAAGGAGGCTGCTAAAATATTTCAGGTAGCTAATCACACATTATTCACCTCTAAAGATAATATTCAATTTGTGAGTTACTTTCTGTTTTAGCTGTTGGTAGTAGGTTTTTCTTTTAATTATTTTTTGTTTTACGTTGACAATTAAAATTCTAGTCTACGATTTTCTGACTTTAAATACTGATATTTAAAAATATTTCACTTTAAAACATTATTTGTATTCTATGACAATAGATATTTGCATGGGTTATTGCACACTTAACGTACATGATATGAGGAGGAAAGAGAAAAATCTGTGATTTTATTTATTATTATTGCATTTTTGGTTTTTAGCAAGGTGCTGCTAAAGCAATATATTTTGATTTTCCTAGAGATACCATTATTCTTTTAGTGGATGAAAATAGCAGCAATTGCTGACAGCTTCATCATCAGTCATAGCCTCTAGAATCTAAAATCTGTGACCAGAAGTCTCTTTTGCTGAATAAATTAACATGCTATTTTCTTTTCCTTGAAAAAGATGGTATTTCAGCTAAACTATATTGAATATAATTTCCCAAATCAAAAATCTCCAGCATATATATTCTTTCCATTATGAGCTAAGAGCAAATAGTAATAAACCAGAAACAACATTATTTTTCCACCAGGTTATGGCATGGCTTAGCTGAAATGTATCTATTCATAAGTAAAATCAAGCACTCTTATTGAGACAATGAGAAAAATCTATTATTTTAAATTATTTTAATCCTGGCTTTTATGCATTTTTTTTCCTGACAGGTCAATAGGATTAAGTATTAATTTGCATGTTGCCTTCCATTAATTCTCTGTGTTATGTGCTTTGCAAAAGAAAGTGATGAAAGTTAAGTAATGAAAATTGACGTGTCTGAATTGGGCAAAAAGTACCACCGCCTTATAACTCCATACCAGTTATGAAATTGTTTAATTCTATTCAAATGAAATGATGATGTATTAAACTCAATAATTCAAGGGAAAAAATGAAAGAATTGAATATCTTTTAAAATAATAATCTTGTCATAGTTTATCCATTATATGTATCCCAGAGAAGCAGATTCTAAAATTGTTGACTCACTTCAGTTGTGAATCATAATCACCTCAGTTGATTGAAATAGGCACTTCCTGGACATTTTGCCTACCCGAGAGTCCAGCTCAATCACTCTGCAATGGTATCCAGGAATCTAGATTTCGAAACTTCTCCCCAGGTGTTTCCATGAAGATGGTTCAGTATATATCACTAGACAGACATATTCTAGATATATATCTAATGTATACATAGCTGATTCAGAAACTACTACTCTACCAGACGGTGGTGAAGTTTCTAATGTATGTTCCTGATGGACAGAAGAGCTAAGACAATACAAATTCCTATAAGATTTTATATTATGAATTTTTAAAAATGTGCATGTTTAGCTTGGTCCCCCTAACTTTCCTTATGTCATACCAGTATATGACATTTTCCTCATCCTCAGACTTTCCTTACTAAAAGGATTGAAGAGAAGTTGACTAAGATGGACATATCCTGAAATTTTTACAACAGATTAAACTTTACCCTTGTTTTGTGAATCTCCTAATTTATCAGGATATATTGAATAATCAAAGCCTTTCCTAACATCTAGAACTCAAATTATTATAATTTATTCATGTCTAAAAAAATGTCCTTTCTGGTAGAATGCTGAATAAATGAACAATATCAGACCTAACCCATAAGAATAGGAGCATACCTGGATATTTGAAAATTAGATATATTTAATTTTAGGAATTAAAACACCACTAACAAACTAATTGGAATATGTAAAGTTGCCCTCTATTTTTGCCTGTAAGCATGGATATGTGACTTTAGTTGCATATTTTCCAATTTTAAAATTATAGTGTTTCTGCAATTTTATTTGGAAGCACATTCAGAGTCCTTTCAGAGGTATGAGTGAGAACCTCTGTGTGATGCTTGTCATTAAGTTATTTTCCTAAAATATGATTTTCAGAGAATTATGTTTAGAAATACTTCATTGTCCCTATGAAGGAAGATCCTTCTTTTGTGTATTATTTTTCATTTTGTATTTTCAGAAAGAGTAAGAGGTTTAAAAAATCCCATTTTCCCAGTAAAATAACATGAAAGATATAAAACTTTCAGTTATTTAACAAGGAGTCATATTTGGTAATAGGAATTGAACGAAGGTCAACCTCAATCCAGAGGAACAAAAACTTTCCTCAAATAGACATTCCTCACACAAAGAGTGATTCAATTACTATATTAGTATATATACCACTGGGCTTTTGGATAGACAGGGAATTGTGTTGAATAGTTGGGGCATGACTTTGAAGGAAGTCCTCTTTATATGGCTGGTTTCTTTGATACTGGAATATAGCGGAAATTAATCACTTTTCATTCAAGCACATTTACTACCTTCTTTTGTTTTTATTCCCATGTAAAGAATAGGAAGCCAACATTAAAAACAAAATAAAACTTTTTAAGTTTATTTATTTATTTTTGAGAGAGAGAGTGAGCAAGGGAGGGGCAGAGAGAGAGAGGGAGAGAGAATCTCAAGCAGTCTCTGCACTGTCAGCACAGAGCTCAATAGGGCTCAAACTCAAACTCACAAACCGTGAGATCATGACCTGAGCTGAAACCAAGAGTTGGACGCTTAACCAACTGAGCCTCCCAGGCACCCTAGGAAGCCAACATTTAAAGAGTTGAAATAACTTGTCCAAACTTTGATTTCAGGCCAGAAAAATATACAGATATCAGTCTTCTTAATTTCTCATATAATCACAATAAGAACTTGAGCTGAATTAAGAGAAAACAAGTAGAAAACAGCTGCTCAGGGCTTACAAACAAAACCAAGAACCTGGCAGTGACACAAGCATTAGGAAGCAACAACTGGCATTCAGGAACCAGTAAGAAGAGTGACTGGTTAGTGCCCCTAAACCTTCAGTGGAGACCCACAGAGAGAGCTCCATCTAGCATAAAAGCAAACAAGAAATAAATCAGCCTCAAGTGAATTAGAGAATGTATCCATGAATTTCTGTCTGCTATCAATGAAAAATAATTGATCCCATTAGAAAATAGGACCCAAATTATTGAAAACCAAGAGAAAATTAAGCAGACTAGACCCACATGTTATGTAGATATTAGAATTTTCAGACACAGACTTTATAATCTTTGTTTATTTATTTATTTTGAGAGAGACTGCAAGGGGAGGGCAGAGAAAGAGTGAGAGTGAGAGAGAAAGAGAAAGAGAGAGAGAGAGAGAGAGAGAGAGTGAGAGAGAGAGAAACCCAAGCAGGCTCTGCACCATCAGCGTGGAGCCCAATTCAGCCCTCAAACTCATGAACTGTGAGATCATGACCTGAGCTGAAATCCAGAGTCAGACGCTTAACTGACTGAGCCATCCAGGTACTCCCAGACACAGACTTTAAAATGATCATATACTATATCCAGAAATTAATAGGATATAGAAACTCAACAGAGAACTGGAGCTAAGTGTGTGTGTGTGTGTGTGTGTGTGTGTGTGTGTAATGTGAAAAAATTCCTAGAGCCGAAAATTTTTGATAACTGAATAAGGAATTCAATAGGTAGGTATAAAAGAAGATTGACATTGCAGAAGAGAAGATTACTGTCTAATCTTCTTTTAAAACAAATCTATCGAATTAAGCAAGTAATATCTTCAATAGAAAAAAAAAAAGAAGAAGATGAGAGGTACATTTAATTAAAGCCCTAGAACAAGAGAAAAGGAGAGGCAGAAGCAAGATCCAAAGAGGTACTGACCGATAAATTTTCTAATCTGACAAAAGATATGATACCAAAGATTGAAGAGACTGTAAGAATATCAAATGCAATAAAAATCTGGGTACTTCATAGTAAAATTCCTGAAAACCAAACGTAAGAGAAGATCTTTAAAAGGAGGCCAACGGAAAGCCTTACTGACTTCAAAGGAACTAAATGAGACTGATAGATGACCCTTCTTCATTAGATGATCATCAGGTACACATTATATATACATATCAAATATAACACTAAGTGTAGTAAAAAAAAGACAGTATTTTCAATATTTGCCAATATATATGTATGTGTGTGAATATGGATATAAATGCATGTATATACATGTTTATACATATATATTTATACATTAGTAAATGTGTGTATATACAATACACACCAAAACTGGAAAGAAAAAGATAGAAAAACAAGCATGATAAATATCTCACATAGTGCAGAATAATTAATGAAAGGGATCTTAGACCCAAATGTAAAAGGTAATACAATGAAACTTCTAGAAGATAAGATAAAAGATATTCATGACTTGCTGGTAGGCAAATAAATTTTAGCAAGACTCAAAAGCACTAACTTATAGTTAGGGAAAAATGAGAAATTAAACTACATTAACAGAACTGTTCACTATTAGGAGAGTAAAAAACAAGTCATAGAATGAGAGGATATTTTGAAAATTTGAATAAATGGCAAGAAACATTTTTATATGATGAAGAATTTTTGTCCAAAAAGAATAAGGAATTCCTACAAATCAGCAAGAAAAGGCAACTTAATAAAATAAGGCTGTCTAATGAAAAATTAGGTGCCCCACTCAAATATCCAAATAGCCTGTATGCTTATGTACAGGTGCCCAGCATCATTCAGGTTCAAGGAGAGTAGATTAAAACCACAGTAAGTTCAGGGGGAGGAAAAAAAAAATGTTGGCAAGGATGTAGAACTAGCAACTCACTTGCAGTGAATGTAGTAAATTAGCATTGCCACCTTGAAAACTTGGCAATGTCTATTAAAGCTGAACATATGAATACCCTATAATACATGTCGGTTAAAAATGTGATAGAAGGCCAAAGCAGCCCAATGCTTTTTATTGAGGCAAAATTCACATAACATCAATTAACTATTTTAAAATGTACAATTCAGTGATACTTCACACATTCAAAAAGTTGTACAAACACCATTTTCATATAGCTCCAAATCATTTTCATTACCCACATACCCTTTAAGCAATCAAAGAAAAATAATTATTAATAGCCAAAATGTCTCAAATTTCCATCAAATTTGGAATGGATAAATTCGATATTTCTTAATCATTCAGTACAATAATATACAAAAATGTAATGGTTAAGCACTGCTACAGATGCTGTGTAGAACAATAGTACTAAATATTCTATTTAAAATGTTCTGCAAAAGAAGTCAGGTCTAAAATAATATGCAGTGTTGTTCCATTATTAAAAATTTAAATAGCCACCCAAATTAGTCTCATGGTGACAGAAGTGAAAAGAGTGGTTACTACAGGATGGTGGGGCAGAGTGATGCCTGTAGGGACCATTAGGAAGGCTTCCATGCTCCTAGAAATATTCTATAATTCAATTTATTAAAAGACTGGCTCAATTAATGTGTTAACTTGGTAAAAATTCATCAAGCTCTTTAGAGTTGTGCGTATTATATTATGTGGGTATATTCTGCTGTTGTTTTATTAGGTTTATAAATTAAGATTTTTTTTAACAGAAGTTTTATGTTCACAGCAAAATTGGGGTGAAGATACTGAGATTTCCCATATACTCTGTGTCTCCACACATGCATAGCCTCTTCTATTATCAACTCCCCCAGGAGAGTCAGACATTTGTTACAATTGCTAAAACTACATCGACATATTATCACCCAAAGTCTATAGTTCATATTATGGTGCACTCTTGATGTTGTTCATTTGATGGGTTTGGACAAACATATAATGGCATGTAGCCATCATTATAGTATTGTACAGAATATTTTCACTGCCCTAAAAATTCTGTGTGTTGCCTATTCATCCTTCCTCCCTTCCCCCATCCACTTTTCTTTTTACTATCTATAAGTTGGCTATCTCCATGAATTTTCCAGAATGTCGTATAGTTGGAGTCCCACAGTACATAGTCCTTTCAGAATGACTTTTTTTCACTTAGTAACATACAAAGTTTCTCTGTATCTTTTCATGGCTTGATAGTTCATTTCTTCCTAACTGAATTCTATTCCATTGTTTAGATGTGCCACACTTTATTTTCCCATTTATCTCCTGAAGGATATCTTGTTTGTTTCTAAGGTTTAGCACTGTAAATAAAGCTGATATAAATATTTGTGTGCAGGTTTTTGTGTGGACATAAGTTTTCAACTCCTCTAGATAAATACCAGAAAACATAATGGCTGGATCATATTGTCAGTGTATATTTAGTTTTGTAAAAAAAAAAAACAAAAAAAAAAACACCTTCTTCCAAAGTGGCTGTGTCATTTTGTATTCCCCTCAGCAATTGTGAGTTCCTGCTGCTCCACATCCTTGCCAGCATTTGGTGGTGTCAGTATTCTGGATTTCGGTCCCTCTAACAAGTGTGTATGGGGTCTCATTGTTTTAGTTGGCATTTTCTTGATGACATATGATATGGAATATCTTTTCCTTTGTTGATTTGCCATCTGTCTATCTTCTCTGATGAAGTGTCTATTAAGGTCTTTGGCCCATTTTCCCCATGTTGTGATGAGCACGGAGTATTGTGTATAATTGATGAATCACTAAATTCTACTAACTGCAATTTAAATAAAAACTTAGAAGAAACAATAATAAGTCCATTTTTTAGTTGGATTGGTCCTTTCTTATTGTTGCATTGTAAGAGTTCTGCACATATTTTGGATAACGGTCCTGTATCAGATATGTCTTTTGCAAATATTTAATTTAAAAATCTTAATCTGTGGCTTGTCTTCTCATTGTCCTGCCATTTTCTTTTACAGAGGAGAAATTTTAACTTTAATGAAATCCATCTTGTCAATTATTTCTTTCATGGATCCTACCTTGGTGCTGTATATAAAAAGTCATCACTATACCCAATATCATCCAGGTTTTCTCCTAAATTATTTTTTGGGACTTTTATAATTTTGTGTTTTACATTGTCTGTCATCCATTTTCAGTTAAAATTTGAGAAGAGTGTAAAGTCTGTATCTAGATTCATTTTTTGAATGTGGGTGTCCATTTGTTCTAGGACCATTTGCTTAAGAGATTATCCTTGATTCATTGGATTGCCTTTTATCCTTCATCAAAGATCACTTGACTACATTAAGTTCATTTATTTCTGAGATTGCTATTCTGTTCCATTGGTCTATTTGTCTACTCTTTCACCAATACCGCACTGTCTTAATTACCATAGATTTATAGTAGTCTTGATTTCAGATAGTATCTGGCTTTCAACTTTGTTCTTCTCAATATTGGGTTAGCTTTTCTGGGTTTACCTTTCTTCAGATAGCACAATATCTCCAAAATATTAGTTAAGAATACCACAGCATTAAACAGAGTGGCTTAAGATGGTGGGTGATTAATTTGAAAACTGTTAACACCAGAAGGGAAGACTCTAAATCAGAGTCTGAGTCACAGAGTGGTTATATCAACAATTTGAGATTTGAGTAAGGAAGCTAGGATTCAACAAGGAAGAAATACTTCAATAAGTGCTTAATTTGGAGAACTGTCATAAGTTTAAATGGAAATTATTTTTTAAATGTCAAATGACTCAGAGTTTGAGAATAAATAATACTGCAATACAGCCTAAACAGGAGATTTATTTTTATAGAATACAAAATAGAAATTTTTAATAGAAATGCTGAAGACAGAATCCATGTGCTAAGATATGTCGATTAGTTAATAGGAAAGAAGAAAACAACAATGCCTGATAATCCTCTAAAGAGTTTATTTGTAAATGAAAAAAAAAGTGAATATTGTGAATAGTAGTTGGTACCTCAAGCTGGGACTAAAAATAAAGGAGACAAATTACTTTGAAAGTGGAAGCTGAAGGACCTAATAAAGAGAAAGATGTGGCAGATAAAAGAAAGAAAGTAACTTATGCAGTATATGAACCATCCAAACTAGCACCTGGCATATAGAAAGTATTCAATAAATACTAGCTGCTGTAATAATGAGAAAATTAAACATAAGAAAGAAGAAAGTGAGGTGAGGAGGGGCAGGATTGAGAAAGGAAAACATGAGAAGATAAAAAAGGACAAGAAAAAGCAAAAAATTGTATTAACTGTGAGTCTTGCCATTTACATTCAATTTTCATCTAACCATCATTTATTATGTTGCATGCCACTTTTTAATGTTTTATGTTGAATGTTTTATAGCGATAGTCAATGTTGTTATATCCTATTTTTATGTGTTTGTTTAAAATGTTTAAAAACGAATATGAAGACCTTATATTTTATTTACTTATTTACTTTGGAGAAGGTTATTATACTCTATTAAAAGATCATTATCATAAGCTTTTTATATAAGTACAGTTTTGTGCATGTTTAATTTTATTAAGTTGTAAAATCTATGCAGATGAGAAAAAGAGGAGAGAGTGTGCATTTGATAAACATCTCACAGAGAAGGTGAAGCTCTAGATGATATATGGAAGACTAAGACGTGGCACGAAAGACCCTCTCCGCTGCCTAACCATTACGTTTGTGAATAGTAATCTCTTGGAGTTGTGCGCTGCTGTAGCCTATCTAAAGTTCAACTTCTCTTACTGTTTGGGGAGACGGGCCCTTTTCATTTTTTCTTAGTATTAATGTTTTATTGAGATATACTTTACAAGCAATAAAATACATCCATTTCAAAAATATATTTCAATACATGCCATACATTTTGAGAAACGTATGCAACCATGTAAGTACTACCACATCATCATATGGGAGAGTTTCCTCCTCTTAAACAGTGTTCTTTTTAGTCAGCATCTCTCAACTCACTCCCTGCCTCCACCTCCAGCAAGTCATTGACCTACTTTCTGACAGAATCCAACCATTTAAAAATACTCAAAGAAAAATCACAGAAGTTATTTTGCTCTTAGGAAGAGGCAAAAATGTTAATGGCTCTTACATTTGAAAAAAATTAATCATACACATGGAATCATACTCTGAAATACTAGGTTAGTTGACAAAATGTCATGGCATATGCTTGTAATGGCAGAAAACATGAGTAAAGATAGGACCCTCAATGGGATTTTGTTTATTTTTGTATTTTCTTACTTGCTCTTCATTGCTTTTATTTTTCTTATGTCCTCACTCTCTTGGGTTTATGTTTGCTGTCCTGACTATTTAGAGGTCTCTCTCTCTCTCTCTCTCTTTCTTTTTTTTTTCCCTAAAGAAACATTGAGGGAGACTATAAACGAAGTCTACTTAAAAGCAGTAAAAGTTACAATGAGCTCAGACTCTGGTCAATCCACATGCTTCTTATTGAAAGCAATTTTGTTAAACTTGTTTCTTTTTTTTTAATATAAATGGTGTTTATGCGATGTAATAATTTTATTTAGAAGTAAATAATAATCTTTGAACTTTTATAAGTTTATTGACATACTTCTGGTTACTTTACTTAGCCAAGGTGTTTCCAATCATTCTTTTTCCCTGAGACCAAGGTGTTCATCACAGTTATATAAACAGAATTGTGTTCATTCAGGAAAAGGGCACCCTTTGGAATACTGTTTTTGCTATAGGACCAGTATTGTACAATACCTTTTCTCCTTGGTATTATTCACCTGTTATTCATTTTATATCATTATGTTCCCAAATTATCTATTGTGTAAAACACTAGTTATGTATGGGCAAAGAAGTCATCTTGTTATTATTAGTGCTTCATGTGATAATAAGTATATAGATTATACCATATTTTATATGTTCACATATAATGCTTCCATTTACAATGTGTAAAGGTCCATTCTAGGCACTTCACCTTCAGTATCTTATTGCCTCCTTACAGTTAGGAAGTTGAGTATTACCATCCCCTTTCATAGATGAGGAAAAGGAGGCATGACGCTAAAACACAACCTGAAAAAAATTGACATATATTGAAGCCTGTTTCTCTATCACTGTGATACCCACACTTTACCCAGCCATGACTAATCATATCCATAAATATCAGAAGAATGGGTTATATGATTAGCTCTAAGCCCTGATTGCAATTTTCATCTTATTATGTGAACTGTAGATAATATAGCAATACATAGGACTCATATTAGTATGAGAAAAAAAAACAATGAGAAAACATACACTCTTTTTTAATGTTTATTATTTATATTTTGTTATAAATAATAAACATTTATTATAAATGTTTATTATTTATTTAAATAAAAAATAATTTATTTATATATTATTTTGAGAGAGTGACAGAGCATGAACAGGGGAGGGGCAGAGAGAGGGAGACACAGAATCTGAAGCAGGTTTCGGGTTCTGAGCTGGTAGCACAGAGTCCAACGCGGGGCTCGAACACACAAACTGAGATCATGACTCCTGAGCTGAAGTCAGACTCCCAGGTGCCCCAAGCAATGAGATAATATAAATAAGATACTATTTTTTGTTTCACCTTTTCTCTGTTAAGACACTGATTTTGTAAATCTATTAGAAAAAAACAAGTTTATATTTCTAAATCAGAACCTCAAGAAATTTCATAAATAAAAATGTAAAATAAGGGGCGCCTGGGTGGCTCAGTCGGTTAAGAGACCAACTGTTGGTTTTGGCTTAGGTCATGATCTCATAGTTTGTGAGTTCAAGCCCCATGTTGGGCTCCATTTGGATAGTGCGGACATTCTCTCCCTCTCTCTCTGCCCCTCCCCTGCTCACTCTCTCTGTCTCTTGTCTCTCTCAAAAATAAATAAACTTTAAAAAAAGATGAAAAATAAATACTGAGTAATATCTGTACTATAATGATATATTATTTTTAGGAAATAAATACTAAAATACTAGTATTTTAGTATTTATTAGTATTTAGTATACTAATAAAATACTAAATATTTTTCTTGGCAATATAATCTGAAGCAGCCTTCCTGGGATAAGTAATTATACAAATGGCTATTTTCCTACTGGAACATTTTAACCTTATCTTCTGTGTGATTTATTTTCATTATCAGGACAAAATGTAATATTGCCCTAGCAATGTGTTTCCACAAACATTTCAAATCTGTTCTTTAGAACATATACTGTAATTATTATGTCTTTATATATATACATATATATATATGCATATATGGCATGTATGTACATATGTATGTATATGACTATAAATACATACATACATATATACATAACAAGTTCTATTGAAACATATCCAAAAAAGTGCAAACTCTTATGTGAAGAACTTAGTGAATTTTCACAGTGAACATACCTCCATATGTAAGTATAATCTTAACAGGAAGTAAAATATTACCCAAATCTCAGGATTTTATTTTGTACCTCTTCCTAGTCACTCTCCTCAGTTTACTCCAATAATAATAATTAATCAGTAAACTAGCACCAGAAGTGTAGTTGTTGGATCACAGGGTAAGAGTATTTTCGGCTTCAGTATATACTACCAGTTTTTCAAAGTGCTGGTGGGTGCCAATTTGCTAAACTTTAAGCAGTGTGTAAGAGTTCCACTTGCTTTCCATTCTCCCCAAATATTGAAATAACGT
Source organism: Panthera uncia (assembly GCF_023721935.1). Classification (NCBI taxonomy): domain Eukaryota; kingdom Metazoa; phylum Chordata; class Mammalia; order Carnivora; family Felidae; genus Panthera; species Panthera uncia. The sequence continues at coordinate 106,212,583 of NC_064809.1, read as the reverse complement.
TTTAGATATTCTACTCTATATGATGAGCATGCATTTCTCTGGTAAGAAATAATGTTGAGGACTCTCTCATATGGTATTGACAATTTGGATATCCTCTTTTGTGAAGTGTTTACAAATATTTTTCCTTTAAACATTAGATAGATTTTCATGTGCTTATTAAAGAGTTTTATTTATGTTTATTAAAAATGTTATTATCTCAGGATAATTGACATGAATTGAACTGTACATATTTAAAGTATGCAGTTTGATTAGTTTTGACATATACATACATTCATGAAATGATCAAGACAATCAGGATAATGAATTTATCTGTTACCCACAAAACTTTCCTCATTATCCTTGGCTGTCCCTCACACCAGTTCCACCACCCTCTTTTCTATCTCCAGGCAACAAGTGATCTGCTTTCTGTCACTATAAATTAGTTTGCATTTTTGGAATTTTAGATATGAATGAGGTCATACAGTATGTACACATGTTGTTTAGTTTCTTTCACTAAGCATAATTACTTAGAGATTCATCTGTATCATTGTATGTATCAATAGATCATTGGTATTGGGGAGTTGTTTCATAGGTATATAGTTTAAGGTTTGCAAGATGAAAACGTTTTGAAGATGGGTACAGAATAGTGTGAATAAACTTAACATTGCATAACTGTACACTTATAAATAGTTAAGATGGTAAATTTTATGTTATATTTTTAACACAATAAAACATTAAAAAATCTTTGTTTTTTAGCTTAAACGTTTGGTGAATTTTTACTAAAATAAGGAAGAATGGAAAAAAAGATGAAATTTACAAAGACACGGCAGAATCAATTGCTCTGCTTTTGTCATGTTTGAATTTTAAAATGCCTGTTATAGAGCCAAGAATTGAGATCAGTAAGCAGATGGAGTATCCCACTTGGAGAACAGAGGAGAGGTCAGGCTGCAGATGTATATTTGGTAGTGAAAAGGATAGATATTATTTAAAGCCAAAGACCTGAATGAGAACATCTATGGGGAAAGTGTGAATTTGAGAATAGAAAGGAGTCCAGGAACAATCAAGGAGTTGTCCAATCATCATTTGGGCGGAGGAGGAGAAGCTATCAAATGAACCTGGGACTGAAAGATCTGCAGGTTAGGAGAAACATCGTAAGGTGGCATCACTAGCCAAGAGAAGAAAATGTTTCAAGAAGGAATTAGTTAAATGAGTTCACATGAGATCAGGTAAGATGGGATCTATTTTAATGGCTTGATGGACCCTCTGTGAGACTCAGTTGGGAAGGAATTGGAAAGGAATTCAAAAGTAGAACTTTTGAAATAGTTTTCAATACAGAAGCACAGCGGCAAGAGGGAGAAGTGGGGGTGGTGGGAAGGTCTTAAATGCAGGGAAATATTAAAGCAGGATTTTAAACTGTTGAGAATGATTCAGTGAAGAGTCATCTGATGTAAATGAGAGGAATCAGCATAAGAAAGTTCCTTGACCATCTGAAAAGTTCAGCGGTAAAGTTCAAAGGAGTTTGGTAGATAGCTGGGGCAGGTTGGGTGAGTTGAAGACCCCTATGGTAATTACTATTTTCTCAGTGAAGAAAATGTAAGGCTATTCTATCTATTGTAATTAGGAAGACTGAATATAACATGAAGAAAGAGAAGATATTTATCTGGTTCACTACTGTATCCTAAGACCTTAACAAAGGGTGTATCATCTAAAGATACTTAATAGGTAATTCCTAAATTAACAAAAAAATGTTTAAAAAAATCATAAAAAATTATCTTTTTGAAGTTCATTTGCAAATCATTTCTAAAGTCATCATGCCCATAATGATTTTAAGTTCCTCAATGTATCACAGCTGCAAATATATGATAATAATTCTCTAAATGTTTGTTCCAATTTCCAATCAGCAAGCTAAATCACACAAATGTTTTTCTTTTTCTTTTCTTTTCTTTTTTTTTTTTTTTAAATCTTAGATATACTGTTTTGGAAGCAATGGTTTTAGGACATAGTTGAACTGCATCAGTGGGTACTACCTTAAGAATTTACTGTTTTCAGTATTACTGAATTTTCAAATTACTCCTTTCTGAGCCTTATTTTTCTCATGTGTAAAATGGAGAATAGTAATGCCCTCTTCACTATTCTGATGAAAGAATTGAATAAAGAAATGTTAGTGGAAAATTTTATGAAAGCAAATGTTATATAATAAGCAAGCTAATAGTTCAGGGATAAAAACCTTAAAAAAAACAGTATGTGGGGGCTTCTTCCTCCACACCCTACCTCTATAAGTAGCATGATGAGATTAGTCATCTGTGTTCATAGAAGAATAATATATATATACATATATATACACATATATATACATATATATATACACATGTATATATACATATATATATACATGTATATATATACACATATCTGTAGTAATCTGAATTATAATAAAAGTCTTTAAATGGCTCTGAAATTTACAAATATGAATAAGAAGTGTTCAGCATCCAAACTTTTAGTTTCTTTTAATTTAAAGATGTTACTTAATAAGACTCAGGAATACCTAGAATTTTATCCTTGTAGTGTATCTAAAATTTTACTTGCTTCTGGAAACAGTTATAAATTATCATAATTTGTCACTTTTAGAAATTGATAAAATCATAATTTGTACATTCATAAACTGTTTTGTGGTAGTTGTGTAATTTGTATGATGAAAAATAAACTATCAAATATAAAAAAGAAAAAAAAAACCTCTGATGCAATCATATCATATTTTTTTAAATGGTGGCATTGCCGATAACTGTTAGCCAGGCTTTACGCACATGGGAAGCAAGACAAAGATTACATTTGCATGTAATTGTAAGAAAATATTGCTGAGATTGTTGTAAGTAGTACAATTTGAGGCTGCATTTTTCATTGAGGCTTATCATTTTGATCTAGTGTTCACATTTTTCTTGGTAATAGGAATATGCCACTCATAGTTATAATCATTCAATGCTCCCATTAAATTGAATGTTTACAAATAAGAAAGGGGCGCCTCGGTGGCTCAGTCGGTTGAGCACCTGTCTTCAGCTCAGGTCATGATCTCACCGTTTGTGGGTTCAAGCCCCGCGTCAGGCTATGTGCTGACAGCTCAGAGCCTGGATGGAGCCTGCTTCAGATTCTGTGTCTTCCTCTCTCTCTCTCTCTGTCCCTCCCCTGCTCATACTCTGTCAGTCTCTCTCTCAAAAAATAAATAAACATTAAAAAAATTAAAAATAAGAAAAAAAGGCCAGGTTGTGTGATGCCTTCATTGGTCCCATAAAAATTAAAGGATGTGACTGAATCTGGACCCCTTTGAAGGTTTGGGCAAAGGAACAGTGGAATATTTAACGTGATTTAGAAATGCAGCACAGTTGGTCTCAGACTCTAGGGTATTTTGTAGGCATTATTGATGTGGCTTTTGTGCAAAGTAGAGGTGTGGAATATTCACTTGACTTTTATCAAATAGTGAATGGAAGACACTTAGGAACACTGATATCTCATTCACATGTAAATAATGAGCTGAATATTGTCAAATTTAGAAATAAAGACATACAGATGCCAAGTCAATTTATTTATCAGACAATGTCATCTTGATTGATTTAGATTTTTAAGTCTGAGCTGTACCTTCAGACCCAAGGGTCTTGACATAGTCATCAAGTTGACACTCACAAATTCATAGTTTCTTTAAGGATATTAATCTCAGCATTGAATAGAGAAAACCAAGTAGCAAATATTGAAAGTAGAAACATAATTGGTCTGTTTGGATAAAGTCCACCAGGGTAACAGTGACTAGATTCAACATGCAAGTGCCATCATGATGAATGTTTACAACACTTTTTTGAGAGCCAATTATACTGTTTTGTTTTTCTTTTTTTTTTTTTTTTTTTTTTGTTTTTTTTTTTTTTGTGTGTGTGTGCAGAGACTGGAGATCAGCCAGATCAGTTATATGCACAAAGCCGCTTTGGATCTGTCTTTTCAAACAAGAGCTGCAGAAAACGTTAGAGCAAGGTTGACGCTTTATTCCACTCTGGTAAGAGAAGCTTTCTTTTTCTTTGCTATGGTGAAAGTTTGATAAGAAATCCTTTTACATCATAATGTGGTCACGGAGAAGAGACGCTGTTCTATGTTACAAGTCATAAAATGTTTTCTTTTGAACTACTTTTTCAGAATGCTTTTTGTCTGTATGTTATAGCAAAATAAAACAAACACTGAGTCATATTGTACATGTTAAGTTTGTATTTGAGGTAGAAGCGTCTTAAGGTATTCTTCTGCTGAGTGAAATGTGGTGTTATTTCATGTTTTATGCCGCTGGTCAGGACAAAGGGGTAAAAGTATCAGGATTTTTCTGATACCACGGCTGAGAGTGAATCCATGTTTTTAAGTTTCCCCTGACCAATGATATTGTTAGTGTCCAGCAGCTCACCACCATAAAGCTTCAAGAGCCCAACAAGATCTGGCTTTTGGGTTTACTTGCAGATATTTCTGTTCACCCTAATCTTTCATTTTAAAAACTGGAAAATCTGGAGATAGTATTCTGGGTGAGTTTGTCTGCACACTGCTTTTGTCACTTTAGCTCTCAACAATGTAACTGTACACATATATACAAAATACACGATTTTGTTTGTCACATAAATTTCTTTGACCTGTAATGTGCCTCAATATTTCCACAAAAATCTCTACATGTTACAAACTCCATCTGAATTCATATCTGTCTAAAATAGCAAGAAATAGTTGTGTAGATATATAGATATTAATAGATACATACACACACACAACTATACACAAATATTTCCCATGTACACAATTCATTTTAGATAATAGCAGATTTATACATTATAGCAGTTTCTAACTGGAAGTTGCATTTGTATAACTCCTCATCCTCTTGGTAAGCATTTGTTCAGAAAACAATGATATAAATATTGAAAGGACTACAACTAATCAGCCACATTTAAAGCTAAATCTGTTTTTTAAGTGTACTTGTCTGTAGTTTCTTCTTTTTTTGAGTAATTCAATTACATTTGCAATTTAATATATAACCATGAGATTTTAATCTAAACATTTTTAGGGATTTACCTCCGAGTAGTATTCCCAGATTCAAAGATACAAGCAGCTGGCAACGTCAGTCAAATGGGTCACTAATAAATATTCATTCTCGTTTGATCATTTTAATAAGTATTTGTTGACAATCTATCTTGTTAAATGTTTCAGTGAGAGGAAAACAATAATTTATAAAAGAAATGGAACATAGGATATCTGTGAAGATTTAATGATGATTCAGTAAATGTGCTTGAAAATAACTAATTTATATTATACTTTTGGCTAAGGACAAATAGGTGAGTACTTTATATAGTCAGGAACAACCAGGGACAACAATAAAATGCGATGAGAATTAGTTTTTTTCAGATTTAAAAATAGTTCAACTTTTAATGTATGATCCTAAACAACTGTCGCAATGCCATTTTTCCCTTTTACCTTCTTTTAAACTATGTGTGCATTTAATACAACTCATTTCAAGTACTTGAGCTATGTACATTATACTGAAAGCAATGTAGACAGCCCTGCCCCTGAAAGATAATCTCGTTTAAGGGGGACTGAGGAAAGAAAATAATAATAGTAATAAATAAAGAACAATTATATCCCCAAGAGTCCATAGAGTAAAATAAAAAGAAAAGAAAAGAAAAGAAGAGAAAAGAAAAGAAAAGAAGAGAAGAGAAGAGAAAAGAAAAGAAAAGAAAAGAAAAGAAAAGAAAAGAAAAGAAAAGGTCAGTCAGTATTCCATGGTTTCTGCCTTCTTAAAGAGTGTCTTTCGCCTGTAGGTGCATGCAGCCAGCAAAACAGCAAAATTCCCCAAATCTCTTACTTTGTATCTTTCCCAATCTTGAAGTAAATTGCAGATGTACAAAATCCTTCTAAGACAACAACCACATTTAATGGCACATATAACCATTTTCATTACTACCTTTGCTGTTAGACACTGCAATTGTTATCACACTTACACACACACAAACGTACACACACCCTATTCAGAAGACAGGAAAGAGAGGGAAGTATAGATAGCACCTCCACCCTCTGATGAGTATGGCACAGTAGGATCTCCTAGAATTTTCTTCTTTGAAGCCTTTCCTTTTAGTGTTCATGCCCAAGAACACCGCTGTTTCTATTGTCTCCTATGTAGGTTCCATGTGCCCTTCATGGCTCAGAGAAAAGGCCACTTTACATCACCATATCTGCCCAACAAGCCTCGTGCACACTCCAGGTGAAATTATTCCATCCTGGAACATTCTTATCTTTATCATTGCGGGAAAGACCGAAGTGTATGAATAGCATGCAAATTCAGTGCTTCATAATCTCAAAGACTGAGACACCTTTGTTACATATTCTCTCCGTCCCCACACTGTTTGAGAAGTCTGCTTTTTAGAAAGTTATATTTTTAGAAGACTATATTTTATTGCTTTTTAAATTTTCTTTGCTTTCTTTGCTCTCCTGTTTTTTTTTTTTTTTTTTTACAGCTGATAATCTTGTACTTCATTTCATTGAGAAAATAGAATCGTCTGGCAGGTTCTCCCACATTCTTTTGCTTCTAAATCTAAAAAGCTTACCTCAATCTGTATCCATTTCTCTCTTCTTTCCACCTTTGGTAGTGGGAGGAAACACCTGAACTTTTACAATGTTCAGACTTTTATTTTTTATTTTTTTTAAATTTTTAAATTTTTTTTATGTTTATTCGCTTTTGAAAGACAGAGACAGAGCACAAGCAGGGGTGGGGCGGAGAGAGAGGGGGATACAGAATCTGAAGCAGGCTCCAGGCTCTGAGCTGTCAGCACAGAGCCCGACTCGGGGCTCGAACACATGAACCGTGAGATCATGACCTGAGCCGAAGTTGGACACTCAACCCGCTGAGCCACCCAGGCACCCCTTCAGTCTTTTCTTTACTTCTGACTTCTCAGGTATCTACTTCAGTCTATAAAATTTTCATTTATGATCTTCCATTCTGTTTTCTTTGTAAACTCTGTCCCATTGGAATTCTCTGTGTTCACTACACATATTTACCCTTTATGTCTGAGATACCACATTCCCCTCTAAAGGTCGTCCTTGTTTCTGCCCAAAGACTTTTCTCCCCCCAGGCACCATTTTCATGACTTTATCTTCAGTTCTCTCCAATGTTCCTCCATCTTCATGTGTCTTCCAAACTTTCTCAGGTATCCCCTTGACTCTCTTGTTAATAAATCCACTGGACACTTTTCAGTTCTCATCTTGGCTTCCCACCATTTCTTTCTAAACTTACTTAGTCCATTCACCCCACCCTGCTTTATTCCAGAGTATATCATAAGAACAGTACTCTAGGTAACACACTTTGGGAAATAAGCATATATCAATCACTTAGACTTTGGAAAATAGGCTTAAGTCTATGATTTAATGGCATTAACTTCTGAAAATGTACATATGTGAATATTTACCCTAACTCAAAAGATAGTAAGATTACATATAATTAATATATCTGATCATGTCATTTCCTTGTTTAAAAACACAAATTATTTCTCATCACTCTTGGAATGAAATCAAAATTTCTTACTATAAATTCTCAATTCTGCTTGATCTTGCTATGGTCATCTCTGCCATCCCATCTACAGCATTTCTTCATGCTTGCTGTGCTCCAGCCACATGGGTATCTTTGCTAATCCTAGAGTACACCAAGAATGAGCTTGCCATAGGATATTTACTTTGCTATTTCCTCTACCAGGAACATCATTCCTCCAGATATCCTCATGGATTACTCTCCCATTGTATATATTCAGTTCAAATATCACCTCCTCAGAAAGCCTGGTGCATCTTTCCCCTCCTGTGGACACTCTGTATACTGAGACTCCCCTTTTCCTTCATATAGTATACAACTACTTGATATTTTATTTACTTACTTGCTTTATTTTTCTCTCCTAGACTAAGAGAGACTAAGTTTAACACTGTGTGGGAAGTGCGTGGTATCTTCAAGAAAACCATTATGATTATACTAGCTTGATTACCCTCGCTATTCATTTTTGGAATTGTCTGTTATGTAATTATTGCAATGTGAGGAGCATGTAACATTACTTACTTAACCATAACACCGTATGGCCAGCACATGCGCGCGCGCGCGCGCACACACACACACACACACACACACACAATATGACATTTACTTATAAAGGTACAAAAATTGAGATTTGTTTTTTCTTCACCAATTCACATGCCTTTTTGTGAGAAAATACTCTGTACATGACAAGAATGATTAAACTTGATCCCTATGAAATTTCCTTAGGGAATCTGTTCTCATTCGTTCCTTTCTATTACTCAAACAAAGCTAGTGAATAAGGCCATGAGGTCTTATGTTTGACAATTGTTGTTTTAATTCTGCCACCACTCCTCCTTATTGTTTGTGAATTTAGACAAAAAAATATAAGCTTTCCATCAAGATAATAAAAATAACATTTCTATCACTATAAAATGATTCAGATTAAATATGAAAAAATATATGTAACACTTATAGAATGCCTAGCACACATTACTATGAACAGGTTAGTTGTTACTTTTTTTTAATGTTTATTTATTTATTCTGACAGAGAGAGAGAGAGAGAGAGAGAGAGAGAGAGAGAACATGCACGTGTACATATAAGCAAGGGAGGGGCAGAGAGAATTTCAAGCAGGATCTGCACTGTCAGTGGAGAGCCCATGTGGGGTTCAATCTCAAAAACCGTGAGATCATGACCTGAGCCAAAATTAGAGTCAGATGTTTAACTGAATGAGCAACCCAGGCACCCCATGTCATTATTATTTTGAGATATTTTTAGACTTCAGGTATCCCCTGACAATTATCTTTATGTGAAAATGCTCAGAAGTCAGCCACACTTTCTTCCACTTCTGGTACTTCTGTTAGGTCACCATTGCACTAACAGTTTTGCACTCTGATTTTAACAGGCATCATTCCCTCTTCAATCTGTCCCTAAATATTGATATATTCCTTTTCTCTGTCACATATGACTGACACCATGCTATATAATCAATACTGAGTTCTAGAATTTCTTGTTCTCAAAGTATCTCCTGATTCATCTTTTCCATGTACATTGATTTACCCTGATAAGTAATTTTGCAAATATTTCTCATCTAAATTGTTGAAAAGTCACTAATCTATTTTTACGTGTTTGCCCCTATCAAGTCATTCAACTTAAGCACTATCCGACCACATGCACTTCCTCAAAGGAATTTCACTAAACCTCCATTTTGCAGTAATTTAAATTCAGTAGGTGGGTGAAAATCCTAATTTTAATATCTCTGGTTTCTATCAAATTATTTGTAATTGATTCCTACAGTCAGTGTCATGTTAGAATTTGTCATCTCTGCTCCACATCTCAACCTACTTTCAGTACCAGCAAGCTAGCCAGAATCTACCCTTTTCTTCTTATGGTAGAAGTGTGAGTGAGTAAGCCCAAGAGCTTCTCTAGCCTTCTCAAGCTGCAACAATAGCCACTAGCATTGCATTGGCCAAAGCAAGTCACGTGACTAAGCCTAAAGTCAAGAGGAGTGAAAGTATCTTCCGTCTGTGGATATGAGAGAAGGAGAAGATCTGTGTTTTCAAATAATAATCTAATTTATGCCTGCGATCTAAAGAAATGCTCAGAGATTCTATTATTATTATTTTATTGTTATAAAAGAGATTGCATATCAATGATAGCAAATATATAACAATCTGAAAATCTTATGTGAAAAAATTAAGAGCCACTATTCATACATTAGCTAGACTGAAATTTTCAAGTTATATATTATAGTAATAATCACATATTCAGTGAAAATATGTTGTCAATAAATGTTACACATATATTTTCAGTATACTTTTAATTCACATGAAGTTCGTTTTGAAGTATAGAAAATTAAATGTTTTCTCCAATTATAGTAATATAATTATATCTTAAAATCAATTTTTTGTTTTGAGTTTTTTGTTTTGTTTTTATTTATTTTTTATTATTATTTTTTCAGTATATTAAATTTATTGTCAAATTGGTTACCATACATCACCCAGTGCTCATCCCAAAAGGTGCCATCCTCAATGCCCATCACCCACCCTCCCCTCCTTCCCACCCCCCCATCAACCCTCAGTTTGTTCTCAGTTTTTAAAAGTCTCTTATGCTTTGGCTCTCTCCCACTCTAACCTCTTTTTTTTTTTTTTCCTACCGGACCTCATTGGAAAGGACTTTCTTAACTCCAGTCAGCTCCTTCAGGGTGTTTGCATCATTTTGTGATTTTCCTGTAACACGTTAAGTTACTTTCAATTATTTTGCTGAACTTTTTGAAGTGAAGAGTAATTCATTTTCCAAAGACTTAATTTTTCCTCATAGTTTAAACATATATCTTCTGTGAATATTTCACTTCCCAGATATTAAGCACATAATATAATTAATTGAGAAACAATCCTTTAGAAAAGATAGACAGCACAATTTGTAAAATGATTCATGTATGCAGGGAGTTGCATACCTGGGTATACAAAATTTTTAACTTTATCACAAAGTTAACCTATGACTTTTCCTACTGACAAAGTAATATTTACTATGATTTGTAATTAATTTATTTATGTTTTTCTAAGCATATATGTTTTAATACTGGCGCATTTTATTTCAAATTTTAAAAAGTAATAGCAAATAATAAAATTAAAAAAAAACTGAAATATCACATAATGTGTATTTTGCTCCAATTCATGGAATATATAATTCAATTCATGACCAAGCTAGATTTAGAATTTGAAAAACATATTATTGAAAAATAAATGATATAATGCCTTCTGCATTTCTTGGTACAGTCTTTATTGTAAAGTCTAGATTGTCTGATATAAGTATGGCTACTCTGGCTTTCTTTTGTTGACCATTAGCATGATGGTTCTCCATCCCCTTATTTTCAATCTGAAGGTGTCTTTCGGTCTAAAGTGCGTCTCTTGTAAACATCATATAGATGGATCTTATTTTCTTATCCATTCTGCTACCCTATGTCTTTTGATTGGAGCATTGAGTCCATTGACATTTAGAGTGAGTACTGAAAGATATGAATTTATTGCCATTATGATACTTATAGAGCTGGAGTTTCTGGTGGTATTCTCTGGTCCTTCCTAATCTTTGTTGCTTTTGAGATATCTATATCTATCTATCTATCTATAGATAGATAGATAGATAGATAGATATACCTATATCTATAATATCTATCTATCTATAGATATAGATATAGATAGATATATAGATATAGATATATCTATAGATAGATAGATATAGATATAGATATACAGATATAGATATATATTTCCCCCATCTTTTCTCCTCTCAGAGAGTCCCCCTTAATATTTCTTGCAGGGCTTGTTTAGTGGTCACAAACTCCTTTAATTTTTGTTTGTCTGGGAAACTTTTTATTTCTCCTTCTATTTTAAATGACAGCCTTGCTGGATAAAGAATTATTGACTGCATATTTTTCTGATTCAGAACACTGAATATATCCTGCCACTCCTTTCTGGCCTGCCAAATTTCTGTGGATAGGTCTGCTGCAAACCTGATCTGTCCTCCCTTTTAGGTTAGGGACTTTTTTTCTCTTCCTGTTTTCATGATTCTCTCCTTGCCTGAGTATTTTGTGAATTTGACTATGATATGCCTTGTTGATGGTCGGTTTTTGTTGACTCTAATGGTAATCTAATGCAACGATCTATGTTTATATCTCTTTTAAGTATAAAGCATTTGGACCAATTTATCTTGGTTACCTCAAACTCTAATTCATATATTTATGAGTGGTTTTTCAGGTCATACTTGGTAGAAAAATAAATAATTTGATGCACTTAGTATACAACAGAATTTAAGATTGCTGTCAACTTGAAATAATACTTACACACATACATATATAATAAAAATACAGATTGATAGGTAAATAGATGATAGGTAGATGATGGATGGATATATTAGATAGACAAATGATAGATAGATAAAGATATTTTACATTAGATATACTTTTGATAAAATGTCACTGATTTTATACCCTGAAAAGTAAATGACTACATGAAGAATATCACCTCCTTTATTGTTCCTCAGATTAGATTTGCTGATACATGAAAAGATTCAGAATTTTTTAGTATCAGGATCTTGATGCCTAGTTCTTTACTTCACCAAGCTAATGGGACTTCACAGCACTTTTGTGAATAACCCAGCAATGAAAGTGAGCCCTAACCTTCAGAGATTATTTTCTGTTATGTACCCTGGGCCTACTCTCTGCAGATGCATGTCTAGGAACAAGGACATTAGAATGAGACAACCATAGTTCAAAAGCAAGTTCCATCACCACCAGTTATAAAAACTTGAGCAATTAATCTAACCTCTATACACCTTCATTTCCTTATGTCTAAAATGGAGATAATAACATCTATTTTATAGTATTAAATGAGATAATCTAGATAAAGAATTCAGTCTTGAATTATATATAATACATGCATTTCACATTTCTATAACCGGATATAAAGTAATTTGTCACAGAAATTTTATACTATATTAGCTTTTAAATATTCTATGTGAATGAAAAGGCTCACCTTTTGTGACATTTCAGAAAACATATGATGATCAGATATTTTACTTCCACTAATATAAATGGAACAGAATTATCTATTATTGGACAACTACAAATATGACTAGTAAGGATATGAAAACTTCCCTTCCTGAATGTATAGGAGGGTCTGAAAATGTACAAGGGCATGCGTGTATGTGTGTGTGCAAGGGGTTAGGAAAACAACAAAAATATTTCCATAATTGAAAAGAATGCTTGAGTCAGTCAAATACAGGTTCTGTGATACTAAAAACTTTATTTTTGAGGGGACAGAAAGTGAAAAGCAGACAACATATGTTTTAAAATGTTAAAACATTTATAACTGTATTAATGTAGCATTATAATGATAGTGTAGAGAGTACTCCATACCTCTCTAGTAACTAGATAGTCAAAGTTAGGACTTTCTGTATTAAATATATCCATTAATGGTCTATATCCTACCACAAAGAAATGAAGAATGGGAACATAAGAATTGCACTCTAAAGGAAGAGGGTGGCCTCTCTTTACAAAATACAACCCTCTTTTTTCCAAAAGTTTATAGAATAAAGCTATAAGAATAGTATCCTAAACCTGTGAATGCCTTTCTTCAGTGCTCTTGCACCTGTTAGCTGACATTAATTAGCAAGGCATAGACTCATTACATATGGACAGTTCTTTGTATGTCAATTATACTCAATAAAGCTATTTTTAAAAATAAAGTGTGGACACTTGCATAGAAGTACAATGTAGGAAAGTCAGAGAAACATACTTACATGTGGTTTCTCATTATAGCTTTGAGAAGTAGGCATGCCTCCATATAGTACTACAGGGGTTAATTAGGAGCAGGGGCTTGGTTCCAGAACCATTTCTGCCATAGGTTAGCCATATAACCCTTGGAAAGTTGCCTAACATTCCTAGGACTTTGTTTCCTTATCTGTACAAGGTCAGTAATACTTATTAATTCTACATAAGATTTTATACTTTATATGTGAAATTTAACTGAGATGGCATATTTATTTAGTATAGTGTCTTATACCTTACAAATGATCAATACATGATAATTATTAGAATGTTATTATGATGATGTATTTCTTCTCCTAATGTTCTATCTAACAATAAAGCAGCAGGCTTATGAGCCAGTGGGTGAAGGAAGGGCAACATAAGATTTTCCTTTTTTTAAATAAAAACATTCACTAATGATCTGAGGACAGTGCTGAAATAGAAAATACCCAGAAAGTCATTGACTGTGATGGACTACATATTTAGAATTGTCAGGGGCAGATGCCATAAGGTATTGCTTATCTAGGTGACTATCTAATAATAGGTGGTGTCTCTCTAATACTGATTAAATAGTTTTAAAATGAAATGTCCTCAAGATATTTAAATATTTATATTGTATTTACATAGATTCTATTATGGAAAGAGGAAAAATTTTACATTTTTATTTCTTTAAGATAAAATATGTTCTGAGTATACCATGGAAAAAAGTATATAGTTATTGATATGTGTTGATTATTATTATTGCTATTATTAACTTAATCAACACTTTTAAAAATTATTTTTAATGTTTATTTACTTTTGAGAAAGAGAGAGAACTCATGAGTGGGGAGGGGCAGAGAAAGGGGGAGACACAGAATCTGTGCAAGCTCCAGGCTCAGAGCTGTCAGCACAGAGCCCAACGCAGGGCTTGAACTCACAAACTGTGAGATCATGACCTGAGCTGAAGTTGGACGCTTAACCGACTGAGCCATCCAGTCACCCCTAATCAACACTCTTTAAGCAGAGACAGAAAGGCATTTTGTAAGTTCTCCCTATAATCAGAAGGAAGCTTTGTTACACAAAAGCAAGTTGGATACTGATCCATTTGGAAAAAAACCCAATTTATTAGTGAAACTATATGTATGTGATACTCAATATTTTCATTGGAAAAGGAATCATTATGTAATTTGTTTGTGGGTTGATGCAAGACACTCTACACCTTGAAGCAGAAAGGTGAGAGAATGGACCCAGTACTAACACTTGTCACTGTCAGGATGCACATTGTCAAACGCAAGTGTAATATGTAAATCTTAGATTTGAAAATATCAAGCCAGTATATGTATTTCTCATTCATCTTAAATTATGATGAAAATATGCATAATGTGTACACCAAAAGACTTGGAGCCACTACTTTGCTGCCTTGGCTTAAATTCAGGTTCTATCACTAATGATTTATGTATCTTTGAACAAGTTACTTTAGTTCTCTGTGCCTCAGACTTTTCATCTATAAAAAAGATATTATAATAGTACCTACTTCACTGAGTTGTTATAATAATGAAAAGATTAAGAAACGTGTTCTTAGTGCCTGGCATAAAGACATTAAGCTCTCTATAGGTGTTTTTAATGATGATGATGATAATGTTCATGCCCAGCCAATCCTCACTCATCAAGGCTTCAGAGACTGAGCAGATATTGCCTAGAACACTCACCCATTTCTCAGCGTGGTCAAATTACTTTGGTAAATCAATTAGAGAAGAGGTATGCTGAAAAACTAACCATTTAATATAACAACAACAGCAGCAGCAACAATACTATATACAACACTATAGTCCCAAACTCTCTTCACATATAAAGGAAAAGTATGTACTGAATTTTACCCCAAAGTAAAACAGAATGCTATGCACAACCTAAGAGAAGTTCTAACCAACTGGAGAAAGAATAGTATACCTTCTGTGATTGCCTCAGGAAAATGTGGGCAGAAGCTAATGATAAGGGTTACTATAAGAAGCACTATTTTTATTCCCCTTTTACAGATGAGAAAATAAAGATTTTAAGGATGTTAACGTAATAGAGATGGTCTGGAACCCACGTTTTTCTGACTTAAATCCAGTGTCCTAACACTTATTTACTTCTGTGTTTTATTATATATGTCAATTAACCAAAATATCTGAGCTGTGATAAGAAAACCTTTACTTGTCATGTCTTACATGCTAACACAAATATTGAGATCAATTTTTCATAATTTGCTAATCTATACTAATAATTTTATTTTTTTAAATTTTTAATGTTTATTTTTTGAGACAGAGAGAGACAGAGACAGAGCATGAGAGGGGGAGGGGCAGAGAGAGAGGGAGACACAGAATCCTAAGCAGGCTCCAGGCTCTGAGTTGTCAGCACAGAGCCCAATGCCGGGCTCAAACTCCCAAACCATGAGATCATGACCTGAGCCAAAATTGGACACTTCACCAACTGAGCCACCCAGATGCCTTGAATTTTGATTTTGATATAATTTGAGTGGAAGTAAAAGGTTTATTTCCAGAAAGCATAGGTCTACTTATTTTCCTTTTGCTCTAAATCTTTGACATTTTTCTAAGTATCTGTCTTGCAACCATCTGTCTTGCTTAATGAATGATTCTACGTGGACACATACGATGAAGGTCCTCATATTGACTCTCCCAATATTGAGGAGGGAGAGAGTGCTAATCGTAAGGTGAAGAATCATGCTGATAAGTTTCAATACATTTAGGGATGTATATTTTAATTCATAATGACTTGCATTTCCCTACTTTTTACTCTCAATCCTTTCTAATTTGAGGCATTTTCAGACTCATTAAACTTGTATTTCTATTATAATGCAATTCAATTACAGCATGCCATTCCCAATCCATGCATGCAGGTATACATACATGCACACACATATGCACACATGTACTCAGTAGTGGAAGATGTCATATAATTGATAGCCAAATTCTTAGTTGTTCCATTACAGAAAATTCCATTCATGTAGGTAGAACTGAAAGAAAAAATATGGTAGCCATATGTTTTCTGAAACTTCCAAAAGACTTTTTTTTAAATTTAAACAGAATATTTACAGGCAGATATAATATTAAAATTCTCACTTATATATATTTTTTTATTTCAGGTTAAATTCCAGTAATAATATTTCTTTAAAGCTTTTAAAGCATTTCAAATTTAATATTATTTTATTTGCTTCACCCTGCCTATACAATGCAGTAAAACATAATATTTTGGCACTAATAGAAAATGTTTTATGGTCTTAAAACATTTATTAACCAATGTAGTAAAGGTAGGAATAATTTACATTCAAACAAACTTAGTATAGGCAAAGAATTGCAAAGGAAATCTCAAAGATTTTCTAATTCTTCCTGCATCTTTCTTACAGCTGTGTGCAAAGAGACCACTTTATTCTGATGTTTTTGCAGATTACTTTCTGCCTGTTGTCCATTTTTCTCCCTACACTGCCCAACAAAATGAATAGGTGATAGCTCTCAGCATTTGACACTGGTGGGAAAGATTAGCAGGAATGTTGACTTTGACAAATCAGATATATTAAGCCTTTGCTGGAGGGACCTACTGCAGAAAAGCTGGTTTGTCATTATAGCCAAGATGCTGTTTATTTTTTTTCCAAAAACAAATAAACACTTTTCATAATAGTGTATTAAAATGGAACCTAATTGCCTGCACATCTAAATTTTAAATTATTTTGCAATACCTCATTTAGTTTTGTAACATTAGCCAAAACATTGACCCATATCACTTTATAAAGAGAAAGTACGGATTTTATGTTTCATTTCAATTGAGAATTACTATGGGCATAAATATTGATTTTAAAATACTACCTCTTTGACACATAAGTTGCTTGTTGGCCAGGAGATTTAAACTTCATTGCAGCCTTATGACCAGAGCTATTGGTATGTTTGTGTTTTCATATGCTATAGCAATTTTTAAGATTGTCTAGAGTTGAAAAATATTTTTCCAAATGTGTGTTGATATTCTTTTAACTGAGCTATAAGTTTTGAAAAGAAATTGGTTTCTCTTAAGTTCCATTTTTAATGGTTAAAGCAGCTAGCTAGGGATCCTTACAATTCCAAGGGGCTGAACATTAGCTGTATATCTGCTGATAGAATTGTTGTGCTTCAGTTAACTGTGTTTAAGCCAGCATGAGAGTGGAATAAAAGAGGGATAGAGATGGTGGAAATGCACATTTGTGTAGAAGTGTGTTTGGGTGGTAAAGTGTTTAATATAAACTCTATCTCCATTTATCCAAGTGTTGTTTGTGGGTCCTTGACTTCTGGCTTTCTGTCATTTTGTACCATACTACCTCTTTGAAACAAATCCTGATTCTAAGCCTTGATTCAAGAAAAATCAAAATCATATTTTATACTAGCCATTAGTAAGTAACTCGGTTTCTCTTTCTGCGCTTAATTATTAATAGCGACTCATGAATGATTTACACATTAAGATTTGTGACTCCTCATGTTTCATATTTATACATTTTATATTTTCTTGAATCTATGCCAGATATACTTACAGATGTTATATGGGATTTGTATTTTTCTCCTTACATTTTAGATTTGGTCTTGATCCTAAAGGATTTGAAAAAAATACAAGTTTTCTTGGTGAATTGTAAAATATGGATTTGTGGAAATATCTTTCTGGAAGGTTATTCAGGATAAATTGCTATCTATAGTGGATAGATTTTGAGAACCAAATAAATGAGCCTCAGTTGAAGTCCGTACTTAAAGATTAATGATAGGTATGATAAATGTATTGAGGGCCTAATTTCTGGAAATCTAAATGTTGAAGTCACTATACCAGCCATGTTTAGAGTAATTATTTTAAACATAGACATGTTTTCATTTCTTTTTAATATAATTGAGCATCTGGTCATTAATACCAACACATAAAAATGCTTTCTTTTACTTCTACCATGTAGATACTCTCAAAAGAAGGGTAAAGAAGACCCAAGTTTAAGATATGTTGTATCCAAAAGAGCTCTTTAGGTTCTGACCCAAATTACATTCTGTTTGGTTTTCTCACTGTGAAAAAAATTTTTGAAATGTGTTCCAATTTGAAAGGATATTCAGAGCTTCAACCTAAATATGAGTTGGCTGTCATTCCGATTTTACCAGAAAAAAATTACCAAGTAAAGATCTATACATGGGCTTTTTTATAGTCAAATTATTCAAGTGGTAGGCCATATGGGATTAGATCATATTCCTAAACTAGAGGGATTTAAAATGCAAGTTGTTATACACCCTAAAGCACAATGTGGTTTGTAGAATATTGCCCATTTTTACATGATTTATTTCTAAGCATAGAGACTGGTCATGTATGGAATTTACCTAGATAGTGACTTTATATTATAACCTGCTAAAATGTGGCTCAGCCTATTTTGTAGTAGTATAAATTTTGCTCAGATTTAGAGGATTTATGAATAGGCTTGCTACCTATGAATTAGCTTAAACAGTAAATCCTTATAAAAGATATGTTTGTCAAAATCTACTTGAATAATACAGAGTTTTGTAACCAGACTTAAAATAGTTAACTTTTTAAAAAGTGGGGAAGGGAAGTTTATTGGCAAGTCCTTCACTAAAGGGAACATTGAACACAGTCATATTTATCCTCAGTGTAGATAGCTTCTTTTCTATCCTTTTTCTCCTCACATTCGCCTCTCTACCCAACAAGTACACACAAAATGGTCTCCACTCTCTTTTTTTCTGTGCTACCATAGAACTCAGTAAGTCAAAATTCACCCTCCTTCTCTCAATACCACCACAAACACCCCGCACACTATCACAACCATGCTGATGGCTTGAGGAAAACTGGCTAAGCTGAGAAAGTATTGATATGAATTTATATTTATAATTTTACAGTTACATATTTATATAATATATTTATATATTTTGCATCTCTCTATATATTATGCAGAAGCTGGAAGAAAATCAGATTTCTTTTGTTCCTTTTTAATATTACTGGGTTCAAGATCTTGGAGTTTAAGATTTGAAAGGTAGGACTTTCAGCAGGAATTTTTTACTAGACCTGTGAAGTTTAAGAAATCCTCTTAATTTAGGTACAATAAATCTTACGTTTATTCCTCCATATTTAGAAAATAATTATCTAATCATGAAGTCATGAGGTATGGAGAGAAAAATAATGTTATTTTGTTTTCCTAGTAATTCCTATGAATCTATTTGATTGAAACCTACTATAGTAGGTGAAATATTTTGAAAATGCTTTGTTTTACAGTTCTCTAATATAAACCATTTTTTCAATAACCATAATAACTCCCCAAACTAGAGAAAGTTCTTAAAATTGTTCTGGGTGAAAAAAAACAAGAACAGGATTTTTCTAGGAAGTTATTTCAGCAGAATATTTGACCTCAACCTTCTACCAGCGTTATTTTACAGAGTCATAAATGGTTTCTTGGCAAAATCCAATCAACTTCTTCAATTTTCTTCCTTTTCCCAGTTGTATTTACAATGTTTCTAATATTGTTTTCTACTTTATCTTACCTGAAACTTTACTGTTTTTTTAAACTTTGTTTCCTCTTACTAGCTCTTCTTTCTATAACCTATTGCTGATGAGCTCAGTTTTATTCAGTATTCTCTAACACTAATTCATAACTAACTCTGAATTTTTTTGTACAAGAGTAATTATTCATTGCCTGTTTTATGAGAAATACTCAGTAATCCATCAACCACTCTGGCATAACCTAGACTTATATTTAAATATGTGTTATTTACAAATTATATGCTCTATAATGGAGATTCACTGTATCTCCGATTATTTTATAAGTAGGGTTGAAATGAGCATATTAATATCAGAATATTTTATCAGTAGTATTTTGATATTGTTTGTACTATTAAAAATAAGAAAAGAAAATGAAATGATTGGATGTTCCTTAAATACATAGTTATGAAATGTACTCAAGAATGATAGCGATTAACCATAAAGATTCTGGGATGTGACTGGGCTCCAGCCCTGTCCCCAACTATTTCTTAGTTGTGTGATCTTGGACATGATACTCACGCTCATTAAGCATCAGTTTTCTCGGCATAATTGTAGCTACTTCATTGCTTTGTTTGTTTTTGTTCTTGAGAAACAAATGGGATAGCCTCTGTAAAGTCTGTGATACAGTAAGCATGCCTTAAAGCCTAACTATCATTATTATCATCATCATCACCATTGTTAGTGTTACAGAAAAAAAAAAAATCTTTTTTCTTCCCTGCATTATACATATCTAAAGTGGCAATGAAATTCTCAATTGTAAATACTGCCTATACTTTCCCATTCAAATAATTTATATGTACAAATAAATATTTTTCACAAACATTTATTAGTTTAAAAATATATACAGGCACCCACATTTACAGTTAGGGCCAATGCTTAATTACAATGATTTTTTTTTGTTTAATTTATATAAATTACAACTTAATTAAACTAAATAAGTGTTATATACAAGCAGGTAAACAGAATCACTATATGTACTTTGTGTGGGATAGAAAATGCAAGTAAGGGAGGTCCATCAATAGATTTTACAACATTTAAATATATAACATGTTTACATTAATGTTTTACTTTATTTTTTTAAGTTTATTCTATTTACTTTGAGAGAGGGTACATGTATAAGCAGGGGAGGGGCAGAAAGAGAGGGAGAGAGAGAATCCCAAACAGGCTCCACAGTGTCAGCACTGAGCCTGACATGGGGCTCAATCTCATGAACCATGATATCATGACCTGAGCCAAAACCAAGAGTTGGATGCTTAACCAACTAAGGCACCCAGCACATCTTATTTAACAAAGCATATTTTAACCTGAAAGAACATGAAAAAATCAGGTTCTTTCAACACTGAGAAACACTATGGTCATTGAATAGTTTAATAAAACATGTTAAAAGATTTGTGGGTGTTTGTTTTTTAAAGTTTATTTTGAGAAAGAGAGAGTGGGGGTTGCAGAGAGAGAGAGGAAGAGAGAGAATCTCAAGCAGCCTCCATGCTATCAGCACAGAGCCTGACACAGGGATCCATCTCACAAACCATGAAATCAGGACCTGAGCTGAAATCAAGAGTCGGGTGCTTAACCAGTTGAGCCACCCAGGCACCCCAAGATTTGTGTTTTTTCTTCAAGATTGAGCTGTTTAAATGGTTTTCCAATTTACTTATGCATATTTTTGACATATATTTCATAAACTAATCACTTTTGAAAAACAAAATGAAACGCATTTTATGGATATATAACTAATTAGTCTTCTCCAAAGTCTTATTTTTTAAAAGCTCTTAAGTTTATTTATTTATTTTGAGAGAGAGAAAGAGAGCAAGCACACATGAGAAGGGGACAGGTAGAGAGAGGAGAGAGAGTCCCAAGCAGGCTCTATGCTGTAGCACAGAGCTTATGTGGGGCTTGAGCCCAGGACTGTGAGTTCATTACCTGAGCCAAAATCAAGAGTTAGACGCTTAACCAACTGAACCATCCAGGTGCCCCAGTTTTCTCCACATTCTAAAAACTGATTAATCTGTGCAGATCATTGATGATAACTCTTATTTGGTGTATTCGTTTCATAAGGCTGCCATAACAAAATACCACAAATCAGGTAGCTCAAAATAATGAGAAATTATTGTCTCACAGTTCTGAGGGCTAGAAAGTCTGAAATCAAGATGTTGGCTAAGGCCACAATTTCTCTGAAACCTATACAGGAGAATCCTTCCTTGCCTCTTCTGGTTTCTGATGTTTGCCAGCCATTCTTGGCAGTCCTTGGCTTGTAGATATATTGGTCCAATTTCTGCCTCCCTTGTCACATAGCCATCTTTTCCACAGGTGTCTCCACCTACACATGGTCTTCCCAGTGTGAATGTTTGTGTCTGTGGCCAAATTTCCCCTTCCTATAATGACACTGGTCATATTGAATTAGAGCCCACCCTAGCATTCTTTATCTTAATGTGATTCCATCTACAAAACCCTAATTCCAACTAAGGTCACATTCATACATACTAGAGGTTGGGCTTTCAATGCATATTTCTGGATGGCACAATTCACCCCATAACATTTAACATGTCTTTTATTCTTTTCTTTCCCCAGTCTTTCATAGCCTCCTCCTGTCTGCACTTTTGTGTCTATTCATCAAGCACCATATTTATAACACCCATATACTTTGTTCTTGCTATTCTACAAGGTCCAGCCTGAAAACCTTCCTACCCCCAGACCTGGGAAAAATACTTTCTCTTCATCTGCACAAAGGTGACCATATAGTTCTGAAGCAATTTTGAAACTGATAAGAGTGCTGCTAAATACACTGGGAAATCAGTGCCACTGGATGTCTTAGCTAGCCCGTCTTCTGCTCTCTATGCCAGTTATTTAAAAACCTTCAGCCTTCCAAGTTCTCTACCACCTCAACATAAATTACAGATTTAAATTAACTAAATTAATTGCATAATTAAATTAATTTCAGATTCACAAGGGGAAAATTTTTGACTCTTAGAAGAAAAATTTTCCACCTTATAAGTAATTTATCTTGAAAATTATACCACCTCCCTTTCCACCTCAGTTTCCTTCTCCTAAATAAGATATACTTACAGCTGGTCTTACATGCTGTCTATACTTGACTACAAATCTTGATTTGGTTAATATTTCCCCTTTTAGTTCTTTTTAAATATCTGTTGCATTGGAGTCTTTGCACTTAGCATACCTCAATATAAATATAAATCAAACAACAAAACCAGTGAAAAAGTAAAAATCATGAGCCTATTTTTCACCCTATAAATGGAGTTCCATCTCATTCTCTTCCTAGGCCTTGTATTAATATTATTTTATTTTTTTAAGGAGGATCCTCGCCTGACTGTATTTCCTCAAATTCTATTTGTGCAATTGTGGTTTCATCTCCAGTACCTCACTGAAATTAGTATGACAAAGAACACTAATGATTATTATTTGCTACATTTCAAGACACATTTGAATAGGATTTTGGTCATTCATCATGCTGACACCTCCATTCTTTGATTCCCTTTTGTTTTTCTTTCCAAGAATCCTATGAAATTCCTCTGAATTCTGTTTAAATGTTAGGGTACATTGAAGTTATAATCATTATTCCTCTTCTACATTGTTCTATATATTTTGCTTAAATAATCATATCCAATCTCAAGAGTCTTCTCCAGCCCCAAACAGTCCTCCTAACATCATATTCTTTGTTTCAGTCCCTCTTACACATTTTTATTCTTCCAACTATCTCTTAAATTCATACTCTTTTCTCTATCCTCAAAATTAGATCCAGTCTTCATCCCTCCCTCTCTTCTTTCCTTTAATTCTTCATTAACTATTATAAAACGTCCCCTGGTTCAAATTTATATACATATATATATATATATATATATATATATATATATATATCACATATATCACTAAATCCTATCCACAGCCTTGCCAGAATGATATTTATAACACTCAAATGTTAGGGTATTATTCCCTGACCTTAAGAATCTTCATTCATTCATGGTCTCCATAGTCTATTGGGGGAAAAAATCCAAACTTAGATTGCCACAAGGTCCTTCATATTATGGGCATAGTCTATGTCTCCCAACTCATGTTTCATTACTTCTTGAAAAATAACACTATATTCCTATGTGTTCACATTCCCTCTACCGGGTCATCACCTGTCTCCATTCTTACCTCTTCCATTCACAAGGCACAGTGCTGTGGTCACCTTTGTATGTGTAATTGTTAGCATAATGTCTAGTATACCATGGATGTTGATGAATGTGGAATGAATGATAGTGAGGAAAGGGAGTCTGATATCCATGTCATTCAAGAAGCTATTCCATTGATGCCCCAATTAGAGAACCTAACAGTAACTAAACTCTCTTCTGTATTTCAGGTTGCTGATGTAGTGCTATAATTCTCTTTTGCTAGTTATAAAGAATAAGTCATTGGGGCCCAGGTGTCTTCTTACCTCTCATCCATTCCTTTCTCTCCCCACAGTTTTCCCATAGATTACCAGTCCATTAGTGCTGCTAGGATGGGTGGAAAGTAAAGAAAGGAGAGCTTTGTCGAGCATCACCAACTGAAACTCAGGGTGCACCTTGCATTGATCATTGTTATAAATTCTTATGTGTTGCAGTCTAAATAGGGCTCAGTCTCATTATGGGTTAAATTTGCTTTTTGGGAGAAGGGGCATTTGGCCTATAAAATGAACAATCATTTAAAAAATGGATCCAGCAGCTTCAAATAGCTACTACTTCTGATGAAATTAGGGAAATGTCAGTTTGGGAAAAGTGGCTTGAATTAGTAAGTAGTTCTCTCCATCTGGTTCAAAGTGAAAGAGCCCTGTAACAACTACACTTGTAACAGAACATCCAATCTCCTATTGAGCAGTCAGCCATTAAGTTACATAGTTAAAAACAAAACCCAAGAAATAAAAAAAATAAAAAACACAAACAGAAAAGACACAATGATTAGTATTATAGATCTTCAACATGAACTAAATGTATTTTCATTGCGGGGGGGGGGGGCGGAGAGTAACTAATGATTGTTCTGAAGTATCTGTAGTCAAGAAAATCTTGTTATAGCTCTAAAAAATTGGGGACTTTCTGACAGCTCCTATATTGTCTGAATCAATAAAAGTAGCTAATATGTGCTCAGCATTTTATAAAAGAGGCTCTTGGGTTTGAAATTATTCTTATGAGAATAGGATTAACTTGCTACATTTTGCTGAACAAGTATGATATTGTAAACACTATATTCGTGAGGGGAATAATAAAAAAGCAAGAATCTATTTTTCTGTACAGTATATCGATTAATGCATATGATTTCCTGGTCTGAGAATTTGTTCAACACTAATTAAAATCCATTCTTAGAATCTTCATGTTAGTTTTTTTTTACAATAGTCAATTTAGTACAAGGTCTTGATTCTTAATTAATTTAGATGCATAGAAACTATCAAATTATTCATTTTATCTTTTTCTATCTCTCCTCTCAACAGTTTATTCACATCATTACTTAAATACTTGTAAAGGAAATTAAACAAATTAACAAATGAAAAACTTTTGTGAGTTTACTTGATCATTTTCTTTTTTGAAATGTTTCCTTGTTCTAGACATTCAAAGCTTGCTATTAATTATATATTTTGCACAGACAGTTGTGGTTAGCAGCAAAATAGCTACTAAACAAAGCAGTTTGTTTCTCTACCTACCTCTTTCCCTCCCTCCCTTCATGCCTCTCATGCCTCTCACTCTCTCTTTATCCTACTTTCCCTCCCTCTTTTCCTCCTGCTCTTCCTCTTCCATTTTTCCCTTCCTCTCCCAACCCCTTCCATTATATTAACTTGGCCAAACTACAAGCAGATTAGATCCAACCCTCCTGTCTGTTCCTAGGAAGCTGAAGATGGTGGAAGAAGACAATATACCTTTGCTGAACAGTTTCATAGAAAGTCATAAATACTAATTTAGGTGAACCCCTTGTGGTGACATCACAGCCCTACTGCATTTCCTTTGAAATATTACTGTCATGAATCCTATTTTATAACATCTCTGCTCTGCTCAACTGTCTTACACCTCCTCTGTCTCCTTTCAGCTGCCTCTTCTCAATTTTACTGACAAAAGCTCTCAGAAGAGAATTTCCACACCCTTGTGATTTACCATCCACACCTCCAGGTCAATAGATTGGTCTTATACCTTACCACCTAGTTCAGATCATAATCCCATTAATAGGTCACATGCAAACATGTTTTGGCTATGTATACTCTCTGGAGTTCCAAAGTCCTGTGTTTAGTTTATTCATCATCTTACTTTCAGGCTCAACATTTCATTTCATTAATTTTCTTCTGAAAAATTTTCCTTGCATCTTAGTGCTTTCTCATTTGGTGTTTTAGCCAAAACCTAGACTAGTGAAGTGATCTTTCATTCTTTCCTCTTCCTCAACAGCACCACCCACATGAATTTCAGTTTTATGTGTATAGCTGGTCCACAATCCCTCCTTTCTCGTTTCAAGTATTTTGTATGTGTATATTCTCAAAGTTGTATCTGGGCTATTAGAATTCCTTTATAGCTTATCTCTTTGCCTCGAATCTAAATCTTCAATATATCTTGCACATTATTACAAACAGTAATCAACCTAAATACAAATGTAAATATGCACATTTCATGGCTAAAATGCATTATACCAGTGCATTGTAATAATTTATTGGTTAACAGGAAATACTCTGAAGTAAAATAACTTGCATTTAAGTGACAGCTCTGCCATTCTGGGGTTTTGCTTAATTCTGTAAGTTTTTATGCCCTAGTTTCCTTGCCTGTAAATTCGGAATAACAATGGTAACCTTTAAAGCTTTATTTTAATGATAAAATGATATGCATGTAAAGATCTTAAGTGCTCAGAACACATCACTATTTTATAAATGCCAATTTGAATTATCATTATTACTCTATTTACTTTTAATTCTTTAGGCACTTCAGTCATGGCATATTCTTCTTGTTGTTATTGCTATTGTTGTTATTGTTGTATCATTAGCACAATGCTGAGAACATCCTGTTTCTTAGATAAAACTTAGTTGGCCCAATGGATAAACTTGTACTTACCTTTTGTTAATATTTCCATTCACCAATTTCTAGAAATAGAGTCACTTAATGCAATGACTACTTCAGAATTTAGAGTTTATTGCAGAGCAGTGTAATGAAGTGGAACCCTTTGCTCTCCCTAAAATCACTTGCTTTCTTAGATGTTTAGTGTATCTAGTCATAGGCTTAGTTCTTCTTTCCCTGCTGAGCTGCTATAACCCACCAGCATATAACCTGTGGGCATCACAGGAAATAAGTCAGAATGGAAATGTCTGAAATCTTTTTTTTTGTTTGTTTTAACCAAAAATCATTGACTGAAACTAGAGAGCTACAAACCATTCTGGAAGAAATTTCTGAAACTTTGGGGGAAAAAATTAGCTAGATACTATTTAGAGGACAGTAAACAGGACCAAGGAAATACATGGATATTTTGTTCTGGAAAGATGGGAACTGGAGTTCTTTCAATTTGAATACGAAATTAAGTAGTGAGTTCAACCCAGTTGCTTCTTCAAAGAGGATGGAAGAAAAAAAATGTTTAGCATGCTTGATTAGCTGAGTGACAAATATTACAGAATTTATTTTTAATACATTCCTGACTAACAAACACTTCTATAATTCTTCCTTTGATAATAGACTATGTATGTGAATTTCAGAGAGAGAATCTAGCTGTGATAGACCAATTAGGAAAGCAAACAATAAATAAAAATATATAAAATAAAACAAGAAAAAGTTAAAAATCTTCAGTATCCAAGAAGACACATGTATACCATTTACTGAATAATACCATATTTATTCCAGTTATATGAATGAAAAGGAAAAAGAAGTTGTTTCATTCTGTTCCAATTAATTTTGTTTCACAAAAATCTCCTCAAACAGTAGTAAAAATACCCTGGGAACCCTCAATTTATCTCAGAAAATAAATGGGTTCACTCCTTAAATATATTGTGAGTGATGGAAAGTGTATGATAGGTCATATTGTTATTAAAGGCTCACACCAGGAGGCATACATTTTATAAAACAAAATTTCATTTTGATATCTCCCACGTGTGCATTCAAATACATTTTATGGTCACACTATTTTCTAAACTGCAAGAGCTTTGGTCATTCCTGCAAGTAAGAGTGTGTGTGTGTGTGTGTGTGTGTGTGTGTGTGTGTTCTGATGGCATCAAATAACCAGAAATATTTTTAATCTGTCCTGGGAAGTTGCCTGGCAACAGCATTAGAGTCAATTGTATTTCAGGGTGCAATATATGCCCATGTTTAGATTGCTATTTATCTTCATTATAACTAAGTAATTTAAGTTGTCAACTCTCTTGTGACTATTGGATATCTGTTAACTATACATTTAATGCTTGACTAGACCGAGCTTCCAAAAAGAAAAAAAGCAGCTATAAATTTCTGTGATGGGTTTAAACCTTATGGCAGACATAAGGCTACAATATGTCTTCATCTTCTTGGAAAAACATTGTCTTTCTACCAAGTGTGTACTAAATGGACCTTACAGAGTAGTGAGGGATATGATTTATTCACGGATTCATATGGGATAAACAGTTTTATGACACTGAATCAAATTGCACCTAAGGGGATTGTTGAACCAAACAGCAAACTGATTAAACTTAAAAAAAAAAAAAAAGCAATATCCAACTCTAGTAACCTCCACTTTAAAATGACATTAATCCTACTGA
The DNA here is from genome assembly GCF_023721935.1 of Panthera uncia. NCBI lineage: Eukaryota > Metazoa > Chordata > Mammalia > Carnivora > Felidae > Panthera > Panthera uncia. The sequence continues at coordinate 106,184,016 of NC_064809.1, read as the reverse complement.
ACCACAGTGAAGTATACATTTTTAAGCAAATACTAACTTCACCTAAACTTTCTTTTCTTTCTCATAAATACTGAACTCTCCATGTCCAATATTCTCATAAAAGTGGTCTCAGAATAGATGAGAATGGTCAAATATGCTATAATTATTTCCTCTTTGTACCCTATGGTTACATCCTGAGAGCATGTAGAATATTAAATAGCATCTTCCATTATAATTTGATATACAATACCAAATATTATAATACTAAGGAAAACTATTTTATTATATACCCTACGAGAATATTTTCAATGAAGATATCAACTTTTGCCATGTAGTTTTAAAAAGAATATTGAGTGAGAACTAGATTTGTTCTTTATATATCACATGTTCTTAAAAACAATATAATAATTATGAAATATATGAATAAAATGGCAAATAAAATGCAAATCTTATTTTTTAAATATTTATTCATTTTTTTTAACATTTATTTATTTTTCAGACAGAGAGAGGCACAGCATGAACGGGGGAGGGGCAGAGGGAGAGGGAAACACAGAATCGGAAGTAGGCTCCAGGCTCTGAGCCATCAGCCCAGAGCCCCACGCGGGTCTCGAACCCGCGGACTGCGAGATCGTGACATGAGCCGAAGTCGGACGCTCAACCGACTGAGCCACCCAGGCGCCCCAATATTTATTCATTTTTGAGAGACAGAGAGAGAGAGACAGAGCATGAGTGGGGATGGGGCAGAGAGAGGGACAAACAGAACCTGAAGCAGGCTCCAGGCTCTGAGCTGTCAGCGTAGAGCCCCATGCGGGGTTTGAACTCACCAACTGGGAGATCATGACCTGAGCTGAAGTCGGACACTCAAACGACTGAGCCACCCAGGAACCCCCATGCAAATCTTATTTTTAACAATGTTTGTAAGTTGAATGTATCAAACAAAGACAAAGGCAATTATTTTTACTTAAACACTTTCCTGATTTTGCATAATAATGGATATAATTTTTGTTTTACACTCAATGAAAATACATAGCATTCATCTGGAGATTTAAATACTGATGTCACTGGTCAACACTGAATTATAAAATGTCAAAAGTATGTTATGGTAAGTGACTTTTACACAATAATGATAATAAATTGGAAAACTTATTCTGCTTTGGAATAAGCCCCATTAAATTTTATAAAAATGCTTCCAGGAATATTTTTCTCACAAAAGATATGATGTAGATTGTTTTTTGTCTGAGTTTTTAATTAAGAAGGAGAAATAAGAGCATATGCTGACATATACATTTTCTTGCCTCTTCTCAGATAATAACAGTAAATAAGATATTTATTTTGCTGTCCATTAAATATCAGTTACTGCTTTTTCATAAGGAACATGTTTTGTTATATAAGGGAAGGCAATATTTTTACCAAGAAATATAGTAGTAGAGTTTTTAGTCATTTTCCACTGTGATTTAAACATGCAGCCTAAAATTAGACATTTATGTGTGGAAAACATATTTCCTTTGTATTATAATTAAAGTGAGATAATTTGTGAAGCCTAGAAAACCTTGAGATTTCATGCAGTTGCATGGGAGTGTATGAATTCCTGAGATGTTAGAGTAGGTAGAGTCTTGTTAATGGTTTAACTGACATAATCCTTAATTCTATTCACCTAAACTATAAGTGCAAGAAATGTTTCACTACTTTGGTTCGTTCTGTGACATTCTTGATATTACTGTTTGGAGTTTGGCAAAGTGGAGATGATTGAGAACCAGCATTTATTAAATGACTATTGTGAATATGATGCCATATTGGGCCCTTGAAATGCACCAAAGCATTTAATATTTTGCTGATGCTAAGTAGCTGACAACATTAACTCATCTTAGAGATAGAGGAATGGTATTTGATTAATGAATCACAGAGATATGTAAACACAGCATGGTGGGTTTTTAAAAGCCTCTGAAATTGGCCTGGGCTACACTGCTCTTTTTGTGGAGAACAAAGCAAAACAAAACAAAACACACACACAAAAACCCAAAACCAAAAAACAAACTTGTGCTAAAAGCTCTCTGATTTTATTTTTCAGTTTCTACTCTTCTGGATAGGATGTTGGTTGTTCTTTCTAAAAGTTACCTCATATTAAGAAATTCTGACCAGTCTCTGCTGAAAGTTTTGTCAAAGTCTAAGTTCAGCTGGGGTCCCTTCAACTGTGTCAGCCTTTATAGTGAACTACTTTTTCAAAGACTCTAAAGTTCTGTTTTCTAAGACTCTGATGCACCTTTTTTAACATTAAACATTTTATTTTGAGAAAATTGTAGATTCACATGGAGTTACACAGTAATTGAGATACTATGTACTATTTACCAAGTGGTAATATCTAGTGAAATAATGGTACAATATCACAACCAGAATATTGACATTGATAGAGTGAAGATACTGACCATGTCCATCACCTCGAGAGTCCTTCATGTTGCCCCTTAGAGCCAAATCCACATCCTTCCTAGCCTTACTCTCCCTCTAATGTCTGACCACCATTCATCTCTTCTCTTTCCTATAATTTTGTCATCTCAAGAATGTTATATAAATTGAATAATACAGAATGTATCCATTTGGCTTTGGATTCTTTTTTTCACTTAGTATTTAACTCCCTCAAGATTCAGCAAGGTTATTCATGTGTCAGTATTCATTCCTTTTAACTGCTGAGTAATATTCCACAGTTTATTTGCTCATTTATAGATATCTGGTTAAAATGTTATGAATAAAGTTGATATAAACATTCATGTACAGTTTTTTGTCTTTCTTTCTTTCTTTCTTTCTTTCTTTCTTTCTTTCTTTCTGTTTGTTTTTTTTGTAAACCTAGAAATGTATTTCCCTGAGCCTAAGAATTTTCTTGCTGGGTTGTTGTATAGTAGTTGCATCTTTAGTTTCTAAAGAAATTGCCCAACTGATGTCTAGAGTAACTGTATCTTTTTATATTCCCACCAACAACGTATGAATGACCAGTTTTTTGGTATTCTCACTAACATTTGATTCTGTCACTAATTTCTATTTTAGCCATTTGGATAGGTGTGTAGTAATTTAATTTGCATTTCTCTAATTACTGATGATGTTGAACATCTTTTCATGTGTTTATTTACCATTTGTATGTATATTATCCTCAGTAAAATGTCTCTTCCTGTCTTTGACTCACGTTCTAATGTGATTGTTTTGTTTGTTTTTTACTGAGTTTTCAAAGTTCTTTATATATTTTAGATACAATCTCTATGACAGATATGTGGTTTACAAGTGTTTTCTCTCACTTTCAGATTTGCCTTCTCCTCTTAATAGGTAATATCATAGAGAAAAAATTTTAATTTGAGTGAAGTCCAATTTATCAATAATTTATTTTATGGATTATTCTTTTTATATCAAAACTTTCTACCTGGCCCTAGATCCCAAATATTGTCACCTATATTTTATTTTTCTAAAAGTTTTAGTTTCAGGGGCACCTGGGTGGGTCAGTCATTTGAGTGTCTCACTTTAGCTCAGGTCATGATCTCATGGTTTGTGGGTTTGAGCCTGGTGTCGGGCTCTATGCTGACAGCTCAGAGCCTGGAGCCAGCTTCAGATTCTGTGTCTTCCTCTCTCTTCCCTCTCCTTCTGATGCTCTGTCTCTCTCTCAAAAATAAAAAATAAAAACATTAAAAAATTAAAATAAAAAAATAAAGGTTTTAGTTTTCTATTTCATATTTAAGTCCATAATCTCTCTCTCTCTCTCTCTCTCTTTTGGCCCACATATGTACAATTGTTCCAGCACCATTTGTTGAAAACAAACTATTCCTCCATTGAATTGTTTATGCAACCTCGTCAAAACCCAGTTGGATACATTTATATGGATTATTTCTGGGATCTGTGTTCTGTTCCATCAATTTATGTATCTACCCCTCTGCCAATACCACAGCTTTGATTACTGTAGCTATGTGTTAAAACTTGAAATCAGTGAACTGATTTTGCCCACCTAATTTTTCTTTTTCAAAACTGTTTTAGGCATTCTGGCTCTTGCTTTTCCATATAAATTTTAGAATAATGTTGTCAACATATATATGTAAATATTTCTGAGATCTCGATAAAAATTCAGTTAAATCTGTTCATCTATGTGGGAGAAGCAACATCTTTACTATTTTGAGCCAATGAAACCACAGGTCTCTCCATTTTTTACATATGCTTTTATTTATTTAAATAGTGTTGTATATTTTTCATTGTATAAGTTCTGTGCATACTTTTCTGCACTAATGCCTAAATATTTCTCTTTTTTGAACAATTATAAGGGATATTACTCTTTTTACTAAAGACTTATTTTGCTGTTATTTTAGAGAAGTTTAAAGTTCACAACAGAATTAGGTGTCAGGTACGAAGACTTTCTATAAATGTACTGCCTTCACACATGCATAGCCTCCTCTGTGATCAATGGCATTATATCTTTAATTTTAGTTTCTGTATGTTCATTGCTAGTACATAAAGATACAACTGATTTCTGTGTGCTTATTATGTATCATGTGACTATTTTGAACTTACCTTTAGTTCTAAGATTTTATATATTCTTAGGATTTTCTATATAGATAATAACATCATCTGCAAATAAGGATAGATTTATATCATCTTTTATTTTCTTGCCAATAAAAATAAGGTAGAAATCAGATATAGGGATGGGTTGAACTTGGTCCATGTGCTGTTTTATGAGCTTTTAATCAGTGACTCATCATTAAGGGGAAAAAAAAACCCTAGTGGGATGTGGTTATGAGGCAACAACAATTGCAGAAAGCAGTGAAGATCAAGATGGTTTAAACCAGAACTTTGGGGGTAAAGTCATTGAGTTATCTTTTCATTTTATTGAGCCATTTCTTTATTCCACACATAGATATCAATATATGAAATGTGTTAAGTACTGTGCCAGTAGCTGGGGTTGTAGACAGAAGGACTCATTCCTTGCTCTTCATGAAATTCCTCTGTATTTTTAAATATTTCAATAGAATATGGCATATGCTATAAGGAGTAAAACAAAAGTGGAGGAAGTTTTGACACTATTGAGGCAAATAGTGTATTAAAAGATTAATGCATGCAATAATAAATGTAATAATAAAAATATAGCTATCAATTCTTGAGGATCATTCACTATTTTTGAATGAGGCTCTGAAATGCATAGATTTTGGTGGTTTTAATACAAGTAGTTTTCAAATGGCACTTTGAAAAATGCTTCTGTAGAACAGGTTGATGAGTATATGCTAAGGAACATCTGCATTAAAGAAAAAAGGAGGGAAAGGAAAACTAGCCAGAAACAACACCAAATTAGTAGGCAAAGATATTGCTGGAAACGTACAGAATGAAGTGTCACAGAGCTATTTTTATTTTAACAGTTTAGGCTGGTAGAAATCACTACAGATGTATTTTAATCTTTTTCATGAATGGGGCCAATTAATTCTAGTTTCATTTACTCTAAAAGGATAATGAATTATATAAAATATGTAGCACTACATTGTAGACAGTAAACTTGGTCTCTCTGCCCCATCTGTCACCTCCTGCTTTTCTACATTCTACCTCACTGCTCTGAAACACACACCTTTGTTGTTGTTTTTTTCTTTTTTGTTGTTATTGCTAAAGACAAGGTGCAGGTAAAACATATACAGTACTTAAATTATTCCAGTGGAAATGTGAGTAGCCAAATGATCAGTGGGCATCCAGATAATTGCCAATAGAGTTAATTTCCTGCTGGTGGTCAAATGCAATATTTCCCTTTAACTTAAAGATGTGATGGGAACAAAAGTCTTTTAAGAATGTGTGGAACTTGGGGCACCTGGGTGGCTCAGTCAGTTGAGCGTCTGACTCACCGTTCATGAGCTCAAGTCCTGCATCAGGACTCTGTGCTGACAGTGCAGAGCCTAGAGCCTGCTTCATATTCTCTGTCTCCCTCTTTCTCTCTGCCCCTCCTCTCTCTCTTTCTCTCTCTCTCTCTCTCTCTCTCTCTCTCTCATCTCTCAAAAGTAAATAAACATCAAAAAAAGAATGTGTGGAACTTAATCATCTTTGAGTCTCTTATGTCAAGTTTCTCAGTTTGCCAATGCATAAGAATCTTTTGTAATGCTTCTAAAAAGTAATGATAGACATACTTCTCTCCAAAACAATAAGCTAAATTTTTAAAATGTGACCTAGGAATCAGAATATTAACTTATGTCTGAAATGATTATAACATGCATCCACATTTTAGGTCCATGAGCTGAATATAAAAGTTTAAATTTCAGTATTACTTTTGAATTCATTTTACATTTTACTCTCCATTTTACTTTATAAGATCTTCATAGAATCCACAGTATTAGTCTTTAATACTAGTTGTCATCTGGAGGAAATGTTCTACAGGAAACAAAATAGCAAACAAAACAAATACACACAAGCCAATAATACTCACTTTATATTTAAATGTGGGCTAAGAAAATTGGTGGAGAAGAGATTATACTAAGTAAAAAAAATTTCCAGCCTAGAAAATGTAAAATTATGATTAGACCATATTTCAACATAATATTTTTCTATAGCATTTTTATCTATATACTCATAATACTAATATAATTATTTTGATGTGACTCTGAGACATATTAACATATCCACAAGCATGTAATACAGATCGCTACCACCAAGCACACACACACAAAACAGATGGGTCTGTGTTGTGAAGGCACTCATTTTAAACTATGCTGTGCATTTCAAGGGAAAGAAAATCAAGGACTTATTGTGGTATTATAGTTACTGTGCACTGAATTGCAAATGTGAAAGCCCACTGCACTTTTAAAATATAAGAGCTCAGTGCTACACATCAAAAATCCACTTTAGTTGACTATGCATAACAAAGCACAAATTTTACTGGAGGAGTTTCCCTTGAATGTAGTTTTGGAAATGTAACCTAAGCTTAATAATTCAGCTCAATTTTCTTTTACTTATTGGACAGTATACAATTCATAGGTGCATAGAGTAGTTTCCATTTTGCTGTGCTTATTTAAAAGCATGATTTTAAAATGTGCTGAATGTGCACTGGTTTATGTATTAAAACATTTTCCTCACTGTTGGTTTATAAACTGGCCTCTGTATATGTAGGGCAGAGAGAGACTGAAGAGACAGGCCACTTCAGATTGGTGCATTGCAGTTTTAATAACTAAGGTAACTTATATATGAGGCTCATCTTGGGTAGCCAAAAGATGAGTGGATGTCTGTATCGACCTCCAGATCTTAAAAGTGTATATCAAGATCTTAACGTAATTCACTTATGTGTGCAGTCCAGATATTCTGAACACCACATCATTATTTCAAGACTATGTCCTTGAGAAAGCTTCTCAGAGTAGGGGAGACAAGCAGAACACACAACCTAGAAAGGGGAAGGGGTGAAAAGCCTCTGGTTGCCTGGGTCCAGCTCATAGCTCTCAGTAACTTCCCCAAACATCTCACCCCTTGTGACTGGCTCTTACAATCTCACATGCTGCACCTGCTCTTCCACAATGTGCCCTGAGTGGCAGTAAAGGGTTTCGCTAGCATGGATGTGACTCCTTTGGTGGCTGTCTGGCTCCATTGGAGGCAGATGCCAGCAACAATATAGGTAAGTGGAAGAGAAAACACAGATAAGACAATGATATTCAAAATTGGCTCAAATTTTTCCAGCAAGATTCTCATGATCCTTATAATTGATTAGTTAAGTCCCCTAGGCTGAGTGACAGATCATTTAGGGCACCCATTTGTATCTTTATGTGATTTGATGGAAACGACACATTAATAGACTCATTAGGTATAAACTCACAACATTCTGTTTAGATGATGGCATACATGCTTCCTTGTAAAACAGTAATAATATCCTAGGCCATCCTACTTTGGAGGATAGTTTTTTTCATTAGAGATATTTCAGTGTTCAGTAAGGGACAGGTTTTGTTTAAGACTTGCTGGGTGAATTTAATAAGGGCTTCTATGTGTGCTATTGTCCTCTAGACCAATGGAAAGGACAAATATGGTGGCCAAATGATCAGACCATGAGAAACAGAGCATTCTCACCTAGGCTTAAGGAGAAGGAGGTTGGCAGCTTTAGGAGCTTGACCTGTTTGTACAAAGCATACATGTTGGCTAGGGAAGGCCGCGCTGTCAAGTGTGAGATGGACTGGGGGCAGGATACACTAGACCAGGACTCCACCTTTCCCCCTCTTTCAATGGTACGTGTTCAAACCCAGGTATAGTGCATTTGAACAAGTCCAGCTTGCAGCAGGATAATGGGATCCCAGGGGAGATTGAGGTGCAAAGTAACTCATCCCTCCTGGCAGGACGTTCCATTGAAAATTTTGGTAGATAATTTCTTTCCCAGGTGCAGATGGGACTTGGTATTCTCAGCTGCATAGCACATTGATCTATGGTGAGAGTCAGGGCAATGGCTGTTTTCTATGATTTCTGTATCTTTACAGTACTGGGTGCCTTGACAAGAGTCTACAGTCTGACTCATGGGGCAGTAGGCCCTACTGGTTGATCACTCAGATGTACTAAAGCCTGGATCAGTACTTTAGCTCACATGGACAGGGTAGTTTTAGCTGTTAGTAATATCTGCTGCTTTAATATTTTTTTTTCCTTTCTATTAACCCAGCTGTTAGCAGGTTACAGGAAAGATGGAACCTTTACTCAATGTCATGTCCTTTTCCCCAGTCTTGAATATTGTGACCTTTGGAATGTGACTTCTGATTACTATCTGGTCAATAAGGCTATCTATATATGGTATTCAGCTTCTCTAATCTCCTAATGGTAGTAGCCTGCTTTGCATGGTGACAGGGAAAATCTGCATTTAGGCCAGCTACAATGTCCACACAAACTAGGATAATATAGAATCTTCACTCAGAGGTAGAGGGCTAATGTTTGCCAATCCCTCACCAGTTTGGAATTCTGGTGGATGACCCCAGACTTCTTTGGCAGTTGCACTGGGCATTGTTTAGAACACACAGTATTCACTACTACTGCATTAACCAAGTCACTATATTTTAAGGGTAATCTGGCAACTTTGGCAACATGCCATCCTCCCTGGGCACAGTGGAGGCCACTCTGTACCCAGTGTGCTATATCTACTGAAGGATCAGTTTCTAGGGCTTGTATTGAGTTAGGACATCAGCTTTGTGATTGCCAGGGATTGTCAGTGTCTATGAGCTGGACATGGAAGACAGAACAGCCTTGACTTCTTGTAGGTGAACCCAAATGTCACCCCCAACATATCCTGACCCCACAAGGGTCCATTCATAATCCTCCACCCTTTGGCTTCCCATCATCCAAGCCATAGGTTAATCCCTGTAACACAACCCAACAGTCAGTGAGAAGGGTTAATGGCCAGGGCTCATGAGTGATCATCAGCCAAACTGTTCTGAGTTTAACCCACTGGCTGCTGCACTGACTGCTGTGTGAGAAGCTCTCCCTGGAGAAGAGCTGCATACACTGCTAGCAGCTGTTACTCTAAGGGATATATCAGGTTTCTGTCCCCTTCTTCAGCTGGGACCATATTAGGGGTATCTCTCTTTTTATTGTCTCTGCCACAATGCCCGGCCCTTATCTTCCAGATAAATATAACTCGGATGTTTGGAAGATGCTCAGAGCTTTAATTTGCTTCAACAGTATTTTTGTTTTCCCAAAGATAGCTCGCTGTTTTGATCCTCAGTTTCATAATACCTTCTCTTTACCAGACGGTATGAAGGATGAATACCCTGTGCTCGATGGGAAAACCCCCAAATCTCTACAAAGACTTGGATGTCTTTCATGCTTTTAGGGATTGATAAAGCTTACATCTTAATAATCATAGCTCCTGGGACAAAGCGTGTCTTACCTGATCAAATGATTCCCCAAAACTCTGCAGTAGTGTATGAGCCTTGAATTTTCTATGGGCGTAGTTCTCTCCCCTCCCTTGCAAATGTTCCTGCAAAGCCTGCAGTGTTCAGCATCAGAGGCAAGCCTTTACTTGTTACCATTATTATCATCAATGTTATGGGCCCATTTTACAGATGTAAGGAAGGACAGGGACAGTCTTGGATTACCATCCCATGACATATGGTGGGACTTTGCAGGTAACCTTGGGGATACATCTAAGGACATTTTGTCCCTCCCACATAGGAGCAAATTGATCTTAGTTATCAGAAACTATGCTTGCCAGAGTCTCTCACATGAATCTCCACAAAGAGTACGGACTTTCACAGGAAAACTTTTTGAAAAAGTATCAGAGTAAAAGAATGATTATCTATAAATGACAAAAGATTTTAAAATGACCATGGTTAAAAATTTGAGGAGAGCTCATTATAACATAACTGACAAGAAAACTTGGCTATTTCCGTGGCATACATTTTAAAACTATGACAGATAATACTATACAAGGGCTTATTAGATTTTTTGGAATTTCATACAAACATACCCTACAGAAAATTTAGCATTTAGCATTGTATGCTTCCCATTCCAAACAAGCCTGATTAGTTCAACACTTTTTTTCACAAGGACAGAGAATACATGTTTTAAAGTGTTCCAGGACCCCTCTGGAAAATCTTAAAGTTAGTTCAAAATCAACAAGACTTCATTAGAATTTGATATTTGGGAAGTTTGTCAAACATATTAAAAAGTTTAAAACACTTGATTAAATAGGGTCATGGGTCACTATGAGACAATATTTAGTTATCCAATCAACGAAAGTGACAATTAAAGACTTCAAAGGCAAATGAAGAAAGTTACATAGTTGTAAAAAACTTAGCTTTGTTAATAGAGAAGCCTAAGTTTCCATATGCAACAAAAGTCCTGCTAAAGACAACATGAAGAACAGGAAATTGTTTTGATAAAACACAAAATCTTTGTTTCCTAGGCAGATTACATAAAAGATAAAGACATTTCTTTCATAACCCCATCAGGAACAGACCAACAGTGAGGAAAATTTTGCCCTTTTAGCAGATGAAAGAAAAATAAGTTTCAATTTTATGTAAGCACATTTTGATATTAACACTTATTTGTTTAGGCCAGTTAAACAGAGCCGTTTACAAAATAATTTTGGCAATACTTCCCATATATGTTTATGCATCCATAAACATACAGAAACATACAGACAGACATAAACAGAGACCTCATAGTTTATATTCCAAAACTTTAGCCGTGAATTAGATACCACTCACAAGACTGGAGTTTTCTGGTGCGAGGGAGCTTCCATAGCAATCTATATTTTGAAAAGCCTGCCTTTCCCTCTGTGCTTCTAGTCTCTGTGGACAGTGCTTTATTATCTCCTGGGGGATTTACATTTCAAAGACATGATAAGATTTGCGACTTCAAGGGAAACAATGCAAGTCTTCTCCTAGAAATTTTGGGGTGTATTTCTCTATTATCAGAAATCTAAGATAATTGCTTTTTAAAGTTTTCCAGGGTGTTTGGGTGGCTCAGTTAGTTAAGCATCTAACTCTTGGTTTCAGCTCAGGTAATGACCTCATGGTTTCCTGAGTTCAAGCTCCATGTTGCGCTCTGTGCTGCTAGCTCTGCTTGGAATTCTCTGTCTCCTCTCTCTGACCCTCCCCTACCTGCTCTGTCTCTATCTATTTCAAAATAAATGAACTTTAACTTTTTTTTTCTTTTCTTTTTTTTTTTTTTTAAGTTTCTTTAGTACTGGGGGTTAGACAGCATGGGGCATTTCATCCATTTCATTATAGATCATAACATCGCCCTTCATTCTCCTCATTTTTTCAGGGATTTTATCTCCTAGCATCCTAATTAAGCTCTGTCATAACTGCTCAGATCTTAATCTGAGGTGGGTGGCTGTGTTCTCCTAGCTTCGCAAAATGGCACACTAAGTCTCCAATTTATTTTGTAACTCTCCCACCTTGTCTGCTAGCCCTGAATCTAGCAAAAGAGTGGACAAATGCATGCCCTTTGCTAACTTCAGCTCTTTTTCCAACTTTTTCACTTGAGTTCCAGCCTCTAGTTGGGCATCAATGACCAGTTGAACTGTCCACAGTAGACACCAGCCCACGACATGAACTACTTGTTTTCCTTCTCTGTTGCAGCGTGTTATGCTCAGTTCCTCAAACAGGCACATTAGAGCAGCCAGTGTTTTCAAGGCATCCCAAAAACTCACATGATGGTCCACAATAATCAGACTTATAAGCCACCCCTCCCCACACAGAGATTGATGGAAACTTGAGATTTCCTCTGAGTGTGCCTCTTTCCCAAGGTTAGAGAACTTCCAAGGCTTATAGTGGCAATCCCTCCTTAGACAGAAGTAGATGGACAACTTGCGATTTCTTTCAAGGATGCCCCTTTTCCAAAGCCCATTTCTTTGGTCTCCTGGCTGGCCGGCCAATTGTTGGTTGGGAAATTGGCCCCTGTGCACACAGAGCAGGGAGACACTGAAAAAAAAGACAACTACTCCAGATTAGTAAATGGCAAATTTAATGAGCAAGGGAACTTATATATAAGGCTTATTTGGTGGCTGCAAGGTGAGTATATCTCTGTGTCCAACTCCCAAATTTTAGGAGCTTATTTAGAGACCTTAACTGGGCTCAGTCATGTGTAACCTCCAGATATTCTCAACACCACATCATTATCTTCAGACTAACTCTTTGGGGTCAACTTCTAGAAGTGGGTAAGACAAGCGGAGTATACAGTCTGAGGACAGGGAGAGAGTAAGGAGCCTCTGATTGTCTGGGGTACAGCTCATAGGTCAGGTGTTGAGGGGTGTCACATACTCTCAATGACATCCCCCAACATTTATGAATGCTTAAATAAATTGGAAAGATAAATAAACCACAGACAGTATTATAGTAATAAAAAATTGTTAAAGATAAGTCAAAACTTCTGTACAATACAAAGGAAGATCTCCTTTTTCCTAGGTCTAAAATTTAGCAAATTTTTTCAATATACGGAAAAGAAACTGGTTGGAACTCAACCTGCAAATCTTTGTTATCTCACTTAATTGGGTTATTTGTTTTCTGGAAGCCATTTATTATGTTACATTTTTTAAATCTTACATTCTTTTACCAAATTATTTAATGTCCTATTTACCTATTTATCATTCAAAGAATATATTTTTCCTTTTTGTTTTTTTAAAACCTGTTATATATATATATATATATATATATATATATATATATATATGTTTTTTTTTTTTTTTCCTGGAAAGAGAACTTTAACAAAAGTTAGGAGGAAAGGCATCTGAGTGGCTCAGTTGGTAAAGTGTCAGACTCTTGGTTTTGGCTTTGGCTCAGGTCATGATCTCCTGGGTTTGTGAGCTCGAGCTCCATGTTGGGCTCTGTGCTGACAGTGTGAAGCCTGCTTGAGATTCTCTATCCCTCTCCCTCCTCTTTGCCTCTTCCCTGCTCAAGCTCTCTCTCTCATTCTCTCTGTCAAAATAAATAAACTTAAAAAAAAAGTGAGGACAAAAGGACTCATGTCTTTACTCCCACAATATACTTTAATTAGTGATATGGTAATTTTTGTCTTCACATACAGTATTCCTCAAAACACAAATTCTATTATCAGATTCCCACTAATATTCAAGGTCAATGAAAATATTCAGTGGCCTAATACCAATAGTGTATGTACCTTCTTTGAAATCAGCATTAACTTTAGAATGGCTTAACAATAGCTAAACAACAATCACATATTTTATTTCCAACCACCAAATTTACCCAAGATATTGTATCAGCATGCCTTGAAGAACAAATGACAGAGATCCTGGTAGGTTGTATTTAACCTTTGTAGCTCTGTATTGTTTGTTAATTGAGAAATATAATGGTATGCATTCCCAGAGTTATTCAGTGACTTCCCCTTCTTCTCTGCCATCTTGTTGCTTTCTTCATCCTGTTGGTGACCTGATCATCACATGGTGGCTGCTCAGCTCTACCTACCATATTCTATAAGGAGAGTGTTTAAAACAATGAGGAGGAGTACTGGAGGAGAGATGAACTCTCTTCACAGGAATACCTCTTTATTTTAGAGAGGAAAATCACTACAACAGACTTCATTTTATGTGTTATTTGGCCTGAACTGGGTAACATACCCATCCTTACACTCATTCCTGGCAGAGTGAGACAAGATCACCATGATTAGTTAAACCAGTGTTTCCAGTTGGCAACATTGGTGGTTTGGATGAGGCAGATCTTTATAGTGTAGGACTGTCCCATGATCCCTAAGCACTAAATGCCTGTGGCTAATCATCATGACAGACAACATCACTCTTCATATTTCCTGGAGGAATAGCACTGCCATCTGTTGAGAACCGGTAATTAGAACATCTACAATTCATCCTCACAGGCTGCGTCTGTTGCCAAGAGAATAAATTCAGGTTTTTGTTTAGCTTAGGAAAAGGGACGATTGGTCGTGGGTAGATGACCAACAGTGTCTGCCCCCACTACTGGAAGGAAAAAGTTAATGATTTGATTATATCGTGTTTACTCATATATTCCCACTTTTACAGATAATATAGGAGAAGTGCTATAAACCTAACTTCTGTTTATTAATTGTGTTTTATTGGAAGAATTGTTTCATCTCTCCAAACTTCAATTTTCTCATCTCTGAAATGATCGTTGTGGACTACGTGATCTCTTGCATTGCTTTCTATCCTAAAAAACCAAAGGTGTATAAGGTTTCTGTTGTTTTATTTTGTTTTTTGTTTAACTGTAGGCATTGCAGATTGGATATATGAGAAAAATGAGAGATGATGCATATATTACTTTAGAGTTTACCTATGAGATTCTGTAGTTTTCCACCAAAGGACACTTGGTAATGCAATCTAAAGAGTAAACATTTATTTATCTATTTGTACCAAACTAATTTAGAAAACACCTACTACATAATTGTAATTATAAGAAAAACAAAGTTAAGCAAGAGGTTTTTTAAAATTTTTTAACGTTTATTTTTGAGACAAACATTTACTTAATATTAATGCTGATGTCAAAGACTGTGAACAATTTGATTTCCCAACATCCACTGTTTTGCATGTCTAACTCCTATACATCCTTCAAAACTCAGGTGAAGTATCACTTGCTTTAAAAGCCTTTTGTATTGATCAAATATTTTTCTTTGTGATTTCTATTTCACTCTGTCCTTCTCAGACTTTTAGGGTACTTACCACTTACTGCTAATTATTTGGCCTTCATCCACAAGACCATAACTTTTGTTTTTGGTATTGCCAGCACCAGCACTGTGCCTGTTACATCGTAAAAGTTTCTCAGTAGTCATAAAAATAAGCTTATCATTTAGGTAGATATTATTTCATTGTTACCACAATCCCATAAGGTAGGGTAATATTATCTGAATTTTATTGGAAGAAAATCTGCATATAAAAAGGACAAACAATGTACTCATTACATGTGGCCATTATGTATCAGAAGTTAGAGTCCAAATCAATTTTGATCCACAGATATTTATACATGCTAACTTTTATTTTAATTTTAACTTTTAACATACAGTATTATATCAGTTTCAGGTGTTCAATATAGTGATTCAACAATTCTATATATTACTCAGTACTCATCATGAAAAGTGTAATTTTAATCCCCTTCACCTATTACACCCCCCTTGGCTAGCCCTTTGGTAAACATCTGTTTGTTTTCAATTGTTAGGAGTCTTTTTTTTTTTATTTGTCTGTTTTTTTTTTTTCCCGTTGTTTGTCTCTTAAAGTTCACATATAAGTGAAATCATATGTTTTTTGTCTTTCTCTGACTGACTTATTTCCCTTGGCATTATACTCTCTAGGTTCATCCATGTCTTTTTTATGCTGGGTAGTACTCCACGATATATATATAATACCCTGCATTACAGATATAATATATATATACACATATATATATAATATATATATATATATATATATAATATATATATAGTAGCCAAATTATGGCTATTGTAAATAAACACAGGAGTACATATGTCTTTTGGAATTAGTGTTTTTGTATTTTACAGGTAAATACCCAGTAGTGGTTTTACTGAATTATATGGAAATTCTATTTTTTTAATTTTTTGAAGAACTTCCCTACTGTCTTCCACAGTGACTGCATCAGTTTGTATTCCCACCAGCAATCCGTGAAGGTTCTTTTATCTTTGCATCCTCACCAACACTTATTGTTTCTTGTGTTTTTTATTTTAGCCATTTTGACAGGTATGAGGTGATATCTCATTGTGGTTTTGATTTGCATTTTCCTGATGATAAGTGATGTTGTGCATCTTTTAATGTATTTGTTGCCCATCTGTATGTTTTTGGAGAAATGTCTGTTCCTTACTCCTGCACACTTTTTGTTGTATTATTTGTGGGGTCTTTTTGGTGATGAGTTGTATAAGTTCTTTATATATTTTGGATACTAAACCTTTATTGGATAAGTCATTTGCACATACTTTCTTCCATTCAGTAGGTTGTCTTTTAGTTTTATTGATTATTTCCTTTGCTGTGCAGAAATTTTTATTTTGATGTAGTCCCAAAAGCTTATTTTTGCCTTTGTTTTTCTTGCCTCAGAGACATGTCGAGAAAAATGTTGCCATAGCCATTGTGAGAGAAATTACTGCGTGTCCTCTCTTCTAGAATTTTTATGGTTTCGAGTCTCACATTTATGCCCTTAATCCATTTTAAGTTTGTTTTTGCGTACAATATAAGAAAGTGGTTTCATTTCATTCTTTTACATGGAACTGTCCAGTTTTCCCAACAGCATTTGTTGAAGACAGTCTTTTCCCATTGCATATTCTTGCCTCCTTTGTTGAAGATTAATTAACCATATAATTGAGAGTTTCTGAGCTCTCTATTCTGTTCTATTTATCTATGTCTATTTTTGTGCCAGTACCTTACTGTTTTGATAACTATAGCTATGTAGTATATCTTGAAATCTGTGATTGTGATATCTCCAGGTTTTTGTTTTGTTTTGTTTTCAAGATTGCTTTGGCTATTTGGGGTATTTTGTGATTTTTTAAATAAATTTAGAGAGAAAGAGAGAGAGAGTGTGTTAGCAGGGGAGAAGGGAAGAGAGAGAGAGAGAGAGGGAGAGAATATCTTAAGCAGGCTATATGCTCAGTGCAGAGCCTGGCACAGGACATCCCACAAACCTATGATCATCACCTGAGTCAAAATCAAGATTCGGATGCATAACTCACTGAGCCACCTAGGTGCCCCTGGGATCTTTTGTGATTCTATATAAATTTTAGGATTATTTGTCCTAGTTCTGTGAAAAATTGTGTTGCTATTTTTGTAAGGGTTACATTAAATCTGTAGATTGCTTTCAGTAGTATTGACATTTTAGCAATATTTGTTCTTCCAATCCATGAACATGGAATATCTTTTTATTTGTTTGTGTCGTCTTCAATTTCTGTCATCAGTGTTTTATAGTTTGCAGAGTATAGGTCTTTCATCTCCTTGGATAGATACCAACTTTTTGATTGAATAAAATAAGCTATGAACTTGCTTAATAAATATTACCACTGGACCTTATCAGCCACACACACAACTTCCCCTCATTGAGAAACCAAGGATATTTTCTCCTCTTAAAAATGACCAGCAGGTTCCTGGGTGGCTGAGTCACTAAACATCTGACTTTGGTTCAGGTCATGATTTCATGGTTGGTGAGTTTTAATCCCACATCTGGTGAGCTTGAGCTCTGCTTCAAGTGAGTTCAAGCCCCTCGTCCGGTGAACATGAGCCCTGCTTTGGGTGAACCCCACATCTCTCTCTCTCTATCTCTCTCTCTCTCTTTCTCTTTCTCCTTCCCCTGCCCCTGCCCTTCCTGGGTTTCTCTGTCTTTCTCTGACCCTCAATCACTTGTGCCCTCTCTCTCTCTCTCAAAAAAAAAAAAAAAAAAAAGAGAGAGAAAAGAAAAGAAAAAGACTAGCATATTTATATATGTATTTTCCCATTATTGCTCTGTGCATTCACTATTTTTTTACATCTGATTATCCTCTTACTATTATGGCAACAAGAAATCCTTGGTACAATTGTTGCCCTGAGTTCCATGCTCAGTACTAATAAGATAAGTAACAATGTTTTAGTCTAAAAAGTGAAGTTTACTTGTGGTTTCTCATATATTTGAATTTCTTTCTCCAGATTGAGGTATTTTCAGACTGTAGATATTTCACTCTATTCAACTGTCTTTCATAGTATCCAAAAAGGCAAAGGCTCTTAAATAAACCTGCTAAAAACTAAGGAAGGACTACCTTTGCTGACAGTCACCCGATGGAAAAAGATTTTGTAGCAAAAATCAAATTTTGAATATCCTCTCCCATAAAATGAGAAAGAAGAAAAAAGTAAGTGATTCACTAACAACATATTCTGTAGCTTTTTAGATCCTCTCTGGAAAATAGGATATTTACTTAAAAAAAAGGAAAAAGTAGTTCCATGTTGTTAATACATGGAGAGTATGGGGGGTCACAAAACCTGAAGAATTGGGATCAAGTCTTAGTTCTAACTCATGAAAGTTCTGTGTTCTGGGTCTGATGTTAGTCTTCCTGTGTCTCAGTTTCTCATATGAAGCTCTAATCCTTTGTTCTAGAACCAGTTTTTGTTACTTATAACTAAGATTTTAAAGGTGCAGAACTGGTTCATATACCTGTTTATCAATTTAAAAAAAAAACACATATTAAAACAGGTTGTTAATATTGGTCCCAAATTCATTTTAGACATGTTTTTAGACTATGATTCAAATTTTGTTTTTTTTTTTTGTTTGTTTTTTTTTTATTTATTTTTGGGACAGAGAGAGACAGAGCATGAACGGGGGAGGGGCAGAGAGAGAGGGAGACACAGAATCGGAAACAGGCTCCAGGCTCCGAGCCATCAGCCCAGAGCCCGACGCGGGGCTCGAACTCACAGACCGCGAGATCGTGACCTGGCTGAAGTCGGATGCTTAACCGACTGCGCCACCCAGGCGCCCCAATTTTGGGTTAGAAACTGACATTCCAAAAATGTCTGTTGTTTCTGTATACATGTAATTCTAAGCATGCCCTAAAATGCATTATCCTTTGCAGACCTAATTGATAAAGTAAGCATAACTTCTTATTTTATTTATAAATGTTAAATGAATATATCATAATACATCATAATATGAAGTATTTCTGCTATTGTTTTTATTTCCTGTAAATATTTGCCCAGATTAGACTACAATTGCTAACTCACTACCCAATGTTAAAATATAAAATAGCAGACCTAGACATATGAATTTACTCTAACTTAAAAATATTTTTTTTCTTAACTATACAACTTCAAAAACATAATAGTTTGTTAATGATAATATTCCATAAAGCCATACGTGTATTTGTGAGCTATAGAGTAATGCTGCATTAAAGAAAATAACTTGCAAATTCTGGCCGATTATAAAACTCACAAATCTATGAGTGGTTCTGCTGGATTCTGCTGGAATCAGTTTAGTGAGTCCATTTTTGGCTGTAGTTCAATTGAGCATGGTTTTGAAATCTCAGTTGTGTCCAAGTCGGCTTCAGGAGTCTCAATCTGAGCCAGGCTGAATAAAGCTGTTCATGGACAGAATGCTCTCACAGAAGATCATAGGAAGACATAAACCAAATCAAACCACACAAGCACATTCAAGGCTTCTATACTTTCAAGTTTTTTCTTATGGCTAAGGCAAGTCTCGTGACCATACCTAAAGTCACCTTTATGGGGGAAATACACTGAGACAGAAGAGAAAAAGTAAACATTTGTTAAGCGATAATTCAATGTATCACACAAAACATTCATTTGGAAACTATATAAAGTTTTGACAGCTGTATTTTAGGAGAAAATAACTCCTCAGCATTAGACATAACAAGTTTTGAAACATAATTTGATACTTAGACTCAGTAGCTTCACAGAGGTTGACCTTATAAATTATAACTTCTTTCTATATACTGCGGGGGGAGGGGGGGGAAGATAAATCTGTATTTAGGAATTAAGCCAAAGAGTTTATTAATCAAGTTGCACTGATAGGCAGTGTGGTTTAATGGAAAGATCTCTTAATTGGGAGGCACTTCTTATTTAATTTCTATCACCCCTTTCTAGGAGGC
The DNA here is from genome assembly GCF_023721935.1 of Panthera uncia. Classification (NCBI taxonomy): domain Eukaryota; kingdom Metazoa; phylum Chordata; class Mammalia; order Carnivora; family Felidae; genus Panthera; species Panthera uncia. The sequence continues at coordinate 106,164,033 of NC_064809.1, read as the reverse complement.
CCATTGTAGAGTAACTTTTATGATTTGATATCTAAGAACTGCTTTAAAAATTATATTCTTGCCTTAAAATATTGTTTTATTGCCACCTATATTACTTTTCATATGAAATGAAAGAGTCCTAATGAGCTAACTTCTCATTCCAAATCTTTACAAAAATATATACAAAATGAAGTAATTGCTCTCATCTTAGAAATCATAGTGCATTTCGTTTCCTAGGAGGATGATAAAATTAAAAATTATACAGCAGGTATTGGTTTTTTGTCACATTTCTATTTTCTCTCGAAAATATATATTCAAATCTAATTAAATACAAACTCATAAAGCTTTGTGAAAAGCTTCTGATTTTTTTCTTCCTGATTGAATGAGAACTCTGGTATTTTAATAATATATTATCATTACCATTTTCCTTGTGCATTTATAAAAATGCTTTGCAGGAATCATTCAAGATAGATGACTTGAATATTTATATTACTGAAGGAGAAAGAAATCTCAGCAGCCGTGTCTGAATTATAAGCATCTATTCTGTCTTGCACATAAGTGTCTGAACATTAATATCTTGAAACTACACTCTTACTGAATTTCATAATACTAGTTCATGTTCCTGCTTCATAAAACAATAGGGCATTTTGTCATAGTGCCTTTACGATATACACATTCATCAAATTATGATTAGCTAAGGTCAAACTTGCAGCTACAAATAACATCCACAGTATTTGATAAATAATGCAATAAAATATCATTAACTGCTCAATGTAATGGATGATCTCCTTTTTCTCCCCTTCTGTTGCTCGGCTATAATCTTTAGGGCTGCAGAAGTCATGCTACAGCTCCAGTAATAATGGGCTTGTTATTGAATCCATTAACTTAATATTTTCCCATTTTATTGCACATTCTAGATAAAATAACCAATTGACAACATTTATAAATAATGTCATTGAATATTCGTTAAATAGATTTTTACTATGCTTCCTCCCTCAGTAGTTCTTTATGTGTGGCTCATGGATTTATTTACGAACATAAGTAATTGTAAATGCATACTATAGATATATAAATAAATAAATAATCTAAACATAGATATTTCCCCAATTTCTTGCACTAAAAAAGTGAACATGTTTATAAAAATTATATATTTAATTCTAAATGGATAATAATGTGTAGATATTACACACATGTGAGTGTGTGTGTGTGTGTCCATGTGGATACACATTTGGATTGCAATAATGGTAAGAAAAAGGAATGGGCCCTGAATATTAACTTATGTGAATCTTGAAGCCAGAAGGCACATAATCATTATCTCTGGGGTGATTAGGACTAGTCAGTAAGTAGGCAGTAAAATTTTTATTGCTATAGGCACAAGATCATTTGGAAATTCACCAAGAGTTAAAAGGATTATTTCAGACAACTATTTACATTTTGTATTTGCAGTCTGTTAGAAGAGAAACTCATTACAGTGCCTGAAATATTGACCTTAGATATATAATATTCATAAAATTATATCAATATTTAAGTCAATTTATATAAAATGAGGAATAAAAATGACAAAATATACCCAGGCAACTTGCTTAACATTTTACTCGTTTGGTAGCTTCAACTTCTCAAAGGAAAGTTATTTAAAGTGGTTTGTTTTGTTAGTCAGCTGTGCAAGCACATTAGGTAAATTGAACGTTGTATGAATACATTTGTGCTATGTAGTTAACAGGCCAAAAAGAAAAAGAAATGATTTCTATCATTGGACATACAATGTCATTGAATTTTTAGTAGATTTCATTGAGGTTCACTGAAATCTTTTAATTGTTATCAGCTTTATCCTCTAGTGATCCTTTTTCCATGGAGAATAATAGTCCAAAATATTAAATTATTTGAGTTTAAGCAATTTCTTATCATTTTTTGCCTCTGTTCACCACATGGAACAAACTTAGAAATAAGCAAAAACAATGCAATTGCAAAGGAGACAAGAATCTATGCATACAATTCTGTTTTGCAATGTGTACCCGAGGTAATCTTTCAAAATCAAATATGTTGAACTGATGGTGAAGTCCTGAGAATGAAAAAGAGTTAACCACACAGGGTCAGGGAAGCTCATTCATCAGTGAGTGCTAGCAATTAGGTGCCAAGACTAGGAACATGGGGATGAAAGGCAGGCCCCATTTCTTCGGGAGTTTCCTGCATAGTGGAAAGTGTAGGCAAATGCAGGACTCCTTCTGGCTAGACTCTGGTGTGTTTGCCAGTGCATCCCCTGCACGCTCTAGAACTGGCACAGCACCTGTACATAGTTGATTCTCCAATATAATATTGATGGATGAAAGTGATGTTGTCATCAGTGCAAGATTGAGAGGGAACACAGGTGCACATCCAGGCCACAACTGGAAGACAGAAAAAGATAGTGTGAAGAGGTCCCATGTGGATTTAATTTGCAACAATGCGAAGAATTAGCCAAATGAATGAAAGGACCTGAGTGGGACCTGTGTCAGTAAGGAGGACATGATGCACAGGCAGGAAGAGGAACGTGTAGGTGAGCAAGTCCAATCCGATAAAGTTCATGGTGCATTTGCAGTAATGTCATGTGACTTGAGTGGACTAGCCTAGCAGTGAGTAGTGAGATGAGACTGGTGAGATGTGAGAGCTCCAGCCATGAAAGGCCACACATGCTAGGCGTGAGCCATTGCATTTTATCATACAGACAATGAGAAGTCATTCAAAGACTTTAAGAAAGAGAGTTTCGGGCTAATATTCTCTTTTTATAAAATCAACCTGCTATCATATTGGAGAGGAGAGGTTGAGACAGGCAACTAATTAGAAGTCTATTGCATTAATTGTGGTGTGACAGGAACAGGGCTTGCAATAAGAGATAAGAGTGTGCAGATAGATTTGAAAGGTGTAATTTAAGAGGTGGAAGGAATAGAATCTACTCTCAAGAAAGCACTTTAGCATGAAAGAAGCCTAAAACGAACTGAAATACATACATTATTTTGTTTATTATTATTACATCTCATCCTTGTTTTAATTGTTTTATGTAATCATGCCAGTAACCAATTAATAATTATGCAACTCTCTGCCAGATCCATAACTGCTGCAAGTGTTTATTGAGCACTGACTTTGTATTTTAAATAGTAAAGTACAGTTTTCAAAATATTTTTTCTTACCAGGCATGGGAAATGACTAGTGTGGGAGTAGTTAAGCAACAGACACGGGCTTAGGAGAAATTAAGTGGATCAGAAATTGGTAGAATTGACTCTTTAAATCAACCATTTAAAAGACAGGAAGGTTCCTGAGTGGCGCCATTGACAGGTGTATATCTGGACACAGAAGCAGTGGAGCAGGTTATGAGAAACTTCAAGGAATAGGCCATATGAAAAGGAAATAGCAGCTGTAAATTTACAGAAGGGTTAAGGTTCTTTCCCACCCAGAGCACAGGACATTAAACAGGAAGCCTAGTTCTATGCTAATCTGGTTAACGTGGCTCACATCTTGGTTTTGCTGATACAGAAAGGAAATGAGAATATGTGGATATTAGGTTATACTTCAATATAAATCATATAAAGGAGAACAAGTAATTCTTATTCTTTCAAAGGCAGAATATTTTCACGATTTATATTTAACTTCTTGCTCTGTCACATACATGTTTGTAAATTTGGGAAAGATATTTGATCTCCTTTAAGCTTCTTCATAAAATAATAATAATAAGGTCTACCTCATTTTGTTCCTATGAAGATTAAATAAAATAATGCATATAATTGGCTTAGCACAGTATCCAGTATCATGTTTAGGTTTAGTCTCATCATGATTTTTTATCCATTTATCATTTCAGGTACTGAAGAGACAGCCCAGATTAAAACACAAAATCCATGCTCTGAGGGAACTTACCTTCTTTCAATGAAACCATCAAAGCCGTTACCTGATTTTAGCATACATATCAATATCAATATCAATATCAATATTGATATAGATATAATCTCTGACATGTTAGCAGTATTCCGATGTATATAAAATGATTACTTAGGTAGTAATGCCTCAAAACAGCAAAGGTCTGTTCTTTCTGTTAAGCATTATTAAGAAGGCAAGTCTTTTTAACTAAGAGAAAGGGAAGCTAGATTTAAAAGCATTCCAGAAAATAAGTGAATCTCTTCAATTTCTTTTCAATTGTAATTTCCAATCAGTGAAACCTTTATAGAAGCTCTATTTCTTAGTGTTTTCTACTTTACAGGAAGAATGTACATTGTGATGTAGATCAAGAATTATTAAGCAGAACAGACTTAATGTATTCCAGTGTTACAGCACATTACGCAGTGTTATCACAAAAAAAAGGGGGGAAAATGAATCATGTAAGAAATAATTGTATTAGGTCTACCCATTTCTAGTCTTTGTCCCATTCAATAATATCTAGGACACCAGCAAATTTAGAAGTCATTGAGTAAAAGCTTAGAATAATACTTGACTGTACTACCCCCTGTAAATTTACAATGCCCTTATGAATCCCCACAAATTTTTCTCTTATACAATGCTTACTACAAATCCCCACACATTTTTCCATGCAATGACTCACTCAATTGCTTATAAATTTATCTCAGGATGTTAAATGGGTATATTTAACAAGAACCCCATATGTAAGTCAGGACAAAATTGAGTTATGGATTGGAGAATGGCAGAATAGGAAAAGATACAGTATCAGAGATTAGATTCTTGAAAATTGAAGTAGGATTGAGCAAGCTTTAAATCATGATCATTGAAAGTACATTTTTAATTATTTTTCACCTGTTTTAAGCCAAATGAATTCCATTGTCTTATATAGAGAATCTTTAGAATGCTTAAATAAAGCAGATTTTTAATTTCCTCATTCATTCAGCAAATATTTATCAAATGTTAGCAGGTACCACATATCATTCTAAGTAATCATATATTTGAGTCACAGAATAACTGCTGGCATTTATTGTCATTTCAACTTAGAATGTTGGGAGTGCAGTAAATTTCTTGGGGTAGGAATGTACATATCTAGGGGCACCTGGGTGCTCAGTTGGTTAAGCACCCAATTCTTGATTTTGGCTCAGGTCATGACCTCCCAGTTTGTCGGTTCGAACCCACATCAGGCTCTGAGCTGACAACACCAAGACTGCTTAAGATTTTCTCTCTTTGACCCTCCCCCAATCTCTCTCTCAAAATAAATAAATAAACTTTAAAAAAATAACTTAGAAAAAGAATGTACATATCTAAAAACAGAGCATTGTTTTTATTGTTTCTTTTAACAAAAGGAATTATACGTTCATTATAGAAAAATCTGAAAATGCAGGTCAAAGAACAGATAAAATAAATAAATTCTATCAGTGTCAACACCTTAGGGTTATATTCTTCCCTCCAATTTTTCTGACTCTATCTACCTCTCTTTATGTGTGTGTCTAGACACACCCACACACAAGTATTGTAATTGCCTTACCTTGCCTTTTATGATAGTTTTATTATGATAATTAGCTGTCCATATTATATAATATATGATACATATATATCATATATATCATATATATATGTATCATATATTATATGAGTCTATTTGATTTTATTTGTAATTCAATAACTTATAAAATGGAATTCGAGGTTGTTTAGTAATATAACTATTCCATCACTCAAACAGCCTATTTGTTGAGAATCCACAATACGCAAATTGGTACGTTGGTTGTGATAAATCTAGTGACAAAAGAAACTCTACTAAACACAGGGCAGAGAGAAAAGCAGTCCTAAGAAATTGCGGTTGATACAAGTCACAGTTTATCAGGTATATTTCATTAAATGAAGCACTCCATTGTCTAAATCCTTTGTCTTAGATTGACACTATATAAGGAATTGGCTAACCTAAATATATAATACTTCTCATGAACTTGGGTTTTCAGTCCACAGAAGCTTTTAGAACAGAAATACTTCTTATTCTTTCAATAGATGAACTGCATAATTTATCATTTCTCTAGTAATGTTCTAACAAGAAAGTGCCATTGTTTTTCATTTGTATCCTGTATGAAATATGTAACAGTGGAATGATATGATTTTAAAGTATTAGTTTTGTTCAAGATTAATTGCTTTTTGTCCCTTTAATAAGAAGTAGGAGACACATTATAGGATTAGGATACTCCAGGGTATGTTTTATTGATCCACTAATACATGATTTGGGTGGTTAAAGCACTTAGCCTTTAGGTTTGTAGCTCATAATATACCCTAGGCATGAATAAATGGAATAATAAAATGTACCCTGGAGTGTCTTGATGTCATATTAAAAATAATAAAACACATGAACTGATATATTCTGAATTCAAATAAAGAAAAGGTTAGCTATGCAAACATTCAGTACTCTGAATTGAATTAAATTGATACTTTGTAAAAGCCTAATAATAAAGTTACTATACACAAAATTTTATTCTACTCAGTATATATTGTTAAATTTGTTTTCTAAAAATTATTTAATGGACTTTTAAAATGTCTTGATTAACTTTGAAGGACCTAAAGGCAAATTCTAAATATTTAAATGCAGATGTATTCTACAGGAACATTCTTAATATCTCTGCTTTCAAAAATAACATTTCTTTCATGATTTATTATATTATTTAACTTCTAGGTCTTGTTCTCAACTCAGGGTTAATTTATTTTTGTTTAATTCACTTTCAAATGTATTGTATACTTCCAACATGACAAGAACGGGGCCAGGAAATGTGCCAAGTATTGAGGATTCAAAGATGAATAAAGTGCATTCCCCACCTTTAAATATTCAGTCTAGAAGTGAAAACAGCATACAAGTAATTTCATACAAAAAGAAACGTGCTGTAACTCAGAGTTCTGTCTACTTCTGCCTTTGGAATACAGAGGGAAGCTTTACAAACAAAGACACATTAAAAAGATAAATAAATAAAGTATTTGAGAATAAGGTGAGAGGCAGTGGGAGAGCCAATGAGGTGAATCACCGTCACATAGTGAGGGGTGCTCTGTGACGCTGTGCGGTTTCAGACTTCTCCCTGAAGGCAGTAGAAGACCATCAAATGCTTTTGTTGTTTTATTTATTTGTTTTATTTTATTTTTTTTCAAGGGAATCCTAAAAGCAAATTTATCTTTTGGAAAGATCCCTCTAGCAGCAGTATGGAAGATTGATTGTCCTGGAGTGAGGTAATTACCAAGGTTTAAGTGAGAGATGGTGAGAGACTAGAAAGAAAGGGACGGAAATGAAGAGCAGGATTTAAGGGAAATGTCTGAGTTAAAGCTTTTCCCCTCTCAATGCACAGCTACAGACAGCACATCCTAAGTGACTAATAAGATCTAGGAATATTGGGAGTGAAGGGCATGAAGAAAAGAAAGAAGGCTTTTGGAATATGTAGTCTTCTATACCTGGAGCAATAACTAATACTAGCTCAAGGGGAGTAAGCATCTTTTGCAATTTTATTAATCTTACAAGTCTCAGTGTAAATTTTATTCCCTGCAGGAAATATGTCCCAAGTCAGCTGGTCTAAGATCCCAACCTCTGTCTCTCTGTCTCTCTCTTTAGATATATATACAGCTGACTGTTGAACAACATGGGTTTGAACTGCACAGGTCCTCTTATATGCATATCTTTTTCAATAAATATATTGGAAAAATTTTACTTATTTTGTGAATAAATGTGAATTTCTTTTCCACGTTTTCTTTTCACTTTGATGTGTAGTGTTCATAATACATATAAAATCCATAGGGTTTTATATCACAGAAGACAATATTGGTGTAGGTACTAACAGATAATTCATCTTTTAAAAATGTATATTTATACTATCGACAAATGCAGTGCAGTACTGTAAATGTATTTTCTCTTCCTAATGATTTTCTTAATAACATTTTATTTTCTCTAGCTTACTTTATTGTAGGAATACAATATATAATACATATCCAAAATATATGTTAACTAGCTCTTTGCGATTGGTAAGACTTCTGGTCAACAGTAGGCTATCAGTAGTTAAGTGTTTGGGGAGTCAAAAGTTATACACAGATTTTCAACTGAGTGAGGGTTGGCATCCCTTAGGACTTAGCATAATGCATATCATAGGGCATTGTCAATGTTATTGAAATAAATATACCTGGAGAATTAGGCATGCATATTAACTCAGAGAACTTTGAGAGATAAAATAGGCAAACACACACACACACACACACACACACAAATAAAAACAAAACCAAACAAAAACAAATACCAAGGAACTGTAAAGCTACTTTATTGAGTGGTGAGAGTCGTTCACACACATTTTGCCCTTAGTACTCTATGCTGCTCCCACAGTTGTCTTTCAACTCTGTGAATCTAGTTAGGTTATTTCTTTTATTAGTACCCATTTATACCCCTCCATTACTTTCCAAAGGAGATTCAACTCCCTAGTAAAGAAACAAAGTCATTCAAGATCTGGTAACTGCTTACATCTGGAAGCTCATTGAAACTCATCACCAGCCAAGTTTCCACATACAGCATATGGTTCAATTATACCAAAATGCTTGAATTTTTCTTACACATCATGTTTACTCACTCCTTGATATTTTATACATGTTGCTTCCTCAAGCTGAAAATGTCTATTTATCTGTCAAGTTTCAGTGCAAGTATCATCCCCTAGTGGAAGACTTCCCTGTCACTCTCTGTGTAAATAAGACATTCTACCTTTCCTTCCCATAACATATCTTTATTCTACCATCTAGTACACTGTGTCATTACCTCCTCACTTTTGACTGTGAAGTGTTCCTCATTCCTAGCTCAGTAAATGTTAGTAGTTGGTACTCAATAGTCATTTTTGAATGAACAGGAAATTAAGTTTTTTGTCGATGCCCCAATTCTGCTTTCTAATAAAGCAGTCATTTGTGCATTATGTACACCAATCCTGTTTTCTGAAACAGAATTAGGAAATACAAAAGAGTAGTACAGAAAAAAAAATTGAGTTAGGATTAAAAAAATAGAAAAAGAAGAAAAAGTTATAAAGTAGGGTCCTAAATGATACTTAGCAATCTAGTTCAGCTGAGCGCAAATAGTACTAAATCTGTGTTTGCAAAGTTAAACACCATAAAAATATCTAACAAAAAGTCTATTGAAGACAAAGTAGAAGTAGTTCATTAAATTTAACAGCAGATGCTTTGTATTTATACTTGAAACCAGCAAAGCAAAAACAATACATTATGGAAGGTAGAACTATAGAAATGCATAAAACGTTCTATTTTTTATTTTGCAACATTGCTGGAAAAGGGTAAAATGTAACTTTTCTTATGTAAGGTGAATTGCAAAGAAACATAGAAATAATCAGTTTATAATTGTAGTAGAGAAGGGAGAGGAATGGTTTGGTCTTAGAAACTATGTGATTCTTGTCCTAGCAATATGATGCTCTGATTCAATGTGGACTTTCCAGTGCTGCCACAAACACTTGAAAATATTGGATAAGCTATCATAAACTAAATAATAAATACATAATCAAGTGCAAAAAAGTAATGCAAAGGAAATCCTCAGGAGGCACAGAGAAGGAACTCGGGGCTAAAGCAGTAACCTTTTGAGCTGTCATAGTTGCAGCGGGTAGCCAGATTTGATAACAGAATTAGATGGGCTTTTAAAGTCCACAAGAGAATGGAGAAATAGGCTTATGATGGAGAGGACCTTGAAAATATACTACAGGAAATAATCAAGAAAGTTTAACTCTTCCTGGGACTCTTTAGAGGAAAAACAAATCTGCTGTGAAAATCCTGAAAACACCTTTAAATATGATGTTAGCTGTAGGATTTTCGTACTTGCTCTTTATCATTTTAAAGTTCACTTCTGTTTCAGGGCACCTGGGTGGCTCAGTCGGTTATGCCTTTGACTTCAGCTCAGGTCATGATCTCATGGCGTCAGTTCCAGCCCTGCGTTGGGCTCTGTGCTGACAGCTCAGAGCCTGGAGCCTGCTTTGAGTTCTGTGTCTCCTCTGTCTCTGCCTCGCCCCTGCTCACTCTCTGTCTCTGTCTCAGAAATAAATTTTTAAAAAGTTAAAAAATAATTGAAGTTCACTTCTGTTTCTAAGTTTCTAAGAGGTTATTTTTTTCATGAATAAGTTGTCTGAAATACTTTTCTGTATCTATTAAAAGGATCATGTGTGATTTTCCTCCTTTAGTTTCCTTCTTTAGCCTTTATGAAGGCTTAATGAATTGCTTTTCAATTGTTGAATCATTTTTGCTTTCCTGGATTATTGCTGGATCTAATGTGCTAAATTCTGTATCTATATTGATGAGGTATGTTGTTTTCATTTGTTGTAATGTCTTTTTGGTTTTACTATACAAGGAATGCTGGCCTTAAAGAACACACTGAGAAGTATTCCCCCTTATTTAATATTCTGGGAGGGATTTGGTAGGGTTAGAATAATTACTTCCTTAAATATTTGTTAAAATAGGCTAACAAAATGATCTGGCCCTGTAATTTTCTTCAAAGATGTTTAACTACAAATTCAGTTGATTTTATAGACAGATGACTACTGAGGGTATCTATTTCTTTTTGTGTTAAATTTGGTAGTTTTTTTTTTTTTCAAGGAATTTGTCCATCTATCTGAATTGTTAAATTTATAGGCATAAATTTGTTAATATTGTTTCCTTTTTTATCTTTTTATTACATATTTAATGGCCATGAGTTCTATAGGGATATCTCTGTTTTTAACTGATATTGCTAATTTTTGCTCTTTGTTTCTCCCTCTCTTTTGAGTGATCGAGAAAAGGTTAATCAATATTATCAAAATATCAAACTTTCAAAGAACTAATGTGTGGTTCCATTGACTATGTATATTGTTTATCTGTTCTTAATTTTAGTGATTTTGAAACCACTTATTGTTGAATTTCATTTATTATCAGTTGATTAAAATTTATCTTTATTGAAACTTGAAACTTATCTTTATTATTTTATCTTCTGTTTGCATTGAGTTTCATTTTTCTCTTTGTTTTCTAGTTTCTTAATGTGGAAGCTTAGATTATTGATTTGTTGTATCTTCTTTTCTAATATAAGCATTAAGTGCTATAAATGTCCCTCTAAATTCTTCTTTACTGCATCTTACAAATTTTGATATGTTGTATTTTCCTTTTAATGTCATTTAAAATACTTATCAATTTATCTTGAGACATCTTCTTGACCTACAGGTTATTTCCAAGTATGTTGTTTAATTTCTAAATATTATACAATTTTTACAGACACATTTCTGTTATTCATTTTCAAGATTACCTCTATGAGATGAGAACATAATTTGTACAATTTTAATTCTTCTACATTTATTATTGTTTGTAATGTTTATTACTTTATTAATTTATTAACTTATAAATTATGAACTTTTCTATTTTTCTTTCAGTTCTATCAGTTTTTTTTCCTCCTCATGAATGCAATCTGTTTTAGATTTATTTACTTTAGTATTGCTATACCTTCTTGAAGAATCACATTTTGATTTTTATGTAATTGTTTTTTGTCATCAGTAAACTCTGAAATCTACTTAGTCTGACATTAGTTTTCTTTTGATTACTGCAGCTTTCTTTTGATCACTTTTATCAAGTCTTGAAAACTTGTTTATATAATTATATTTAAAGTGTGTTTCCTGAAAACTACTTTGCAGGGTCTTGTTTTGTTGTTCTTGTTTTAATCCAATCTGACAAAGAATTAAGTCTTTCTTAATTGGGGGGGGGGGGTTAAGCCATTTACATTTAATGTAATTATTGATATGGTGGGATTTAGGTATATCTTATTAGATTTCTGCTTACCATCTCCATTTTTTTTTTCTTTCTTTCTTTGGTTTTGTCCTATTATCAATTTCATCCCCCTTTTCTGGATTATACGAATACTTGTAGTAATACACTTTATTTTTCTGTTTTCAACTACATATCTTGGTATGTTTGAGTGAGGTTGCTCTAGGAATTACAATATATAAACATAGCTTTTCACAGTCTACATATAATTAATATCTAATTAATTCAAATGCAAAGTATGTACCTTAACACCAGATAGATCCTTTTATGTAATATGTAATATGTATTATATTTACTTACTTTAAAATTACCCTCAGACTTTTTCTTTTCTTTTCTTTTTTGCCCCTTTTTTTTTTTTTGCTTTCAACATATATACATTTTAAAGAACTTAGTGGCAAAACATGTTATTTCATTTTCAACTTATTTACCATTTTTATTGCTCTTTTATCATCCTCAGGTTTCTAGATTTGTTGTTACCATTTTCCTCTGCTTAAGGAATTTCTTTACCATTTTTTTGAGATCAAATCTAATAGCAAAATATTCTGCTGTTTTTCTCTAACCTGAGAATGTCTTTATTATGCCTTCATTCTTAAAGAATATTTTTACTATATATAGAAACATGCGTTATCAATTATTTTCTTTTGGTACTTTAAAAAATGTTAATCTCTTTTCTCATTTTGTGTAATATATAACTTTTCTCCATCTGCCTACATGTTTTTATTTTCATCTTTGGTTTTCAGCAGTTTGTTTAAGGTATGTCTGTATGTGGTTTTCTTTGACTGTATCCTGCTTGAGATTTTCTGAATTTCTTAATCTGTAAATGAATGTTCTTTACCCAATCTGGAAAGTATTCAGCCTCTATTTCTTCTTTTATTCATTAATTGTTTCCTCACTTTCTGGAACTCCATTGTGATATTGTGTCACAGGTCCATTGGATATTTGTACATATTCAAACATTATTATCTATTTTTTTCTATTAGTCTACCTTCAAATTCTCTGATCTTCTGTTAAGTAGTTTCATTTCCAGTGAATTTTTAATGATATTATAATTTTTAGATACAAAACTTTCAATGGTGCCCTTTCTATAACTTCAATTTCTTACTTGAAGACTTGTACTTTTCCACTCATTTCAAGAGGGTTTTTTTTTCTTCCTTTCATGTAAACAAAGTTATAAAAATTTCTTTAAAATCTGTATTGACATTCCCCAAATAGGTTATCTTGTCTCTGATGTATTTGGCTTTAAATGGATTTTTTCTTTTTGACTTTTTGAGGTACACCTGGTTCTTTAGTATGTTGATAAATCAATGCTTATATTCTGGATATTTTAAATATTATGTATGAAACTCTGGATCATATTAAAATCCTCTGGAAAATTTTGTTTTGTTTTGTTTTGTCTGTTTTAGCTTGCAATTAGCTTGGTTAAATTCAGCCTGAATGCTATGACCCAACTTTTATTTCACTATAGTTCCAATATCATTACAGTTGACAAAGCCTTAGCAGTCATATTCTGGTTCACCCAATATATCAACCAATCAGGTGCTAATTTGTCACCTGGAAAGCTATTGGCTTTATGTGACAAGTCCTCAAAGTTTTTAGTGTGTTGACTCAGGCCAGTGTCATATACGTACAATGTGGAAGGAGCCATAGAGTTCATGTATAAATTTAAAAATTGCTTTCTACAGCTTCATTCTCTTCGTGATGACCCCATAATGAGTACCTCAGTTTTGACATTCTGATTATTATGTCAAGGTGTTAGTGTCACTAATTTCATAACTTATGTAATTGGAACCAACTTGGGGCAAAAGAGGAAAAAAGAGAGAAAAGAAAGGGGCTTCCTCACATACCTTTCATATGACAAGGGCCTCTTTCCTGTATCTCTGTTAAAAGGATTTTTTCTTGAGAGTTTTAGGTGCCTGCAAGTCCACTGATGCCCCCACCACTGCTGCCCCTATCCACTGTTACCTCCATAGGAATGTAGCTTCATGACTGGGACTATTCTTATTCTATTCTTATTTATTTTTCAGATGATGAAGATATTTGTTTATGTATTCTGCCCAGGGCTTTAATTTTATTCAATGGGAGGGATAGAGTGATATGTATTTACTCTTAGTCAATTCTAGAAGTTCCACCTTGTATTTTATAAAGATAATTCCTACTATCTATTGTTTGCAGAGTAGATTGCAAAGGAGATGAACATTGAAAGTAGAAGACCATTTAAGAGGCAATTGTAATAATCCAGGTGAGGGAGGATAGCTCAGTGGAAATAGTGGAAAGCAGTTCAACTCTGGATATACTTCTAAGGTAAAACCAGCAGATTTTCCTAACAACTGGGTATACTGTGTGAGAGTAAGCTTTAAAAAATACATATGAGGAAGTTCACCTTTGTCTTTGGTGCCTTGTAGCAGACTAACAAATACAACTAAAAGCCTTGGGAAATGCTGGGTAAAATAAAAACAGAAAGAAAGATGTTTATGAATGAGGGCAAGGTATGATGTATCCATGTAATGGGATGTTATATAATCATAAAACGGAATGAAGAAGGTCAAATGTGTACTGATATGGAAAGATTTCCAAGATATATTGTTAACTGGAGAAAAATAAATCTGCAGTAAATTATGTATAGTACACTATCATCGTGTTAAAAAGAGGGAACTGTTACACATAGGTTTTTGTATACGTGGGAAGAGTGGCTGGCAGATGATGACGGAAGAGAGAATTTTTTTCACCGTGTATTCTTTTGCCATTGTTTGATCCATGTGGTTTATTATTTACTGAAAATTAAGTTAACTTGTAAAAGATGTCAAAGTTTTCAAATATCAAGTTTAGTCAACAGATATTCCTCAAGAACACACCACGTTCAAGCCACTGTTATAGACATTCATACATACAAATTTGAGTAAGACATAGAACTTACCTTTAAAAATTAAGTTGTGGAATATTTGAAAAAAACTGTATCATTTTATAAAAGCATACTAAAATAAAACTGCATATAACAAAGCCTTAATAAAAGTAATTAATTGGGGCACCTGTGTGGCTCAGTCGGTTGGGCGTCCGACTTCGGCTCAGGTCATGATCTCAAGGTTCGTGGGTTCCAGCCCCACATTGGGCTCTGTGCTGACAGCTAGGAGCCTGAAGCCTGCCTCTGATTCTGTGTCTCCCTCTCTCTGCCCCTCCCCTGTTCATGCTGTCTCTCTGTCTCTCAAAAATAAATAAATGTAAAAAAAAAAAAAAGTAATTAATTGTCAGACTAAGCATGATTTCAAATCAGTAGCAATTAATAAGTGCTCATAGCTATTTATTCCATAAGTATTATATAATTAACCTCACTTGCTATTTATTTCCAATTTTTTGCGTTTTTATTTTTCTCGTGATTTTTACATATTAATGATAAAAATATTAATGAAAAATAACAGGCAACTTACAGCAATCTAGTTATCCCAATATATATTGTGTTAGGTCCCTTTTATTATTTGACCATATAAATGAAAAAGAATTTCATTTTTCACTATAATGGTCTTGACATAATTTTTGTATGTTAAATTAAATGGACATCTAATGTCATCACAACTTTAATCTTAAGGACTGATTAAGTTGGTGTGCAATAATTTTACAATAGTCAGTTATTTAGGTTGTTTAAAACATTAGTTATTGGGGTGCCTGGGTGGCTCAGTTGGTTGAGCTTCTGACTCTTAATTTCAGCTCAGGTCAAGATCCCAGGGTCATGGGGTTGAATCCATGTCAGACTCTATGCTAAGCATGGAACCTACTTGAAAATCTCTGTCCCTCTGCTCTTGCCCATTTCTCTCTCTCTCTCTCAAAAAAAAAAAAAAATTAGAAAAATGTGTTTTTAAAAAACAAAAATTAATGTTAAAATGAGCATTTCAGTGTACAAAGCTGCATTTTCTTTTGATTTATATCTTCAGAATTGATTACAAGAAATGAAATTATTGAGTACAAATATATGCATATTTATAGTTCCTGATAATTTTTCATAAACTGCTTTTCTAAATTATCTTACTGGCAATAATTATATTAGGATGATAGGATTATGTGTCATTTCATTTTCATTTTAAATTTTCATTTATTTTGTTATGATTCAGATGTATTCAATAATCTCTCCTCTACTTTGATTCGACTTTAGGCAAGATTTTATTGTTCTTGATGATTCTGTACATAATTTCTGCATCACAGAAGTTTTTTTTTTATTGCATACATACATATCATAGTCATCCCTTAGGGTTATTTAGATAAGTTAGAAACTGACAAATGAGAAGAATATAGACATTATTAAATATCATGGTTAAATAAAATATCTTATATTACATGTACAAGAGAAAGAGAAAAATATGAGACAAATTCGGCTTAGGTTTGCAACTAAACAACTTGCAGTATCTAGAAGAGCCCTTCCTTCCCACCCTCTTCCCCCATCAACAATTCCAGGCAGATCTGCTTATGCTTGAATGTATTGTACTTGAAATAAATGCCATTTACTGCTGTATCTTAGAGAAGGGTTTTAGAAATCACCTTGATAGAATGTGAATACTTCACTTAACCATATAAATTAAGTTGGTTACCCAAAAACAACCAAACGTTTTCTACCAGAAGCATCCAAGCTTTTACTTTTTGTGAAATTAGAGTAAGAGCTTAGAAAAACAAGTCCAAAAAGTACAGTCATAAAATCAGAGGATTTGTGGATTTGGGCAGAGAACTCCTTGCCCCCACATTCTTCTTGATATGCATGAATATTCAACAAAAGAAAATTATCAAAAAAGACCTTCTAAAAACAAACCCAGATGGCCTCCAATAGAAATAAAAACAAAGAAACATGGACATAAACAATAAAAGTAAATAAAATAATAACAGGCTCCCTAAAAAGAGATTATGTCAATTTATATTAACACCAGAAACATATGATTATGCAAATTCCACCATAACCTTATCAATATTAAATGTCAAATATTTCACTCCATTATAAAAATGTATTAAAAAATGATAGTTGAGTAGAAATCAGATATAGTGAGACTTGCAAAGACTGAAACCCTGCATCAAATTACCTGAGCCCCTTAATGAATTAAGATGATCTTCCCTACTTTAAAGTCCCACCAAAGGGTAAGATGAATTTCTTTAGGAAGATAAAATCATGTAGAGTCTTTTTAATTTTCCCTACACAATATCTGACAATTATGTGTGAAAATATATCCCAGATCTTGTGTGTTAATTCACCATAAGATTCTGAGGGCATGTTGACCACATATCTATAATATATAATGGAAATAAATGCAAGTGATAATACAGTTAGTTTGAAGGAATTGCTATTGGTTTCTAACCAAATAATTTTAACAAATACCTCATCTTAGTACATTTAGTTCATCTTATTTAAATGAGCAATTTGATAATAAAAAATTATACAGTATAAAAATCCAAGGAGTTGATCTTCACTATTTAAAAGGAAATTTATTAATGGAGATCAATTTTAATTTCCCTGAGTTGAATAGAGACAGTTGTGCCAAGATTTTTAAAAGTTGCCAAATAGTAAAAAGAAAAAAAAAGATAAAAGACCTATATAAGTAGACATAATTGTGATGTCTCTGAATCCTAATAAATAGAAAATCCAGAAGTTTTCAAGGAGAAAAAACAAAAAAATGCCATCTACTAAAGAATTAGAATCACACAGACAACTGCAACCCAGGTACAGACAGTAATGCAAGGCTTTCAAAACTCTGAAATTCGATTAACAGACAATCTATTCAAGCACCAGGGCCACATGAATATAGCGTTAGGTAATAAAAATGCAAAAATTTACTTGTCAAAAAAACCTTTTCTGAGGAAATTACTTAAATATATTACCTAACAAAATTAGTGTAAGATCCAAGGAAGAAAAATACAGAACTACAAAAAATAATGAAACTTTCTAAAGATTTAAGTGAAAAATATCCAAGCTATGTAGCAGACTTAGAAAATAAGTAGTTTAAATTAAATCAGGTTCTATTGGACCCATGAACCAGGTCCAACCCACAGGACCCTATTGCCAGTCTGGCCCCAAAAAACTCAGAACCAGGCTGAGTGGACAATGGGCTAAGGCATTAAGCCTGCCTCAGTGCCACGCTGGACCCCAAGGAATCAAGTTCAAATCCCAAACTGTCAAAAAGAATACCATATCCAGCAAGGCTGCCCTTTAGAAATGAAGGAGAGATCAAGACTTTCCCAGAAAAACAAAAGCTTAGGAAATGTATCACCACTAGACCTACATCACAAGGAATCCTGAAAGGAGTTCTTCAAGTTGAAATGAAAGGATGATATAGCATAAACTTTAAATATATGAAAGTATTGGGCTCCTGGGTGACTCAGTCAGTTGAGCGTCCAATTTTGGCTCAGGTCATTATCTCACTGCTCATGAGTTCAAGCCCCACATAGTGCTCTGTGCTGACAGCTTGGAGCCTGGAGCCTGCTTTGGATTCTGTGTCTCCCTCTCTCTCTCCCCCTCCCCCGCTCACGCTCTGTCTCTCTCTCTCAAAAATAAACATTTAAATAAATAAATACATACATACATACATACATACATAAATGCAAATATGAAATTTCATAAAGATAAAGAATATAGTAAAATTCAGAAGACTAATATAATAGTAATATGTAATCCACTTTCAACTCAAGTATGAAAATTAAAAGACAAAAGTGTTAAAAATAATTATAGCTATAATTTATTATTGAATGTACATTATATAAAAGATGTGATTTTATCATCAGTGACATAATATGTGGGAGAACTTAAAGTGTAAAATTCTTACATGCAAAGTTAAGTTATTATCAGCTTAATATAAACTAAGATGTTTTAAGTATACTTCATGGTAACCACAGAGAAAAAAATCTCTAGTAAACAAAAAATGGAGAAATCAAAGCTTACTTCTAAAAAAATTTATACCACAAAGGAAGAGAGAGAGAATGAAAAGAACAAAGTTAACTACAAAATAGCCATAAAACAACTAGCAAATGACAATAGTAAACCCTTATCAATAATTAAATGTAAATACATTAAATTCTTTAAACAAAAGACACAAACTGGCTTAATGGATAGAAAACAAAATTCAAGTATATGCTACAAGTAACTCACTTTTTAAAAATAGAAGTGTATTT
The DNA here is from genome assembly GCF_023721935.1 of Panthera uncia. NCBI lineage: Eukaryota > Metazoa > Chordata > Mammalia > Carnivora > Felidae > Panthera > Panthera uncia. The sequence goes on along the minus strand of NC_064809.1, from coordinate 106,145,187 downwards.
ACACAATATTACATTAGTTTCAGGTCTACAGCATAGTTATTTGACAACCTTATGCAATAGTCACAAGTGTAACGACTATCTGTCACCATACGATGCTATTATAATTCCATTAACTATATTCCTTATGCTGTACCTTACATCCCCATAACTTATTCATTCCATAACTAGAAGCCTGTTCCTTCCTCTACCTTTCACCCATTTTGCCCAGCACCCACTCTCTCCTCTGACAACCATTAGTTCATTCCCTCTTTTTATGGATCTGCTTCTTTTTTGTTGTTGGTATTGTTTTGTTTTTAGATTTCACATATAAGTGAAACCATATGGTATTTGTCTTTTTCTTTTAGATTTATTTCACTTAGCATAATACCCTTTAGATCTATCCAGGTTGCCACATGGCAAGATCACATTCTTTTCTATGGCTGAATAACATTCCATGGTATATATATTCACCACTTCTTCTTTATTTATTTATCTGTTGATGGACACTGAGGTTGATTCAGTCTTGGTTATTGTAAATAATACTTCAATAAACATAGGAGTGCATATGTCTTTTTATTTATTTTTTTTTTAGATTTTTATTTAAATTCCAGTTAGTTAATATATGGTGTCATACTAGTTTCAGGGGTACAAATAGTGATTAAAGGCTTCCATACTACACCCAGTGTTCATCCCAACAAATGCACTCCTTAATTCCCATCACCTATTTTTTTAATGTTTTTTAATGCTTTTATTTATTTTTGAGACAGAGAGAGACAGAGCATGAGCAGGGGAGGGGCAGACAGAGGGGGATACACAGAATCTGAAGTAGGCTCCAGGCTCTGAGCTGTCAGCACAGAGCCTGACGCTGGGCTCAAACCTGAGATCATGACCTGAGCTTAACCGACTGAGCCACCCAGGCGCACCCACCTTTTAATGTTTATTTGCTTTTGAGAGAGACAGAGACAGAATGTGAGTGGGTTAGGGGCAGAGAGAGAGGGAGACACAGAAGCAGAAGCAGGCTCCAGGCTCTGAACTGTCAGCACAGAGCCCGACGCAGGGCTCAAACTCACGAGCCGCGAGATCACGACCTGAGTCTAAGTTGGATGCTCAACTGACTGAACCACCCAGGCACCCCTCCCATCACCTATTTAACCCATCCCCTACCCACCTCCTCTCTGGTAGCCATCAGTTTGTTTTTTTTACTTAAGCGTCTGTTGCTTGGTTTGCCTCTCTCTCTCTTTTTTTTCCCTTCGCTCATTTGTTTTATATCTTAAATTCTATATATGAGTGAAATCATATGGTATCATATTAAATCTTTCTCTGACTGACTTATTTTACTTGCATAATTCTCTAGCTTTTTCCATGTCATTGCAAAGGACAAGATTTCACTCCTTTTTGTGACTGAGTAGTATTCCATTATATATATATATATATATATATACCACATATTCTTTATCTATTCATGAGTAGATGGACATTTGGGCTGTTTCTAAAATTAGACTATTGTAGATAATGTTGCTATAAATATTGGGCTTCATATTTCTTTTTGAATTTTTTTTGTGTGTGTAACTATCCAGTGGTGGAATTGCTGGATCATATGGTATTTCTATTTTTAAGTTTTTGAGGAACCTGTAAACTGTTTTCCACAGTGGTTGCCCCACAAGAGACTCACTTTAGAATTAAGAACACATATAGGGAGCAAGTGAAGGAATGGAAAAAGATATTCCAGAAAAGGGTAACCAGTAAAGAGCAGGGATGATTATACCCATATCTGACAAAATAAACTTTACATCAAAATTGTCTGTCACCAAAGACAAAGCAGATAATTATATAATGATAAACACATCAATTCATCAAGTGAATATAATGGTTGTAAACATACATGCACACAACATTACGACACCTAAATATGTAAAGCAATATTAACAGAAGACAGAAACAGAAGCAGTACAACAGTAGTAGGAATCTCAATATTCAATATTTCACTTTTAACAAAGGAAGGATCATCCACACAGAACATCAATATGGAAGCAGAGGACTTGAACAAAATTCTATACTAAATGGACCTAAGAGATATATACAGAACATGTTATTCAATAGCAGCAGAATAGACAATCTTCTCAAGCACACATGGAGCGTTTTCCAGGATAGAGCATATGCTAGGCCACAAAACAGACATTAACAAATTTTAAAAGACTGAGTACATACCAAGTATCTTTTCTGATCACAGCAGTATGAAACTAGAAATTAATAACAGGTAACTGGAAAATTCACAAATATGTAGAATTAAACAAAAGACTCCTGAACAACCAATGAGTCAAAGAAAAAATCGAAAATTAAATAAAAATATATATCTTAAGAATGCAAATGCAAGTTACCAAAATTTATAGATGCAGTAACAGCAATTCTGAGAGGAAAGTTTATAGTGATAGATGACTGCATTAAGAAAAAATAAAATTTTCAATTTTTTTTCAAAGAAAATATACAAATGTCTGACAGGAATATGAAAAGATCCTCAATACTGCTAATCATTAGGGAAATGTAAACCAAAACCACAATGAAATACCATGCCAAGCCTGTTAAGATGACTACTTTCAAAACATTAAATGACTAGCTTGCATTCCCACTAACAGTGCATGTGGGTTCCTTTTTCTCCACATCTGCAACATCACTTGTTATTTCTTGTGTTTTTTATTTTAATCATTCTGATAGGTGTGAAATGACATCTTATTGTTATTTTGATTTGCATTTTCCTAATGACTAGTGATTAGCATCTTTTCATGTGTTTGGCCACCTGTATGTCTTTTTTGGGAAAATATCTATTCATGTCCTCTGTGCATTTTTTGATTGAATGAATTTTTTTTTTTGGTATTGAGTTATACAAGTTCTTTATATATTTGGATATTAACCTCTTATTGGATACATCATTTGCAAATATCTTCTCCCATTTAATAGTTGGTTAAGTGTCCCCCCCAAACTTAAAAATATAATTACCATACAATTCAGTAATTCCACAAGAAAACGAGAACACTAATTTGAAAAGATATCTGCACCCCTATGTTTATTTCAGCATTATTTACCATAGCCAAGATATGGAAGCAACCCAAGTGTCTATCTATAGATGAATAGATAAAGAAGATGCTGGCGGGGGTGTATCTATCTATAGTGGAACATTATTTAGCCATTAAAAATGAAATCTTGCCATTTTCAACAACATGGATGGATCCAGAGGGTATTATGCTAAGTGAAATAAGTCAGAGAACTACAAATACTGTATCATTTCATTCATATGTGAGATATAGGAAACAAACAAAGAAAAAAGAGACAAACATACAAACAAACAGAAAACAGACTCAAACAATTTTTCAATGTTTTATTTTTCACAGAGAGAGAGAGACAAAGCATGAGCAGGGGAGGGGCAGAGAGAGAGGGAGACACAGAATCCAAAGCAGGCTCCAGGCTCTGAGCTTTCAGCACAGAGCCCGATGTGGGGCTCGAACTCACAGACCGCGAGATCATGACCTGAACTGAAGTCAGACGCTCAGCCGACTGAGCCACCCAGGTGCCCCAAAATGGGCTCTTAAATATAGAGATCAAACTGATGGTTGCCAGAGGGGAAGTGGGTGGGGATGAATGGGTGAAATAGTTAAAGGGGATTAAGAATATACTTATCATGATGAGCACTGAGTAATTTATAGAATTTCTAATCATTATATTTATGCAAAACTGATATAACTTTATTTGATTATACTTGAATTTTGCTTAAAAAGTTAAAATGTAACAAGTGTTGGCAAGATGAGGAGCAAAAAAAAACAAACTTTGTGCACTGTTGGTGGGCATGTAAATTGGTATAGCCATTATTGAAAACAGTATGGAGTTTCCTTAAGAAATTAAAAATGGAGCTACCATATGGTCCAGAAAATACTGCTTCTGAGTATATATTCAAAAGATACAAAACCATTATCTCAGAAAGATATCTGTACTTCCACATTTTTTGCAGCATTACTCACAATAGTTAATAAATGGAAACAACCTAAGTGTTTATTGACAAATGAATGGATAAACAAAATGTAATGTGTGCACACATACACACATACAATAGAATGGGACATTATTTACAATGGAATATTGTTCAACATGTAAAAAGAAGGATATTCTGTTACTTTTGACAACAGATGAACCTCGAGGACATTTTACTAAGTGAAATAGGCTAGGCAAAGAAAGACAAATACTGCATGATCCCACTTACATGCAGAATCTAAAATAGTCAACCTCATAGAAGTACAAAGTAGACTGAGGGTTACTAGAGGGTGGGGAAATAGGGCTATATTAATCAAGTGGTACAAATTTTTTGTTATGCAGCATGAATATGTTCTGGAGGTGTAATGTATTTCATGGTGACCATAGTTAATAATACTCTATTGTAGGCTTAGTTGGTTAAGTGTCTGACTCTTGATTTTGGCTCAGGTCATGATCTCATGATTCACAAGTTCAACCCCCTTGTTGGGTTCTCTGTGCTGATAGCACAAAGCCTGCTTGGGATTCTCTCTATCCCTCTTTCTGTGTCCCTCTCCTGCTCTGCTGCTCTCTCTCTGTCAAAAAACAAATAAAATTAAAAAAAAAACATTTAAAAATATTTGGTGCTTAAAATATAAAAATAAAATAATAATACTCTATTGTATAGCTAAAATTCACGAAGGGAGTAGATCTTTTTTTTTTTTATGTTTATTTTGAGAGAGAGAGCGAGAGACAGAGCATGACTGGGAGAGGGGTAGAGAGCGAGGGAGGGAGACACAGAATTAGAAGCAGTCTCCAGGCCCTGAGCTGTCAGCACAGAGCCCGACATGGGGCTTGAACCCACCAAACATGAGATCGTGACCTGAGCTGAAGTCAGATGCTCAACTGACTGAGCCACCCAGGTGCCCCATGAAGAGAGTAGATCTTAAATGTTCTTATCACAGAAAGAAAAAGTATGTGAGTTGTGGATCTGTTAATTAGCTTTATTGTGGCAATCATTTCACAATGCATTCATATAACAAAACGTCACATTGTGGATCTTAAATATATGTCAGTTTCATTTGTCAATTACACCTCAATACTGGAGGAAAAAAGAAATTTTGTGTAGGATGTTTTTATTTAAAAAATGAGTATATTGCATTGTCTTGAATGTATTAAGTAGGTATTACATTGACAGGTCTGAAATATTTTGTGTTAAAATTTTCAAATGAAAAAATGAATACCTGAGACTGTAATGTATACAAACGGAATATTTCTTTAATGATTTTATTAGCATTCTCCTTAGGAATCTTTGTAGGACATACATGAGCTTTAAGAAATGTATGTGCCTATAAATAATTGTCCCAGGAGTCACAAACTAGGTAGAAGTAAGCTGTTATTTGCTGGCTAAAGATGTCACATAATTAATTAAGTGGGCATCAGCCTTCTCTTGGGAAATCTTACGTTTGGTCCTTTAGGTGTCGTCCCACCATCATTCATACATAGACACGCACCCTGAGCAGAAAGAGAACTGTATTGCTGGCTATTTAAAGCTTAAAAGAAATAATTTTTTTCTCAACTTTGTCTTTGTTTTTTAGAGATTTTTAAACACATCTTTAGGTCTCCATTGGATTTGTGTTAGGTACAATCAATTGGAATCTGACTGATACTTCTAAAGTACCTAAAAGAAATAGTAGGCAAAGAGAATATAATGTTGTTTAACTGTATTGCTTAACAATGTTTGGCAAAAATTTTTCAAGTGCTATTTGTCAGAAGTCAGGTTTTTTTGTTTTTTTATTTTTTTGGTTTTTTTTTTTGTTTTATGTTTTTTTTGCATGGGTAAGCTTTTTTTCTTTAGAATAGCAAACTTGTCATGAAATAAAAAAGTAGTCTATTTAGTTCTTCAAAGGCTTACCTAACCAATCAGAAAACTCTCTTTTGACAGAAGAATCCCTAAAATTAGTTTAAAAATATTAACACAAATATACTTTCATTTTGAATTATATTCACTCCTGGTTCTTTGGATAGACATTTTCCTCTCGAGCTTATTAAGAGCACCAATATTTTTCTTAAGTGGTTATTTTCTCAACTTTTCTATTCCATTTATTGACACAAGGAGCATGTCTTTGAAATTCAAATATCAGGCTATATTTGAGAGGGAAGAGGGGGATAAGTTTGAAAAATCTTCTATTCTCATTTCATTCTGGTAGATAATTCGGTTTTCAGCTTAGAACAAGTAACAGGACAATTTAGCCAAGAGGCAGAATGAAGAAACGGTAGAGCTGCCAAACTGCTCCCAATTCATGCCATCACTATATGGGTTTATTGTCTGGTGTGAAAATAATAGCCAAAACGGCAAGCATTCACTCCTACCTAAGCACTCAGTCACATAAAAACACACATTAAAAAGCCAAAGAAGAATACCTTCCAGTTGCTGTGGCTTAATTTCTGTTTTTAACATCAAGGGTTGACTTAATGAAACTTCTTAAGAGCTGAGAAGAGAGGCGTCAGGGACTGGGGGGTAGGTAAGATGTTGAAATCTCATCAGGTTGGTGACAGGGGTATAATTGAATGTGGACAGAGTATACGAGGTGGCCTCACATCTTCACGTGTATATCTGGGATGCACTTGAGATTTGTCTCTGTACTTCCCATAATGTATTTCACAGTTGTTGATATTTCAGACTATGAATCCTGTTTTAATCCTAGGCTTCCTTTGTCTAGCCTATTGGGGATGTAAATGTAAAGGAAAACGTAGTAAAAGTTTGCCAAGATTTATTTCCTAAAGGTTTAGTAAAAAAGAAAACACAGTTTTATGAGGTAAAATGCTCAAAAATTAAAAATGGATACTTTTCATAAGAGAAAAGAAAACCGGTTTTTATTTTTCTCATTTACCTTGCTAATAGATCACTATATTGGGTAATATGATGATAGAATATCTAAATATCTACGTTTCAGTTCTGAAGAGGTTTTCAATAAGGCATAAACTGAAGCTATAGGTTAGTGCGTAGAATAATCTCTTTTTAGGGGGCCCACAAGTTTCATTTTTGTTTTTGTTTTTGCCCTCTTCCCTTCCTATTTCTTACTTCCTGAAATCATAAAGGCTGGGACTGAAGTAGAAATACTTCAGATACCTTGAAGATAGGAGCCACTGGCTAAGGGGAGAAAATCAGGAAAGCTGGGTCTTTGATGACCACAAAAATGTCAAAATGGCCCTGGACTTCCTATCTCAATCTCATTTGAACAATGTATTTATTAATTAATTATTTGTTTGTTTACTTTTATCTGTTATTGGCATTATTTTGTGTTGTTTACATTTAGACCTTATCTAACTTCTAGAAATAATTGTGAGGAGGACAACATACAACATAGTGCACTCTGCAAAACCCTTTCTTTGGTAATTTCAACCGATAGTTTTCATATTCTCTTATAAATCAGTCACTCCAAGTGCATGTTTCCTGCCAAGTCACACATCATGTATTCATCAAATATTTATTGAGCCTGGCATTGGTTTAGGTGCTGGGGAGAATAGCAGAAGAAAAAACCTTTTCCCTTATCTTCATGAATCAAACTGACAAAAGACAGATTGACAGAAAAAAAAGGCATATGTTTCTTTATTTTAATTTTACATTCATGGAGTCTCCACAGAAAAGAAGTGAACCCTCCAAGAAGTGGTTAGACTTGGAAGCTTACATAATATTAATGACAAAGGGCAATAAATCATGGGCTAGACGAGGAAAGGGGAATTTGGGCTTCTAGGAGGGATACATTGTGGGAATGTCAAAAATGTGGGGAAACTAATGAAACTAGCGATTTTAGTAAGAGTTTTGTTGTTATCATTGTTTTGTGTGTGTGAAGACTCATCTTGGTGCTGACTCTCCATCTTCTTCATGGCCATAATACTTATCAGAAAAGGGATTTTTGGCAGTCTTCATTTCTCTGAAGTTTCTGCTTTTAATCATGTAAGGGGAACTCTGAGAAGCCTTCTTTCTGTAGCTGTTGATTCTCAATTACCTTCAGCTCAACTAACCCATAGTAAAAAGTGGCCTGTGTTGGAGGGGTGTATTCTGATCTCCTTCAGGATATATTACAGTTTAAAAACTAATACAGCCTCTGTCCTTGTGGGACTTAAAGCTAGTAATAATTTTGTCAATAACCACAGAAATACATGAAAAATGGTAACTGTGACACTTGCTAGGCAGGAGACAGACTCTTTACTATGTGAAATTATTAAAGGAGGTGGAGAATACTTTGGAATAAGCCAGGAGTTGCACAGCAGGTAGAGTTCTATCAACACAGAGAAGTATCTTAGCAAAGAATAAACATTTTTCATAAAAATGATGCCATGTATGTCTTAAAAAAGATGATATAAAATAGGGTAGGAAGTAGAAAAAGAAATATATGAGATAGATCTGGTAATGTAAGATTTGGTTGAAGTTTATACTAGCAAAATAGCAGATGCCTGGTGTTTTTGAGAAAGAGAAAATTATTGTGGCAGGACTATCTTGGATATTGGTATGTGTTATATATGTGAGTGTGTTTGTGTGTGTGTGTGTGTGTGTGTGTGCGCACCATAGGAAATAATATAATCAGAGAGGCAATGTCAAGGAGTTTGAATTTTAGATTTTCATTTAAGTATAATAAAAATCTGTCAGAATGTTGTTGATTACAGATTTAATTTGGATGATAAACATTTTTATATATGTTTGGTAAATGCAAGGACATTTAAAAGATGGAATGATCAGATCTATTTGGGAAGGGAAAACATATTGCCATTACAAATTCTTCTTTAAAGTAGATTATGTTTGGTTTTCAAGGAGACAGATGTCCTATTCATTCTTTAAAATCTACCTGAAATATCTTTTCCTTTTTAAAACTACTTTTATTTTATCCTTTTTGTGTTTTCTACCTTGGTGAAATAGTTTCTTCTCCCAATGCCCCAGCATTCTTTGTTTGATTCTTTAGTATCCTCTTAGCTTATAGTACCCTCTCTGAGCTTCAGATACTCTAAAAACTACTCTATAATACCACTTTTCACATAGGGCTTCAGAGCACAGACTCTGGATCCAGACTGTCTGGTTTGAACCTATGCTCTTCCGTATGCTATGCAAATTGAGTGAATTACTTCTACATGCTCTAATTTTCTCATGTGGGAACAACAATATCAACCATAGGATTGTTAGGACTAAATGAGGTAATATATGTAATAGCATAAAGCACTGTCTGACAAATAAATATGACAAAAATAAAGAATAGTTGTTTATCTTCTGATTACTGATGTATTATACATTGAAGATGACATCCATTCAATTGATTTGCTTGATTAAACAAAGCTCCCCTTACAGAATATACTAATTGATGCTCACAAAGACATTCACTATGTAGTTTATCACCCAACACAGGATACTTCCATGAGTGAAAGGCTGTGCTCTTGATAATTATAACCAGACAACAGTTAATAAACACATGTATATTTCCCTATTATTAGGACATTCTATTAAAAACCTATCACTGCACACATTAACATTTAATTAATATACCTACAAATATTTACTCACAGTTTTAGCTACTACTATCCATTCTACAGGCTTGGATTATAACATTCACTTCATAACTTTCAAAACATTCTTTTAATTGTAATCAGAATGCTGTTTCAAAAATGTAAACTTGATAATATTTCTCCCAGTTTGGAATGCTTCAGTAGTTTCTCTTTTATTCAAACTCTTGACTATGACCCTTATGGCCTGGTATCCAGTGCATGGTTCATGATCAATATCATCATAGATTGTTTTCTATCATTGTTGTCATCATCATTGATCATTTTCTATGTTCCAAGACTTGTACTGACTGTTTTACGTGGGATTTCCCTTTTAATCCTGACAAAATCTCATGAGGTATTTTTATTCTCCCCCTTTATGAAATGGAGACACTGAGATTAAAAGAGGTTAGACTATTTGCCTAATATATAACTTGTGAGAGACAGTTAGATTTCAAAGCCTGGTTCTGATACTAGAGGCCTTGACATTAAACCTTAAATTATATTGCCTCCCTTAATGTGTTGATTAAAAGAAAAGCAATTGTATGACTCCGTAAGTGTCTTTTTCTGTCTTCTTCTTGTTACATCTCAGACTCATTTCCTGCTACTCCCCTACATCACAGTAAACAATCTAGCCATTCTGTTCTTACTTTCCTTTTCTTTTTATTTTTTTAAATTTTCTGAAGTCTATTTTTTCACTCTGAGAGAGAGCACAAGTGGGGGAGGGGCAGAGAGAAGAGGAGATACAGAATCCCAAACAGGCTCTACACTGTCAGCGCAAAACACAACATGGGGATCGAACCCACGAACCATGAGATCATGACCTGAATGAAAGTCAGACTCTTAACCAACTGAGTCACCCAGGCACCCCAGTTCTTACTTTTCTTTGAATGGACTGCCTATTTTGACTCTGGGCTTTCGTACATGCCGGGCCCTTTTCCTGGAGCATTGTTCCTGTTCAAATTTGTCTGGATACCCCATCACCTGTGAAGTGATCGATTCAAAGAGTTCTTTTCATCATTTGCTCCACTTTTGTTAGGTGCCCCATTCACTTCTTGCGGTCATGGTATTGATCACATCCTATTTTATGTGTCAGTTTGCATGTCTCAGTCTCGCACTAGATTGTAGGTGCTATGAAGGCAAGTACAAGGTCTATCTTCTCCACAGCTGAATTACTTAGTGTCTCAGCCCATAAAGCCACTTGAGATTGTGAAAGAAAATTTGTACCAGATGATGTCAAGGGATACTTTATTCAAGACTAGTGCAAAGGTGAAGGAGGGGTATTGAACTTACTTGTATTAAAATACAAGATGGGAGATTTTTAACAGCTGAGATGAGCTAGAGGAAAAAAATACTAGAAGATGTTATGGGGGAAGTTGATTAATGTGATTAGGCTATCTGTTTGTTAATAGTGCTTATTGAGGTAAAACTCCTACCCTCAAATAGAGACTTTGAGACAGAGGCACTATATTTCTTAATGTTTACATCCCAAAGGGATAGCTCCCAAAGTCCTAGAGAAAAAAATCTGGATCAGAAACTGACAAGAGTTTGGGAGAAGATTTGTACCTCAAAGGGACAGAAAAAATAATTTACAAGTTTAAAGTGGTCTAAGAAAAGAGAAGTCAAGGGCCTAGAGTGAGGGAAAGAACCCTTTCTAATATTTAGTCAAGCTGAGAGGAATTAGAAGGCCATCTTAGTCAAGATCTATTTGTTGAACCAGAAAATAGAACACTCCAAGAGACAGTAAAACACTCTTGACATGTAGTGATTAAGGACTATTACGTGACTTTGTGTTTATATTATTTAAATAAAGTGTCGAACAATGCACACATGACATTGGGATTTTTAAATATTTAAACTAATTGTTCTAATTACTTTTCCATACTTTTTTTTCTAATTCACAAAGAAACAAACATTATTATAATGTGGTGCTTCACAAGTTAAGTTTAATGTTTTAATTGAACATCTTAGTTCTCCATTTACTGAAGCTTCTAAGAAATTACTGATAACATTAAATAAAGTACATTGTAAATAAATAGCTCAATATAAACACAGTAGCTAGACAGAACAGAAATAATAATTTTATTGCCTAACTGAAGTTCTTGCATATTTTAAATGATGTTTAATGTTGCTTAAATTGTTATTGCTGCAAAGGACATATATCCAATTTAATTAAACCTGTGTAATTTCAAAGAAGGTAAATTTAGTAACTATATTTATATTCTCCAAAGTGTCATTGGGTATGGTATTGATAATGTTTTCAAGGTATGTTTGCTTTCATTTTTATACATTTAGGATCCTATTAATCACTTTATACATAGAACAGCCATTAATTTAGCTAGATCTATCATACTGTTCATTCTCTAAACTATGTTTTGTTGTTGTTGTTGTTGTTGTTGCTTTTATTTTTCCTTTTCAGCATCGTTCTTATGTCTCTCAAATTCAGATGTCCAACTATTGTGCATGCTTATTGGAGGTTAATCCTAGGCCTGAAATTCATTCACTGACCATGGCCATAGTTGAGTTTCTACACTAATGAGTTCATTGGGCAGAAATTTTGCAAAGATATGGGGGGAGGTGGAGGGGTAAACATTATCTACATTTGAAAAGACCAAATTTACAAATCAGTACTCTCTAATGCAATTTTTTTTCTCCTTGACTAACTGGGGGGTTATTTGTATGCATTCTAAGTGGCAGTGCCATGGGAAACTGAGATTTTTTTTGTCATTTTGGTTTAACACAGACTCATCCAGAAAACACAACCCTGATTTTGCCTGAGAACGACTACCAACAGAACCTGAAACGTGAGTACTGTTTATTTGTGCTATTGAATTCTATGCTATATAACTGATCCCATGATATGGCATGGCTTTCATTAAGATATGTAATGGAAGACGATTAAATGTAATTGTAGGCTATAAGAAGTGCAGAAAGTGGAAACTGATATGTCTGTTTTATTATTCAGTTTAAAAGAATTTTAGTAGTAAATACTTTACTTTGAAGAAGAAACTACATTTGTGCTATTCATTCATGTTCAGTTTAAAGCATATACTTTTATATAGTTTTGATATCCCAATTTATCTCTGGTTGATAAGAAATGTAAATATGATCTCTTACAAATACATATTTTCATGTTATTTTGAGCATAATTATTTTTTATCTCTTCTACGATCAATATCCCTAAGTAATTACAACATATATTTAGCATCTCAGTTTTTCTGTTTTTCTTTTTTTTCAATAGAATCCATAGTTAGCTAAAGGTAAAGGCTTTGTTGTGCCTTTCTTTTTGTTCTGTCACAGATCTGTCTTTCAGCTGCTTGCTAATTGTTGGCATCTCTCCTCCCTGTTTGGCCTCTGATAAGTTGTCTTTAATAACCTGTTGTTCCATTCTTGAACTTTGCCATGGTTGCAACTCTGGGGTATCAGAACTGTCAAAAATAAAAGTGAAAGAGCAAGAGGCACTGAGCTTATGAAAGTTAGAGAAGACATAAGGCCCGGTATTGATTGATGAATTTCTCACTGCAGATAGTTTTCACTTTATCCCATTTGCTGTCATAGTACACAGTACCTGAAATAATAAGGACATTTTTTTTCCCCCAATAATGGACGATGGGGGCTGTTTGCTTTGTGAGAATCTGCCAAGGCCACATGCCATGAGGCTTTTATCTTTGAAAGTGAGGGTGAAACAAGCTTGCCTGGCTGCAGATAAGCGACTTAGAGGGAATCCTATTCAGATGTAGCTGTCACTAATTTATCTGGAGGTTTTGTGATTCATACATACTGTTCGGTGTGCAATGGAGCATTAAATTGCTTTCCTCTGGGAGCAGGTCACATTCAGGGGTCATCAGACCTATGCTGTGGGATGGTGCATTCTTGATTCATATAGCTTCTTGCTACTGAATTTTTATCTATTAGAAAGCTGGTAATTTGAACATATGTTAGATGATCTCTTGGAACGTTTCAACAGCAAAGGGACTGACAAAAATTTAACTATCTATTAATATGCAAGTGTTTGTAACAAAAAATTAATCAACCCTTCTGCTGTTAGCATAGTCATTTATTCTGATGATTAAGTAGTTCAAAAATGTTTCCCAGTAATGGCCTAGCTCTTGATGAATACATTTCCATGGCTTCTTTATTTATCTAAACAAAGGGATATGTACTTAACTGCATTAATTTTACTGGAAAAAAAAAAAGTAGAGGTGATTTGAAACTGGTCTCACCAAAGACAAAGCTTTGGAAAATAAAGATTTTTCTCATTTACAATATAGTTCGGCTGTGAAAATTCCACTTTATTATCCTATATATTTTGAGAGAAAATGGCATACCTTGGAAAATGAGGCAGATACTAGTTCAAATCTGAAAAGGACATGAAAAAAGATGCTTATTTTTATGCATTAAAATTGTGCTGAGAGACTTTAGTACTGATCTATCTTTTTAGATGTGGGATATTTAGCAGATGAAAAAAAACTTTTTTTTTTCATTTGTTATTTCCATTATGTGGTATGTAAAACTAAAGCCTAGTATTTTCCCTTGGGTTTTAAGAGTGCTCCATTTTGTGTAAAATTAAGCCGATAAATGGCAAAGAGGTAGTTAAATGAAAGCAATCACTGAAATCTTAAAGTGTTTTTAGCATGCATGACAGCAGTCTTAACAGTGGGTAAATTAACTATATAAACTGATGTGTTTTCTCTATTTTTTTAAATTTAACATTGTTTCTTAAACTCTCTATTGCAATCCAAAACGGATTATCATTTCAAGAAGTAGCAAAAAGAAAACTCTTTCAACTGGATAAAAATGGTGACTTTATACTGCATTTATATGGTGTAAGTCTTTTGATATTTGTCCTAGTTGTAAAAATGTGGAACATTTAACATAAACCAGAATTTTCTTATTAATGAATTAAAGCATAAGTAGGCCATTACTGTGGGAGCCTATTTGATCATTTATGCATAATTTACAGTATTTAATAAGATATTCATCACATTTCCCAGTCTAAATTACAGTGACCTTAAACCCTTATAAGGCCTCCTAATAAATAGGAGTATGAAATAAATATATTTAATAACGTTATTTTAGGATTTTAACATGTTCTGTTAACTCTGGGGGGGGGAAAGAAGAAAGAAAAACAGTTCACAAAACTAGAAAAAAATACCAGTATACTGTATGCAAAGTACATATAATTAAGCATATTTCTGCTCTCTTCTTTCTATTAAATTTTTTTGTATTGAGAATGAAAAAAATGTCTAAATTTTGAATTTTCAATATCTTTACACCTTACTAGGAGGTATTTTCTTTCTTTTTTAAGGAAAACTATTTAAAAACACAGTCTAAATTCATATTATTTTTAGAGTAATTCAAAGAAAGAACTGTTTTGTTAGAGGCATTCATTGGATTTAACAAGTATTTTGTTACTAAGATTATAATGGTATTTTTAAATAGTTCTCTGTATCACAGTTTCCTCTGTTCTTTCCAAGAATACCTCCCCACCTTTCAGACTCTGCTTAACTGGCTTAAGTGTCATTTTTTGACAAGTTCTTTTTTAAGTATCCAATCTAGCTTCTTACAGACTGTTTTGACTTCATAGCATTTACCATAATTTTAAGCATTTTATTTATATTTTATTAAAAAATAAAAATGAATATAGAGTGAGGAGAAAGAATTATTTACTTGTGTCGCTTACAAAACTTAAGCACAATATTTAGTGCCCAGCATAGTGCCTGGAATATAATAGTCTGTAAAATTTGTGAGTGAGTGACAGTAGATAATGAAAACCAAATAGTTCCATAAATAGGAATATAAGAAACGTAATGTCTATATTAAATACATAGTACCAGCCATCATATACTCACCAGTTTATTTAACAAAATAATTACAAATACACATTGTACACAAATAGAGAAGTCCACAAGCTTCACGCTTCAGTAGTTTTGCTATGCAAATAAAGCCTACCAAATTTTATTAAGTCCTAACCCCCACGGCATATGTAACTAGTCTTGTCTAAGACAAGATATGAAATATTCTGTGGATGTCTCTTTAAATAGTTTAAAGAAAAACAAAAAAAAATCTATGATTATTAAAAACATCTAGTTGGGGCACCTGGGTGGCTCAGTCGGTTAAGCATCAGACTCTTGATTTCAGTTCAGGCCCTGATTTCTCAGTTTGTGGGCTCCCCTGCGTGAGGTTCTGCACTGACAGCAGGGAGCCTGCTTGGGATTCTCTCTGTCCCTCTCTCTCTGCCACTCCCCTGATCATGCATGCTTTCTCTCTCTTAAAATGAATAAACATTTAAAATAAATAAATAAAAACATCAGTTTATTTTACAAGCATTTATTGAGAGATGAGAGTGTGTGTGTGTGTGTGTGTGTGTGTGTATGTATGAAACTGAAAAGACTATAGGAAATTTACTACTATAAACTGTTAATTCTCATTTTATGAATTCAATACATAGTAAGAAAATTCAATATATACTTTTAAAAATATAATAGAGCTTTAACTATAAAGCAGAAGTCGAAATGTTAATAGTATCTAGCAGAACTAGAGTTTGTTTTCAGCTGGGACAAAGGAACAGCACATTGCTGAGCTGACACAAGCTGTAAAGAAAGCTGAGGAATTCTTTGCACAGGGAATGGCATAAGGAAAAGTATGAAGAAGACATTAGTAAGAATTACTTGTTTATCACTTATCATCCTAAATATAGGTGGATGGGTTATGTTTGGCAGCTCCTATGAACGGAAGTTTTATTTGAAAGTAGATTAGAACAAGATTATGGAAGATTTGGCACTAATTTAAAGAATTTAGGATCTGTTGACATGTAGCTATGGCCTCTGAGTATGTCCAACCTCTTCTTCTTTTAGAAGCATAGAAAATAAGAATGTGGTTATTTTGAAAGACAGTCCATACCGAAAAATCTGGTACTAGGTACTACAGAATTTTCCTTTTGAATGTGCTATACACATACATACACATGCACCTCCACATATGTGTGTATGGTATGCATATATGTAGGTGTATGTACTCCACTTAATATGGCTTCACTTTACAAAATAAATTAGAGATGGGGTGCCTGGGTAGCTCAGTTGGTTAGGTGTCTGACTTCGGGTCAGGTCATGATCTCATGGTTCATGAGTTCAAGCCCCATGTCAGGCTTTGTACTGACAGCTCAGAGCCTGGAGCCTGCTTTAGATTCTGGGTTTCCCTCTATCTCTGCCCCTCCCCCACTCACGCTCTGTCTCCCTCTTTCAAAAAATGAATAAACATTTAAAAAAATTAAAAACAAACAAATAAATAAATGAATAAATACATAAATAAATTACAGGAGGAATCATTATCAAAATATATAGAAACTGCTAATGACTTTGACAAATGCTCAATAAACTAATAAAGCAGGAAGCCTAAAATAAAATATCAGTAACAGAGGGCTTATCTCTGAGAGACACTTAAGGAAAAACTCATAAGGATAATGACTTGTAAAATGCAAAAAAGTAGAGGTCGCATATTTAATTAGACTTTGATGAACAAAAAATCCAAGATACCTGTAACTATTAACTTCCTGAAACAAATTCTTGATACTATAGACAATGAAGCATGTAAACAGAAATTTTGTGATCATTTTCTTTTGGACAACAGGTAATAATTTCTTTGAAATTATGCCAAATGCCAATATTATACCAAAATTATACCAAATGCCTTTTTGTAGAGAATGGAAAAGCACATTAGTGTATTAAAAGTACAAAGAATTCTTACACCAACCGTTCAGTTGTTGTTTCACATAGTATTTACCAAACTAATTTAACCAGGTTACCCCTATTTCTACAGTCATGCTCTTTCTGTGACTCCACATTGCCTACATCTACATATCGACTATCATTGTCTGAAAGCCTTTACTGGAAAAGTAAATGCACACTGTTGTTGTTTTGTATTTTATGTACTGTTTAAGAATCTTGGCATATTACAAGATTTCAAAGTCATTTTCCTATATTTACATCTAGAATCTTTTTGCTTCTAGCCTTACATTTAATTCTATGAGCCAGCTAAATTAATTTTTGTGATTGAAGAAATCAGGGGCAAGAATCATTTTTAGCTCAGACCTTGCTCAAAATTAATTGAAAGTGTTTGTGTGAGATTTTTACCCTTCTATTCATCTATCTGTGTATTATTAAATTATTAAAGTATGCTATTGATATATTTGTCTATTATTTGTCTATTATTACTGAAGATTAAGAGCAAGTTTTTAAATAGGTTAGTGTAACTCTACCAAATGTATTCAAGATGATTTTGACTATTCTAGATCCTTTTCCATTTCAACTTAGAATCAGCTAATATTCTTATGATATTTTGATTGAAATGTATTAAAGCTAACCAATCAGGAAGAATTAACATCCTAAAAATATTGAGTCTTCTCATGCATGAAGATAGCATAGCTCTTTTTATTTAGGACTTCTCTCTGAGGCAATTTGTAGTTTTCATAATAGAGATCCCACACATATTTTGTTGGATTTATTCCTATTAAATATTTATCGATGCTACTATTAATGTTAACATTTAAAATTTTTCATTTTCCATTTTAGTGTATAGAAATACAATCAATTTTTATACCAATCTTTTATCCGGTGGGCTTGCTAAGTGCACTTTTTACTCCATGTATTTTTGTATATATTCCATAGGCTTTCATATTGTCTGATATACATATGGCCTGATATATATACATATATACATGTGTGTGTATACATATTGTCTGACATTAAAATTTTCATGCCAACGTTTACATTTTCATTCCTCTTGTCCAATTTCATTAGCTGGAACTTCCATTACAATGTTGAATAGAGAAGGTAAGAACTGATTCTGCCATTGTCAATGTTAGGAGATACACATTCAGTGTTTCTCTCCTAAGTATTTTAGTTTTCATGTATTCTCTTAATGGGATTAAGCAAGTTCTACTCTATTCCTAGGCTTTTAAGAGTTTTTATCATAAATGAGTGCTAGATTTCAAATATTTTTCTGCATCTTTTGAGATGACCTTATTATTTCTCTTCTCTACACTTTTTATATATGTCAAATTGCATTGGTTAATTTCTGAATTCCAAAGTAAACTTGCATTGCTGGAGTATATTCTAATTGGTCATCATGCAGCATCTTCCATATACATAACTTGACTTGCTTTGCTAATATTATATTAAAGATTTTTGTGTTTATGTTTATGAGAAATATTATGCTGTATTTTTCTTTCCATTTAGGTCTTTATATTATTTGGTAATAAAGACATAAAATGAGTTTGGAAGTGCTTTTTCCTCTATTTTCTAAGTTCATATATTATTTCTTCTTCAAATAATTGATAGGATTCACTGGAATAGTTACTTAAAGAGCTGTTTTATTAGCTCTTTATATAGCCTGGAATTTTCTTTGTGGGAAAGTTTTGAACTAGAAATATAATAATTTTCTAAATGGATAAAGGGATGTTCAGATTTTCTTTTTTTTTAAATGTTTTTAACATTTATTTATTTTTGAGAGAGAGAGAGAGAGAGAGAGAGAGAGAGAGAACAGGGAAGGGACAGAGAGAGAGGGAGACACAGAATCCAAATCAGGCTTCAGGCTCTGAGCTGTCAGCACAGAGCCTGATGCGGGGCTTGAACTCAGGAACTGTGAGATCATGACCTGAGGCTAAGTCAGATGCTCAACCTACTGACCCACGCAGGCATCCCGTTCAGATTTTCTTTATTGCCCTATTTCAGTTATGGCCATTTCTGTCTTTTAGAAAATTAGTCTAGGGGCGCCTGGGTGGCTCAGTCGGTTGAGTGACGGACTTTGGCTCAGGTCATGATCTCACGGTTTGTGAGTTCCAGCCCCGCGTCGGGCTCTGTGCTGACAGCTCAGAGCCTGGAGCCTGCTTCAGATTCTGTGTCTCCCTCTCTCTCTGCCCCAACCCCACTCATGCGCTGTCTCTCTCTGTCTCAAAAATAAATAAAACATTAAAAAAGAAAAGAAAAGAAAATTAGTCTACTGTTTCTAAATTACTGTATCTATTTACATAAAACTATTCATAAAGTACTATCATGAAATTTTGCTGAGGGATGGATCTGTAGTATTATAGTTCATTTCTAGTAATGGTATTTTGAATTTGTCTTCTTTGACCTAAAGCTGGCTATGTATATCAGTTTTATTAATCTTGTCAAAGAAAACAGTTTTGTTTTTGTTGATCTACAAAATATTTTTCTTCATTTTCAAATTTATTGATAGCTGTTCCCAGTAATAATTTTCCTTTCTTCTACTCTTTTTGAATTTTAAATTGATTTTTGTTTTCCAACTTCTACCATAGAAAATTAGGTCATTATTTTTATACTTCACTTCTTTACTAATAGAGTAATTTTAAATTACCAGCTTTCCTCTATGCACCATTCAAACTGTGTTTCTTAGGTTTTGGCATTCACATTACCATACATTCTGAAATGATATCTAAATTATTTTGTGGTTTCTTCTTTGAAACATGGATTATTTACAAATGTAACGTGTAATTTCTCATTATCCTGTAGCCTATGGT
The DNA here is from genome assembly GCF_023721935.1 of Panthera uncia. Classification (NCBI taxonomy): domain Eukaryota; kingdom Metazoa; phylum Chordata; class Mammalia; order Carnivora; family Felidae; genus Panthera; species Panthera uncia. Next base: position 106,125,140 of record NC_064809.1, on the reverse strand, counting down.
ATATTGAATGCTCTATGTACATCTAAAAGGAATATATCTTAAAACTTGGAGAGTAGTGCTTTATAGATTTCAGATAGTTTGATAATTTTGTTCATTGATTTTTTTTTTGTCTTTTTGCTCTCAATTACCACAGCAGTACTAAAATCCCCATACAAAGCGTGGATTTGAGATTTATTTCTTCAAGTCTGTCAATTTTTGTCTCATGTACTTCTAAATTCTTCTCCTAAGTGCATATATAATTAGGTTTGTTATGTCTTCTTGATGGATTGACCCCTTTAATTATTGTGAAATAATATTCTTGATGTTTGGTAATACTCTTGGTCTTAATATATACTTTGTTTGCCTATAATTTTTTTTAACCTATTAAAATAGTAAATATTACATATCATGGCATTAACTGACAAATTATTACTATAATAAATATTAAATATAAATTAATATCTTTATTAAAATGTTCCCCAATGTGTAAATCAATAATTTTTTTTTGAAAATTTCTTTTTAATGTTTATTTATTTTTGAGACAGAGAGAGACAGAGCATGAGCAGGGGAGGGGCAGAGAGAGAGGGAGACACAGAATCTGAAGCAGGCTCCAGGCTCTGAGCTGTCAGCACAGAGCCGGATGCGGGGCTCGAGCTCACTAACTGTGAGATCATGACCTGAGCCGAAGTCGGACGTTTAACCGACTGAGCCACCCAGGCGCCCCTATCTATAATTTTTAATACTCACCCATACTAATTGAATATAGAATACTGTTCACATATTTATTTAATGTGAAAAGGCATTTGAAAACTTACAAGATGAAAATTAAATCATTATATGCACATATTTTTAAATGAGAGACTTTAAGATCTGGGTAAATAATTGAAACCTCAGTATAGTAATTTGAAGTTAATAAAGACGTTAGTGGTCTATGTTCCACTTTACACATGGAGAGATTAATACTGTGAGAAGCTAAAAACTGGTCCCAAGTCACAAATATTTGTGATCTGTGATTTGTAGCCTATAGGGCGCCTGGAGGGCTCAGTCGATTGAGGTCCGACTTTGGCTCAAGTCATGTCTCATGGCTGGTGAGTTCAAGTCCCACGTGAGGCTCTGTGCTACAGCTCTGAGCCTGGAGCCTGCTTCAGATTGTGTCTCCCTCTCTCTCTATGCCCATTCCCCCCTTGTTCTCCCCCCCTCAAAATAAATAAACATTTAAAAAAAGCACTAAAAAAGTCAAAACATTCTAGACTGCTAAGGTCTAGTATATCCATGTTCTTTGTTCTACAAATTACTGATACTCTGGAATAAGGTCCTTGTGGAGATATCCAAAACTTTAAGCAAGAAATAAAGTTATCAAGGGGCACCTGGGTGGCTCAGTCAGTTAAACATCTGACTTCATCTCAGGTCATGATCCCGCAGTTACTGAGTTCGAGCCCTGCATCTGGCTTTCTGCTGTCAGCATGTGGAGCCTGCTTTGGAACTTCTGTCCCCCTTTTTCTCTGTCCCTGTCCCACTTGTGCTCTCTCTCTCTCTTTCTTAAAAATAAATAAACATTAAAAAATTTTTTAAAAAGTTATCAAAAATTTAATGATAATAGGAACATGAAAAAATCAATGTCATAATATTCTTAACCAAGTTCCTTTATCCATCATCAATCTTTATCCATCATTTTTCTCAGTTATAAAAATGATTATAATTTATAATGGTAAAAATATATCTTTGTGTTTCCTTATAGCTTGGGGAAAAAAGACTGTGGTTTCAATTTGAGTGTCAATGCCCTATGAATAAAATATTCTCAAGAGTAAATGAGTGTGTTTACCTGTATAATGGAAAGGTGAGAAGAGAATTATCTGAGTAAATACCATCCATGCTAAAATAAATGCCAAAATATTCTTTGGAGAGAATAATCTTATTTCTATCATTATATACATGGAAAGAAAAATAACTGTTTAGTCCACGTTTCTCTTCTTGCATACGTACTCCCAATGGGATTATACTTATCTTGAGTACCTTAAAGTATGACTCCGATGCCCTTTAATTATTTTTAAAGTAAATATTTTTAAATGTCTATTATATTACTATATTACTTGTTTTAATGATCCAGTGAAGGGTTAATCAATCATGAATGCAGAGACAAAGACATGCCATGGACAGTTTCTTGGCAGAAAATAATTAGGTTGAAATGCCCTTTTTAGCAGTGTATTAGGAATGTGGCAATTAAGGTATAGTTAAGCTCTTTAGAAACATGTGCTTTTAGTCATTTTTTTCTCTAACAATAAGTAGCAGACATAAAATACTTAGTACCCGAGTGTGAATATGATTTTCAACTTCACGAACACCAAGACATTTTTAAAAATTCTATTTGCTGCTAATTTCTTTTGTTGACTGTATTTTTCATGATGATGGGAGATGCTCACTGGAATAAAGGTCATAATCAATCTGTTAAAGAAACTTTGCCAAGACTCTATCCTTAGTACCTTAATGGAATGTCAAGAATCAACTCATGCTCTCAGGGTTTTTTTTCTAACTTTGTAATGTATCTTAGGATACTTCCACAGAAAGTAAAATAGTTTCCTTTGTCATTTGTCACGTTTGCTTCATGAGTTGTATTCATGAACTTCTTTCGTTTACAGTGTATATATTATAAATATTGTTCTCTCCCAAATAAAATTGAAAATCAAACAGGGCTTAGCAGGTCAAGTAGTAAATTTATCCACTTAAATTTTGTTTATACTTCTGTATATCAGTATGTCAGTGTTCTAATTCCATAAATACACTGCTAACTCAATAATGTTAAGCGTAGGTGGCTTAACGTTTTGAGGAAGTATCTTGACAATTCTCTTTCCTTCTGGTCTTCATGTATTCTGTAAATGTGCTGAATGAATTATTTGAGGCTTCCCCTATGGCTGTGTTCTCTTACCATAGAATTTTACATGCATTACTGTTACATTTAGCTAGTTCCTCTCCATTTTCTGTCATTCTTTACTAATTAGTCTTAATGACTGAGCTTAGAAGTTATCTTTTCTGGTAGACTTCCCTGAACAAACTTCCTCCTGTTTGTACCTAAATATACTTGAGATTTTTTCCAATATAACACATTTTAGATTATAGACAGTGCCCATTGTTATGTTATTTTCCCTGAAAGATTGTATGCTCAATAAAGCATATAGCACCTGGTATATAAAAGATACTTAAAGCCTTCTGCTAAAAAAATTAACGTATTTTGCACATTTTTAATCTTATTGCAGAAATTTGGACTCATTTTATTTTTGTGTTAATAAAAGTTACAGTATCCGGGGCACCTGGGTGGCGCAGTCGGTTAAGCGTCCAACTTCAGCCAGGTCACGATCTCGCGGTCCGTGAGTTCGAGCCCCGCGTCAGGCTCTGGCCTGATGGCTCGGAGCCTGGAGCCTGTTTCCGATTCTGTGTCTCCCTCTCTCTCTGCCCCTCCCCCGTTCATGCTCTGTCTCTCTCTGTCCCAAAAATAAATAAAAAAACGTTGAAAAAAAAATTAAAAAAAATAAAAAAAAAAGTTACAGTATCCAATAAACACAATGACCATTTAAGAAGTCAAATTTCAGACAAAGGTGGGAGACTGACCACTTTTCTGCTTTCTCTCCATGCTTGAATTCTGCTAAAATGACACTAAAGTCTATTTTGTTTTCCTTTCATGACACAAACTTTCAAGTTAGGGGAGATTGGGGGTTGAGAACAATGCGACAACATTTTGCAAGCTAAGTCTCTGGACTAGCAGTAAACAACAAACACATGAGAAAAATAAACCTAAGTTGTCAGTGGGAAAAGACAAGAAATGATATAATTGACATCGCACTGCACAATTCCCCAACGTCTTAGTTATTTGCCGTACAAGATATCTCTGGCTTGGAGGATAAATGATGGGGTAAGGTGGAGGCAAAAAAAAAAAAAAAAAATAGAGAGATTGGTTGAAAACAAAGAACTGTTAGTTCTCTGGATTATTTCATGTTTTAAAAATAGCATCCAAGTCTTGGTGGCAATCAATATCTTCATATATCTCTAAGCATGTTAAATCAGAAGTTTTGTTCATTTATTTTGATATTTTATTTTGTTTATTATCTTCATTTCCTCCAATTTTTGTTTCCATGTTTTCAAAAGTTTGATTTCTGTAATTCCAATTCTACTATACTAGTCATAGTGTTCTTAGCTTCGATTAAAAACCAAACATCTGAAACACACAAAGATTCAACCAACACAAGGTTAATTTAGCTTTGAGAAAGGCTACATATCAGGGCACATAAACCAAGGCTGAGACAAAGACAAATCAGATGAGGCACTCTCTTCGAGTACAAAATTTAAGGGTACACCAATAACCTCAGTAATTCCAAAATTATTTTAATAAAATATTTTTAAAAATAAAAATTAATGCATAATCCTAAAATGAGCAAAATAATCTTTTTTTAAAATAAAGACAAGACCAATATTACTGATTTTTCCCTTTGCCTCACTCTGATATTGCTTGGCATGGGGGATTGCAACCTAGGTTGTAACGTAAACAAGAAGAATTCCTGGGAAGTAAACAAAAAGACAAAGAGATGAAAAATAGGAAAGAAAAATAAGCAAATCAGTGTATTCATCTAGGGGTCCCAACATCTGAAGTATAGAATTTCAAAAGAGAGACAGAGAGAGAGAGAGACAGAGATAGAGGGAGAAATAAAATAGATGGGAAATCATCAATAAAATAATTTAATACAAATTTCAAAAACTGAAAAACTTTCCAGATTGCAAGTGCCACTAAGTACCTCACACAGTGGATGAAAATAAGAGTAAGGGACTCTTGTTGTATTAAAATTTCAGGAATATGGAAGTTTCTTCAGACTTTCAGAGCTGGGTCAGGACAATAAATAGATTAGATGCAAAACACCAGAAAATCAGAATGGATTCAGATTTTTGAGTGGCACTTGTTTTCTCCCAAATTCAGATGCTTTCACGAACTACAGTCTTGAAAGGAAAAGATATCTATAGAAGTTTAGTTGGTAAATGTTTCTTGAAGGAAAGAATAGAACAAGTTGATGAATAAGATCAAGGAGGCTCAGATGTACAAATATGAAGATCCTGCATGACACCAAAGATTAATTTGTTCTGTGTTAAAAATTTTAACTAGGGGCACCTGGGTGGCTCAGTCGGTTGAACGTCTGACTTTGGCTCAGGTCATGATCTCGTGGTTTGTGAGTTCGAGCCCCACATCAGGCTCTGTGCTGACAGCTCAGAGCCTGGAACCTGTTTCAGATTCTGTGTCTCCCTCTCTCTATGCTCCTCCCCTGCTTACACCCTCTCTCTCTCTCAAGAATAAATAAAGAAAAAAAAATTAATGTAACTAAATGTGATTGGTGAAAATTCTCTGGAAAGAAATAATTTCCAGTCTAGAATTCTGTGTCCAAAGTATCTATGAAATGTGGAGATAGATTAAATACCTCATTAGTCATTCAAAGTGTCAAAGCATTAGTTTTCACGCATGATTTCTCAGGAGTCTACTAAAGGCTGTCCTCCACAAAAACAAGGGAACATACCAAGAATAATGTATATATATACAGACATACACACATATGTGTAGTCATAGTGATAAACATGGAGAATGCCATACAGATAAATATAATATGGCCAGTATTAAAAGCAACAAAACATTTAACATTTTATTATTTTAAAATTTTTTTAATGTTTTTATTTTTGAGAGAAGGGGGGGGGAGGGCAGAGAGAGAGGGAGACACAGAATCTGAAGGAGGTTCCAGGCTCAGAGCTTTTGGCACAGAGCCCGACTCAAGGCTTGAACCCACAAACCATGAGACCATGACCTGAGCCGAAGTTCGATACTCAACCAACTGAGCCACCCAGGAGCCCCTAAAACATTTTATTGTTAAATATCAGCATGTTTTAGATACCATTGGATGGAATTAATAATGACAAATCAGGCTAGTTTTTATTGAGCATTTTCATATGCCAGTTATTCTTTCTATGTACAATACCTCATTTAATCCTCAAAGTAATTCTGAGTATGAATGATTAGTTTTCCTTATTTGAAGGTAAACTTAAATACGTTCATATGTGGTATTCCGTCTGCACAAATGTAAGCATTTTTTATAAATACTATCTGCTTATTTCCTATTTCATCCTACACAGTTTCTAATAACAGCATGGAAGATGTGAAATCTGTCTTAGAAATAATACAACAGCTAAGCAAATGGCTTACATGACCATATTTCACAGTGCGGTTAAATAGAAACTGACTTAAAAGGCTTTCAAATAAATAGATCTTTCTAAATGTATAATTCACTGTGTGCAATATGTTATTACATAACTGTGTTTTTAGGCTTTCTTACGGCATGTGTAGCTTTTTTTTAAATCTGGTGATGTATTTAAAAGTGCATCATTTAGAGTATTATAATATGCAGGTGTGACTGTTCATTTAAAATAAATGTAAATTGGGGCGCCTGTTGGCTCAGTCTGTTAAGTGTTCAACTCTTGATTTTGGCTCAGGTCATGATCTCACCAATGTAAGATTGAGCCCCTATGTCAGTCTCCACACCGAGCATAGAGCCTGCTTAAGTTTCTCTGTCTCCCTCTCTCTCTGCCACTCCCCTGCTCATGCTTTCTCTCACTCTCTCTCAAAACGAATGAAACAAAATAAAAAATAAAATAAAATAGTAAATGTGCAACAAACTCATATATACATTTTCTACTAAGTTCCACAGAAATAACAGCAAAACTGTTATACCATTAAATTGTACCTAGAATTTTCTCAGTAAAAATTTCCAAAAATATCTCCAGAGAAAGCCAAGACCTTTCATGACTTCTCTGATGATGAAGGCTCCAAATTCGACGTCACTTTTCTGAATCTTGGCATTTACTGTTCATGCCAAATTCATTACTTGAAGTGATGAACATGAGTGTCTTATGGAATTTCAGCAGATGTTGTTGGTCTGTAAATTTCAAAAGAGCTACATGAGTTACTAAGATGATCAAGAATTCAAAAGAAAGTTGAGGAACCTACTAGAATAGTCTGTAGCACAAATATAAACAGCCTTCCAGAAAGGCCTTCCTATTTCGGTCAGCCCCTATTAAATGGATCGTGATGTAGGAAGTAATAGAAATTAAGGAAAAGTTTCAAACATTAGCCACAATTCCCACCTACAGGACCTTTCCAAAGACATTATTGTCTTGTGGTAATTTTCCTTAGTCCTTCATACTTCTCCCTACCATAACACTGAGCCCTAAATTAAGAGATGACAAAATCAAAAGTATCTTTAATTTTAACAAGCTAGTTGAAGCAAGTAACAAATGGAGAACTTGCTGAAAAAGAACCTTTCCTTCACCTGATACACATCTTCCAATCCTTGCACATCTGTAGAGATAACATTTTGTGGGCAGTCTACAGTATGGGGCATCCTAGTGAAATATATATCCTAGTGATAGTGAAATATTATGCTTTATTGTAGGAAAGCCATGGTGAAATAAATTTTTGCAGTCTCTTTGCATTAGTACTTATAGGTTTGTATCCTACTGTACTTACGTAACTGATTGTAATCAGTTTAATGATATGGTTCTAGTTATTTTAAGAAAAAAATTAAGAAAGGGAGACTGAGCTGACTAAAAAGTATTCTGATATTTGAGGAAATCATATAACAAAGCTTCCTGAAATTAAAGTATAACTTGTCTAAATAATTCTCCTTAACTACCTTATTACCTAATTTTTATTATTGTTGCTTAAGGGGGAGTAAGTTAAAATATTTTGGAGTTAGTTAAAATATTTTGACTTTAATTGTTAACTTTCACAATTTTCATATTCTGTTGAATTTTGTTGTTGTTTGGAGAATCAAAATGGGTACAATATTTGCCCACTTCCAGAGACATAAAAGTTCAAATGGTTTTCATAATTTTTTAAATAAATGATTCGATAAATTGTTCTATAAAAACAATTTTCTTCTGTGACATAAAATATGACCTATGTTTATTTACAAATAAGTAATTTATAAGTAATTTCATCTGCCGTTTCTGTAATACAAAGTTTACTATTTTATTACAAAGTCTGATGGATTTAAATCTTTATGATTCTTTTCTTCAGCTAAGTGGCTGGGTAGGAAATAAAACTTATTGGCTACTTACTATGAAAAGAGATGGCTTATCTAATTTAACCCTCCAAAAATATTCTATAAACGAAAATATAGTCCTCATCTTTATAAATAACAAGGAGATTCATGTTAGAAATCTAATTTGCTCAAAGTCACATAACCAATTTAGCAGAGTCAAAATGGTCTTACTAATGCCAGAGCCTATGTGATGCTTACCACACCACTGACATTAAGAATGTAATCCCCTTGGTGATAATAGAATTAAAGAACTACATAGAAGTCCTGTGTTGGGCATGAATTTTATTGCTTTGAATACAGTACCTCCTTTAGGTCCTTTCACTTTGCCCACTTTGCAGATAAATAAACTGAGCACTCAAGAGGCTTGGATTTGCCCATGCATAGAGACAAAGAAGTAAAAGTCAGGTGAAATTACAAGCATTTTTATCTTAAAAAATTTTTTTTTACATTTTTTTTTTTTTATTTTTGAGAGACAGAGTGAGACAGAGTGAGAGCAGAGGAGGGGCAGAGAGAGAAGGAGACACAGAATCCAAAGCAGACTCCAGGCTCTGAGCAAGTGTTCAGCACAGAGCCCAACACAGGGCTCGAACCCACAAACTGGGGGATCATGACCTAAGCTGAAATCGGATGCTCAATCGATTGAGCCACCCAGGTGCTGCTGAATTGCAAACTTCTTTAATTGCACGGTTAGAACTGGACACTTTTGCCAGTATTCCACTGTAGGTTTATTTGTGAATTTGGTTAAGGATTTCTTCACAAAGCTATAGTAATTTCTAAATAAATACTTGTTTTATGTGTCACTGAAGAATGTCATGATTAATGAGAACTTCACATGGAAAGGCAATGAAGGGATCCAATACATGGCTACAGGGAGGGAAAACAACCTTTTCTAATCCCCAGTATTAGCAGCTACTATGAACTAAATTATATTAGAGATAATCAAATTTAAAGTATCAACAAAATAAATGTCTGTGTTTGAATGTCTGCCTACAACAAATAAACATACATGGTATTGATCTGGTAGCTCAAATTGTTATTCATTCTTGTGTGAAGCATCAGTAAAGTAGGCAACATTTATATTAAAACAATTGATCTGCATCCAAACATCTACTATAGGTCAGAACATTTGACATTTATTCTATAACAGGTATCAACATAGCTGGAATAATTTTTAAAAAACTCTCATCTAGAACTGAAGATATCATTTTAATACTGCAGGCCTGAATAATAATCATCAAGAAGTAGTTCTTTGGGAGAAACAAACAATTGTCATTAGATTTGTAAGACTTCCATTGAGTGGCTCTAATAAGCCATATCTCTTGAGAATAATACAAAGCAAGTAAACATCCAGACATAAATCTGGTGTGGAGAGCAAATGTTTCTGGAAAAGAATTATTGACTATTTTCCTATTTTGCTTTGTACAGGCAGAAAAAAAAAAGCCCTCTGTTTCCTTATGGATTAGTTACCAAGGTATTTATACTCTTACCATTTTACCTTCTAATATAAAATTAGAATATTCTAAATGGTACAATTACTATGTTGCTCATATAATCCTCCCTTTAGAATTCACACTTAATAAAGTGGCATATTTGAAATATGATCTAATTACTTCTGGGTTTAAATTTCATGTTTAGCAATAAAATGTACAGCTAAAAGTGATTAAAAGGAAAAGGGAAATAAAGAAATATATCAAAATCAAACATAATAAGATAAAATGAATGCAAAATACATTATAATTAGTAACTAAGACGCACAAAAAGAGTGGGGGAATGTTAAGAGTATGAAAATATATTTCAGAAACCATATCATGATGAAACCAAATATGCTTGTGGCTCCTACTACAACATAAGAAGTATTTACTTTCTATGTAGGTGGATCACACAGAGGCATCAACCATTCTTTTAGCACCCATGAGAACCTGCAGAAATTTGTGAGATGGATAGCTGAAATCAAGGAGTAGTACGTAACCAACCTTACAGGAAAAAAAACTGTATTTTGTTTTTAACTATAGAAATTTATCTTGCTAGTTAAGAGATCAATGAGTTTGTGACAATATACTTGATTTAAATTACTGTATTCAATTAAAAGGAAATAAATTGTTTCCAGTGATAAATCAACTAAAGAATTAAACTAATTGAAGTCAATACTTTTCACCAGTTTTTTTCTTGATTAGTAAGTTTATACAAGAAAGTTAACATTGTCTGCATTCAAATATGGTATTTTGTCTTCTACTGATTTCTCTATTTTACATACAGAAATATATACACTGGGCATAAAACTGTTGACTCGTTTAGGCTAATCAGTAAGATTGAGCACTGTCAGTAGTCTTTGATTTCATATATCAGATTGGTATGAAAGGGATTGTAGGAAGTATTAACAAGTTTATTAGGACATGTTTCAGTCAGAAAACATAAAGCATGAAGCTAAAAATTTATTTTTGAATAATTTTAATAAGTAAACATAGGAAAAGAAAATATATTGTAAATTCAATTGTGTTTTTTAAAACTATCATAGTTATTTTTTTCATCACTGTGAAATTCCTTTGAGTAATGACTTAAAACATAGCATGTATAAGAACAATATTATGAGTTTCTTAAACTATATTAAGTATATTATTATAGTTTCACATACTTCTTTTTCTTTGCTTTTTGCCTATTGAAAATTATCCTAATAATTTTATAGTCCTAAAAAGTTATTGGTTCTTTTCATTTTACCATTTCTTTAATCTATTTTAGAAAATAAAGATGGAATATACTAAACTTATGCCATATCAACCACCATAGTAACCAGTAAACAAAATTGGATTAACAAAAAATAAGAAAAATCAAGTAGCATATTAAAATACAGAAGAGTATGATAATTTTCCCTGAATTCAAGAAACTTTAGAGAAAAAGGCAAGTTATATTATCTTATCAGTCATGTGCTTTACCATTCCCTGATGCAAAAGAAAAAGGCAATATGACAGTAAGATATATTTCTTTACAGTTACTTTACATAATTCTTCAGCCACCGTAGCTAGAAATAACATTGTTAAAATTAAATAAACAATTGGAATTTTAAAATAGGTATCAGAAAACTTGAAATAAAAAGTATATTTTTTCAAATATATTCACAACTCTGATATTCATAAATAGTATAACTACTTTACTTTTTAAATCTCTCATATCCTTTAATTATGATTATCTTAGAATCACTTCCTTTTATTTGAATAGAAGAAACTAACTAAAACAAAATATGTTTTATAAAAAAGAGCATTTATTTAACCAATAAAAAGTCAAATCATCTACAATCTAGAAAATCATGACTATATGCACATATAGATATATCATATATTTGTGTACACTATATACACATATATATCATGACTATATATATATATATACACATACCTATAGATGTATTAGCATAATTGGTATTTATCTCTTCATGTATGCAAATTAACATGAATAAACATAACAAATCAAGATTCGATGGCTAGATACGCTATTAGGAATTTTATATATTTTATATTAGGGACATAAGGTTTGCATAATACAATCTTTGGGGTAGTTACTACTATCCTTATACAGATGAGGGCATTGAAATATGATGTAAAGTATCTTGCACACGGTCACAGAGCTACTAAGAGACAGAGTCATAATTTGGTCTGGAATGGTCTGACTCTAAAATCTGAATTCTAATTCACTTCTCTGTACTGATAGATAATGTGCGTCTGCCATCTGAATCAATAATCTTGCCTGAAGGCTTTAAAACCGGTGGTTTAAACAAATGTATGATTTTTTTTTCAGGGATTTTTAATAAAAGTGAGTACCTGCCCTTATTTTTATGGTTGGAGGAAAATATACACTCTTGCCCTCACTTGATAGTGATAATAAAACATGTAGACCCCTGCAGTGGTTTGTTACTCAAGAAGGCCAGTGTAAGGATAAACCCATCCCATGAAGAAAGAAGGAAGTGAAGGATTTATAGAGAAAAGAATCTGCATTAACCTGGACTTACATCAGGTTGGAGCCTGCATCACACTATTGAAGCAAACTGAAATTGTGGTCCAATAACAACACTATTCTCTCTACATAAAAGCTTTTGTAGCTGAAAACTTCCATAGAAACATAAAGACGGAGAGTAATAAGTTTCACCTCTGTTAATTCAGGACTTTAATGTCCCTAATAATATTGATATTGGGCCATGTACTTCTTTCTATTAATCTTTTATCATGACCATCCATACTGTTTCTCAATTCATCATGCAAAAATTGATAGGCAATACTAATATTTTGTTCAACTGTTCAACTTCTATACTTTTCTCATTTACCATTATTTTCTCCTCTTTTATTTTCCCTCAATAAATACTAACTAGAAAAAGAAATATTTAAAATTGTCTTTTAGATAAGATTATATGTTCATCTACAGTTCTATTTTCACATGTCAGGTGCAGCTTTCTAAAAGTTGGAAATATATCCAATAAATAATGAAAACATAATCATATTATAAGAGATAATGAAACTTCTGACCTCAGGATTTTTTATAACCAGAAACAAGATGATTACATGGCTTAGGAAAAGACTCCTCTGAATCTAAAGGCAATATGGAATAGTAAGAAAGATGGCAGTGATCTAAAGGGCTTGTCCTCTCTCTGTCTCTTTTGTTAGATGTTTATTTATTTTGAGAGAGGGAGAGCATGAGCAGGGGAGAGGTGGAGAGAGGGAGAGAGAAAAATCCCATAGCTGACAGTGCAGATCCTGACACAGGGCTCAATCCCATGAACCGTGAGGTCATGACCTGAGCCAAAATCAAGAGTGGGATGATTAACTGACCAAACCACCCAGGCCCCACAGGCTTTTCCTCTCTGTATAGAAAATCTTGCACCAGGGCAACTCAGAAACAAGAGACAATACTCATGTGTGAGAATACTCAAAGGCCATAACAGCAGCCAATTCAATATGATCATTTTAACGTAAAGCATTTGTTCCCTGAAAGTACTAGGAAAATCTGTATTTGTATACATCATCTCCAAGTATATGGACATGAATGTCTAAGATATCTGTGCATCAAAAGAGAAATACCGATAACATGCAATTCTATATATTTTGCTGAACTTTAGCAAGTTAAATTGATATCCATATTTCTATTAAGCATGTAAAAATGTGTAAAGTCCTTTTGAAATGCTGTATCTTTAGCTTATAACAATTCTTGACATAAGTTAAAAAAATTTTATTAGTACCTACATCATTTGCTACAAAGTAGGAAAATCACAGCTAGATAATGTAAAAGGAGAGACCAAGAAAGCCTTTGTTAATAGGTCTTGTTATTTCTTTTCTCTTTGTTTTCCCTTATAGGACATGTTTAAAGAAAACACATTATAGGTACTCAAGGTTATATATATATATATATATATATATACACATAGATATAGATTTTTAATACATGGTAGTAGATTTATTGTTTTTATAATATATGCATAGAATTTAAATTTATTATAGTAATGTATATATTTTTATATGACTTTACATAAATTATATAAATACATATGTACATATATGTATACATATATATATATATATATAGAGAGAGAGAGAGAGAGAGAGAATCTTTCAGAAGTAGATCTAAAATTTTATTGCCTAGGAACTTTGGCATAAAAATGATGTCAGGTCTATTACTTAGGATCATAGACTACTTTTTTTCCATGCTCACATTTGGTTGATTTTGATTATCATTGTTCATTAGCATTCCAGAGCCTCATGACTGCTATGGTAGTTTGAATAATGACCTCATCCAGGTCTTATTTCTGGAAGCTGTGTTACTATACATGACAAAATGAATTATGTAGATGAGATTCAGCTAAGCATCTTGAGATGGAAGGTTATCCTGAACTATATGAGTGAGCCCGAAATGTAATCACAAATGTTCTTATACGAAGGAATTTGTACAAGAGAATAAGGTGATGTGAAGCCTGGAGTGACATGCTAGCCTGTTGACTTGGCAGAGGCCATAAGCCCAGGAATATAAGAAATGCAACTCTAAAAGCTGGAAAAACCATGAAAACAATGTCTCCCCTAGAACCATCAGTGGGAACACAGCCCTGCTGACACAATGATTTCAACCCAGTGAAATTTATTTGTACTTTTGGCCTCCAAAAGTGTCAGATAATATATATGTGTTGTAATAGATGAAATCTGTAGTAATTTGTTAAAGCAGCCATGGGAAACAAATAGACATACTGTATACAGGTCCAGATGCAGATTACTTAGACGTCTGCATAGCAAATTTCCTTACAGATTTAAAATGTTTGCTTAAATGACAATGAGACTATTCTAATCATCTTATTAAAAATTTCGGCTGAGGTCGCAATATGTATATCAAGACAAAATATACTTTATAGCAAAGACTATAAGAAAAGACAAAGAAGGGCACTATATAATAATAAAGAAGAAAATCCAAGAAGAAGACATAAAATTGTAAATATTTATGGCATGCATGGCAGCGCTGAAATACACAAAGCAGTTAACAACTAACATAAAGGAACTAATTGATAATAATACAATAATTGTAGGGGACTTTAACACTCCACTTACATCAATGGATAGGTCATCCAAACAGAAAATCAACAACTGTGACTTTGAATGACACACTGGACTAGATGCATTTACCAGATGTATTCAGAACATTCCATTCTAAAACATCAGTGTACCCATTCTTTTCAAGTGCACATTCTCCAGAATAGGTCACATATTAGGCTGCATAAAAAGCCTCAGTGAATTCAAAAAGGTTGTAGTCATAGCATGCATCTTTTCTACCTACAACACTATGAAACTAGAAATCGATCACAAGAAAAAACCTGGAAAGAACACAAATGTATGGAGGATAAATAACTTGCTACTAAACAATGAATAGGTCAACCAAGAAATCAAAGAAAAATTTTAAAAATACATGGAAATAAATGATAATGAAAATGAAAATGAAAATATAAGTTTCCAAAATCTTTGTGGAGCCACAAAAGTGGTTCTAAGAGGGAAGTATACACCAATATAAGCCTATGTCAAGAACGAGAAAAGTCTCAAATAAACAACCTAATCTTACACCTCAAGGAGCTAGCAGAAGAACTATCAAAACCCCAAAACAGCAGAAAGGAGGAAATAATAAAGATTACAGCAGAAATAAATTATATGGAAACTAAAACACGATATAACAGATCAGTGAATCCAGGAGTTGGTTCTTCGAAAAGATTAACAATATTAATAAATCTCCACCAAGAATCATTTAAAAAAGGGAGGAAGGAGAGAACTCAAATGAACAAAACCACTAATGAAAGAGGAGGAATAACCAGCACCACAGCAATACAATAATTATAAGAAAATATTATGAAAAATTATATGCCAATAAATTGGACAACCTAGACAAAATCAGATAAATTTCTAGAAACATATAAACTACCAAAATGGAAGCAAGAAGTAATAGGAAAATTTGAACAGACCAATTATCAGCAAGAAAACTGAATCAGTAATCAAAGAACTCCCAGAAATCAAGGTCCGGGACCACATGACTTCACAGATAAATTTCCCAGTTATTTAAAGACGAGTTAATACCTATTCTTCTCAAACTATTCCAAAAAATTAGAAGAATGAAAACTTTCAGATTCATTCTATGAGGCCAGCATTACCCTGATACCAAAACCAGATAAAGACACAACAAAAAGGAGAACAGGCCAATATCTCTGATAAAATATAGATGCAGAAATCCTCACTAAAATACTAGCAAACCAAATCCAACAATACATTAAAAAAATTTTAATCGTGATCAAGTGGGATTTGTTGACAGGCTGCAAGGCTGCTTCAATACAAATCAATCAACATGATACATCACATCAATAAGAGAAAGGATAAAAACTATATAACATTTTAATAGATTCTGAGAAAGCATTAGACAAAGTACAACACCCATTCATGATAAAAACCCTCAACAAAGTAGATTTAGAGGAACATACCTCAACATAATAAAGGCCGCATATAAAAAACCCACAGCAAACGTCATACTCAATGGAGACAAACTGAGAGCTTTTTTCCTAAAGTCAGTAACAACACACTCATGTCCACTCTCACCACTTTTATTCAACATAGTACTGGAAGTCATAGCCACAACAATTAGACAACAAAAAGAAATAAAAGGCATCCAAATGGTAAGGAAGAAATAAAGCTCCTGCTATTTTCAGATGACATGATACTATATATAGAAAAGCCTAAACACCACCAAGGAACTATTAGAACTGATAAATTAATTCAGTAAAGTTGCATCATTCAAAATCAATGTACAAAAATCTGTTGCAATCCTGTACACCAATAATTAAGCTGCGGAAAGAGAAATTAAGAAACAATCCCATTTACAACTTCACCAAAAATAATAAAAGACCTCGGAATAAACTTAGCCAAAGAGGTGAAAGACCTGTACTCTGAAAACAATGATGAAAAAAATTGAAGACAACTGAAAAGACATTTCATGCTCATTGATTGAAAGAACAAATAGTGTTACAATGTTTATACCACACAAAGCAGTCTACACATTTAATGCAGTCCCTATCAAAATACCAACAGCATTTTTCACAGAATTAGAACAAATAATCCTAAAATTTGTATCGACCATAAAAGACTACAAATAACCAAAACAATACTGAAAAAGAAAAAACTGGAGGTATCATAATCCAGACCTCAAGTTATATTGCAAACCTGTTATGGTCAAAACAGTATGATAATTGGAACAAAAATAGACACAAAGATGAATAGAATAGAATAGAATAGAATAGAATAATAGAATAGAATACCCAGAAATGAATCCACAATTTTATGGTCAATTAATCCAATAAACGAGGAAAAATATGCAATTGAAAAAAATCTCTTCAGCAAATGGTGCTAGGAAAACTAGACAGCTTCATAAAAAAGAATGAAATTGGACTACTTTCTTACACCATACAAAAAAATAGATTCAAAATGAAGACATAAATGTGGGACCTAAAACTATAAAAATTCTAGAAGAGAGCACAGGCAGTAATTTCTCTGATATTGGCCATAGCAATGTTTTTCTAGTTAGATCTCTTGAGGCAAGGGAAATAAAAGCCAAAATAAACTATTGGGACTACATCAAAACCAAAAGCTTCTACACAATAAAGGAAATGACAAAACTAAAAGACAACCTACTGAATGGGAGAAGATATTTACAAATGACATATCCAATAAATGGTTACTATCCAAAATATGTAAAGAACTTATCAAACTCATTTCCCCCAAAAAATGAATAATCCAATTTAAAAATTGGCTGAAGACATGAATAGAAATTTTTCCAAAGAAGACAGATGGCCATCTGACACATGAAAAGATGCTCATCATCACTCATCATCAGGGAAATGTGAATCAAAACTATAATGAGATATCACTTCACACCTGTCAGAATTGCTGAAGTCAAAAACACATGAAACAAGTGTTGGTGAAGATGTGGAGAAAAAGGAACCTTTGTGCACTGTTGGTGGGAATGCAAAGTGTTGCAGCCTTTGTGGAGAACAGTATTGAGGTTCCTCAAAAAGTTAAAGATAGAACTACTGTCTAATCCAGTAGTTGCTATTGGGTATTTACCCCAAAAATACAAAAATACTAATTCAAAGGGATACGTGTATGCCTGTATTTATTACACACTGTTTACAATAACCAAATTATGGAAGCAGCCCAAGGGTCCATCAAATGATGAATGGATACATAAGTGGTATATATATACAGTGGAACATAAAAAAAAAGGGGTAAAGTCTTGTTATTTGCAACGACATGGAAGGAGCTAGAGAGTATAATGATAAAGTGATATAAGTCAGAGAAAGACAAATACCATATGATTTCACTCATATGTGGAATTTAAGAAACAAAACAAACAAGCAAAGTTAGAGAGAGAGAGAGAGAGAGAGAGAGAGAGAGAGAAACCAAGAAACTGATGGCTATCAGAGGGAAGGTGAGTAGGGGGATGGGTGAAATAGGTGTGGGGATTAAAGAGTACACTTATCATGATGAACACTGAGTAATTTATAGAATTGTTGAATCACTATATTGTACACCTGAAACTAATATAATGTTGAATGTTAATATACTGGAATTAAATAAAAACTTAAAAAAAAAAAGCTCACTAAAATTAGACAGGTTTGGATATGTTCCCAGTGGGATTATTTACAAATGCTAACAGCCACTCACCTTCAGATTATTGTTAGAGGAGAAGATTAAAGTTCTTTTTTTTTCTAGACACTATAGTGAAATTGTCTATGCTTGCAATTGAACACATTTATAATTATTCATTTCTCATTTCCATCTTAAACATTAAAAATATAGTAAAATAAACATTTTATGTTTTTTTCAGTTTTAATCCTCTTAATTTTTCAATTTTCATATATATAACATTTTCTATTATTTTATTATATGATTTATTTACTTATATTTGTTTTTTTATTTGTCTCCTTTGTTAGAATATAAATCCCTAATAGCTGGAATTTTTATTTGATTTGATTTTTTGACAGATATTACAAGCTCTTAGAGTTGTATCTGAAAAAAAAAAGAAAACCACATTTTAGCTGTATGGATTAATTAATCAATAATCTGAGGTTAAAAACGGTTTACTAGAGGGACACCTGAATAGCTCAGTCGCTTAAGCATCCAACTCCTGATCTTGGCTCAGGTCATGAACTCATGGTCATGGGATCTACCTCACTTTGGGCTCTGCACTGACAGCACAGAATCTGCGTGGGATTCTATCTTTCCTTTTCTCCCCCCCCCACCCCCCGCCCCATCTCTCTCTCTCTCTCTCAAAATAAATGAATAAACATTAAAAAAACAGATTAGTAGGGATTAAATAAATGTACTAGGGATTTAAATGAATGATGAGTATGGGTGTGAAAAGGACTGAATACCATGTATTTTTTTTTATGTGTTTTTTTCTCTCTAATCACGTGGGGGAAAATGGGATGGAGACACTGAGGATAGAAGGAATGAAGGGGATAGATATGAGGAAGGGGTATTCAGCAAAAACTTTTTTCAGACACTTTTTCTGAAATAATTGTATTTAATGAATACATTCTGTAAACTACAATCTTCCTCTCTATATCTATTATCTATCTATCATCTATCTATGTATCTATGTATCTATGTATCTATCATCTATCTACCTACCATTGAGTTTTCTGAAACGAACACATGAATATTTTGCACATTTGTTAGGTAGTGAAAAGAGTGTAGTTCCCATTAGTTTAATTATTTTTCTATGCACCTTATTTTTTTTATAAAGAACTTCAGGACCACATACATTTTATTTAGGATTCCATTAAGACATGTAAAAATTCTACCTTTTATTAGTTTAATTTTCTTACTAGCACATTTATATGACTAAATAGTATTGTATGAATAGTTAACACAAAAGACAACTTCCATGTGAATATTTCTACATCTATTAATGTCTTTTGGATCCCTCTAAAATTATACTACTCAATAACCTCACTTATTGCTAAATTTTACAATAGCATTTTAAGCTCTGATGCAAAGCCAATAAAATGAGCAATGTTTGTGATGAGTTTATAATCTTTTCTAATGATTGCTTGAATAATGAATCAAATCTGGAGTTAATGCCTCTCCCCCCTTTCCTAGCAGTTAACTTGATTCTGTACACAGAAACTGAAGCAGACATTATTATAAATCTGAAACTTATATGTTTTCAATCTAAATCTAAAGTACCTTATCTCATACTACTACAATTTTGCAATCTTAGTCTTATGTGGTGTCTTAAAATCTCTTATGTGAACATATTCCTGAGCTACCAAAAATGATGGGAGGTAGTGTCTGAGGAACATGTTTTGTGTTTTCAGTCAAAGCAACTGAATTGAACTTCTCATTGATCTCTTACACTGAATTTCAAAAAAAAGTAGCAGAGGCAGTTCTACCCAGCAGGAGCTTTAAAAAATATTAAAAGGAGGGACACCTGGGTGGCTCAGTCGGTTGAGCATCCTACTTGGGCTCAGGTCATGATCTCATCCATAGTTCATGAGTTCAAGCCCTGCATGGGGCTCTGTGCTGACAGCTCAGAGCCTGGAGCCTGCTTTGTATTCTGTGTATCCCTCTCTCTTTGTCCCTCCCTTACTCATACTCTGTCTCTGTCTCTCTCTCTCTCTCTTAAAAATTAAAGTAATAATAAAATTTAAAACAAATATTAAAGGAATCACTAAATTTCTTTTTTCTAAACAAATTCAATATAATACTGATGTAGCTTCAAATTCAATATAATATGGATATAGCTTCCATCTCTTAAAAAAAAAACAAGAAAAAGAAAATAGCTGTTGGTAAGATAATGGCTCTAAAAAAGGAATAGTAACCAATATTAGTTCAATGTCTACAACAGTGGTTTAGAATAGAGAAATACATGGGGCTCAGTCGGGTAAGCATCTAACTCTTGGATTCAACTCAGAGGTTTGTGAGTTCGAGCCCTGCGTTGGGCTGTGCACTGACTGCACAGACCCTGGTTGGGATTCTCTCTCTCCCTCTCTCTCTCTCTCTGCCCTCTCTCACTAGCTCCCTCTCACTCTCTTTCAAAATAAAGAGGATAAACTCAAAAAGGTTAACAATGATACATTTTGGTGGATTTAAAAATATGGAGTTAATCTTTAAATTTATCTAGATTTTTAAAATATTAATTCAAAGATTTAAACCAACCTCTAGAATCAAATTGAAGATTTTTAAATGGTCTTGGAGATTCCTCTACTTGATTTTACTAATCTTATTTGTTAACAAATAAGAATGAGATTAAATGGCACCTATTATACATAGTGGTAGATTTTGATCCAGTGAGGAAAATGATGTGATAATAGAGCTAAATAAAAATATAAGTTGTACTTTATGATGTCATGAGCTTTCCATTTTCCACAAAGAAGGAACTTTATCACCTTTGAGGACTGTTAGTAGGGAATTTATACATCAGCTTTAATGGAAAAGATTAAATCCTATTCTAACACTTTCTATTTTTGTGAGAGGCATTAAAGGTTTTGGAATCATAAAGATCAAAATGTTAGTCCCAGCCCCATCACCAACAGCAGTGAGACATTAAGCATGGTAACTAAACTCTTTTTAAACATTTTTCTACCTCTACATTTGGGATAAAAGTGATTTTTTGTAGTACCGCTGTGCAGGCAGAATGAAATATTTGAAAAGCACAGTGTTTGGTACATATTAAGTTCTCAATAAATTTCAGTTATTTTTGTTACCTGAAAACGTAGTACTATTAATAAATAGCACTAAAAGGAAATGTGTTTTAGTAATTTTTTCTCCTCAGATTTGTCAATCTCCATCATCTTTATGCAAAGAAACTTTTTATGTGGCATAATTTGAGAAGCTGAAAGAAAAATAACCTCTCCTTACTAAGAATTCCAAACCAAATCCTGAGTGCTATTTATTCATTTATTTGCGTTAATGCTTATTGTTTAAAACAAATACAAACCTCTGAAAAAGGTGAATCAAGCCATTGTCAGACATCAGCATTTTTGCTCAAATAAGATTATAACACTAGTTTCTTTCACCAAGTAGGGAATGAGGGAAAGGGAAGCATAAGTGGATTTCATGGAAAGTGTGATGAAGGAGGTCTTTCTTTCTTTCTTTCTTTCTTTCTTTTAATGTTTCATTTGTTTTTTTTTTGTTTGTTTGTTTGTTTGTTTTTTTTGAGAGAGAGCATGAGTTGGGAGGGGAGGATGTGAAGCTTGAAGCTAGCTTTGTGCTGACAGTCTGACAGCAGCAAGCCCAGCATGGGGCTCAAGCTCACAAACTGTGAGATCAGGACCTGAACTGAAATCTGGAGTCAGGCACTCAACCAACTGAGCCAACTCAACCAACTGAGCCACCCAGGCACCCTAAAGGAGGCCTTTAATGACAGGAAGATGGGCTGGTCCAGAGTTTCCCAAGATGGAGCTTCATGGCCAAAAGAGAAACAATAAGAATGATGCATCAGGCTTTCCATAAAGCTGAATTCACTCAATATATTCTGAAGTTATGTCATTACTACTTTATGGGAATTGGTATTTTATTTCTTCTTGAAATTAGGGTGGGTAGTTTTGTTTTAAAATGTATTACTGATTGAATCTTAAGATATTCAGCATTTTGAGAGAGATAATCATTGAGTTCTTTACAGTTTTCAGATGCTTGATGGAAAGAAGGGGAATGCAAGATGCTGATACAGTAACGAGTTTCTTTGCTAACAAACAGAAACATTCATTCACTCTAAATAAACATTCATTTATTTACTCATTTAAAAAACAGACATTGTTTTAGGAATAGAGCAGACAACAAGAAAAAAATCCCTACTATCATTATAACTTACTTTATAATAGAAGAAGCCAGAAAAAAAAAAACAACCAAACTTTACCATTCTTTACAGCAATAAATGCTATGTGAATACAGAGCAGGGAATTGACTGATGGGGAAAGCATTTTATATAGGAGTCGATAAACATCTCTTTGAAGAAAGGATATTTGAAGTTAGATATGAATGATATGAAAGAATCATCGACTGCCTCTCTGAGAGACTAAGTGGAAAATTTTGTTGGCTTGTTGGGACAATGGGAGAGAGTGTGTAGGTTATACGTGTGATAGCAACAAGTTTACAAACAGTTAAATATAGAGCTAGTGGGAAAGTGAGGGCAGGAAACAAAGCAAAAGAAACATTCTGGGATCAGATCATGAACAGCCTTATATTCCATGGTAAACATGCTAAACCCTTTGATTTTATCCTAAAAGGAATTATGAAGGGAAATTATACAACCAGAATTGCATTGTGGCAAGATAGGTCTGGCATTGTGGAGAATGATTTGGTGTGTGGAGGAGACAGAAGATCAGATTGGCATCTGGGATACTAAGTTCTTCCTTGTTAGATATATGTACGGGCTTCATTGAGAACACAAAGGAGTTATGAATCATATCTGTGGTGGATCAAAAAGTGCTTCCTTGCAGACAACATTTAACTTTAGTTTTGTTAGAGGAGTGGCTGTTTGTGGCATCTTGGAAAATAGGAGTCGCGTGATAGGAATTGAAATCACAGGCAACAGGGGAAGAGTAGGAAAAAGCAGAGACATGGAAAGCGTCTTGATCACTATGTAACACTCTAATGTGTAAGACCATAAGGATCAGAGATGAAACTAGCAGTCTCATCTCTTGAGAGTGATAATGAACAGAAGCCTAAAAATCAATAACAAAGGAATCCAGAACAATTCTGAATAATGAATGTACCAGTGGAAGTTTCAGCCACTTATAAGGAAGATGTGCTATTATAATGCTGTGGGTGGCTCCTGGAAGGGAATGTATTCCATTTTACATTTGTGTAAGATAACGTCTCTATATATTTACATATTCATATAAAATAATCTAATATATTATACTCTACTACACTATAATACAATATAATACAGTCAATTGTTGGGGTCTTAGGTCTGGAAGTTCTCACTTAATCCGCCTATATAATAAGTTCATAGTACATAGAATACCACAGTATTTAAAAGAAAAGTCATATTCTTGATTTCTATGGTCTAGAAATTAGCCTTAATATGAGGAAGGATGTTTCAACAATTACAGTGGTCCAAGAAGGAAGTGGTTTGGCTGGTGCCAGCACCATCCCTCCTAGAGAGCCAGCTTGCATCCTAGATGTTGTCAAAAGTCAGGGGCAGTGATGGGTCACTCAGCTGTGTTATAGTTACTCCTTCAAGCATAGATTGGGTTGTTTAGCACTAATGTTTCAATTTTATGAAAAGTGTTGATTAAGAAAGTTTAGGCTAACTTGGGAGAATCAGCATTATCTTTTTCTCTGTGGTGTGAATTCAAACTGAATATGGACAATAAGAAAATCTTCATAAAATACATGATCTATTTTATATTACCCAGAGAAAACTAAACCAAATAAATCTATCCTCATAGAACCAATTTCTCCTACGTAACTTGTTTATGTACTTATAGCTTCTTTTTTCCTCTGATTTCTCTAGAAGGTTTTCTGTAAAATTACCTTCTGTGGAAATTTAATATTAGGGTTGATTTTGCCTTGAGTTCAGTTAAATTTGTTGTTTTATTTCTAAAAGTTGAAGTCATTTCAGCACAAGATATATAGGGAGAAGCAAAAGTACAATTGTAGGATTTCTTATTACAAAAATGCAATTAAATATTGTATTAAAAATATTGATTTTCGTATCTAGTAGCAGTTCTTTGAAAATCTTTCTGCTAAAAACACATCAAACCATAGAATGTGAGATTGGAATATCTCCTATATGTGTGAAACATCCCTCAATTATCTTCTTCAAAATTCATTTCTCCACAGGTAGTTTATCCTCTTTTTTTAAACGTTTATTTATTTTGAGAGAGAGAGAGAGAGAGAGTGCACACGTGAGTAGGGGAGGGGCATAGAGAGAGGGAGAGAGAAAATCCCAAGCAGGCTCCATGCTCTCAGTGCAGAACCCAAGAGGGAGATCCCACAAACCGTGAGATCATGATCTGAGCTGAAATCAAGAGTCCTATGCTTAACTGACTGAGCCACGCATGTGCCCCCAAGGTGGTTTATTCTAATGTTGTTTCCTAGAAAACATTTCTGTATTTTCAGCTAAAATTGTCTCACATCCCACACTCCAAGGATAATTAAGTATCCTAATTATCAAAAAAAGAAAAAAAAAGTTGTATTGCTGTCTACTTACTCTGTCCAACATCATAACTACCATCCCAGACACCCTTTCTTCCCACTCTCAACCCCTTTCACCTGAAAAAAACACTCTGTACTACATTTGTGTGTGTGTGTGTGTGTGTGTGTGTGTTTCTGACATGTTCAAATCCCTTAATAAAATACTTCTATTGCGTCTTTATCTATGATTTTGTAGAAGACACCTGCCTTTCCTCTACCATGGATTTATATCCATCCCAGAAACGAATATCCCTATTTTTAGCCCCAAACTTGCATTTCTTGTTTCTTCGATTAGTGATTTTTTATCTGTCTCTTTAAAATGATAACCCCTATCTTCCATCACCTCACCCTTCTCTCTGACTTACAATGTCTGCCATGTGTAGTTGCAGTTTTGCTTTATTAAGTTAGTACCATCCAAATACTGTTCTGAAACCATCTCTGTCTTCTATCCTCTGCAAATAGATGGTTTAGAACACTTGAAAATAAATATACAAATTAACTTTATGTAAATTTATTCACTGTATTCAGTAATCATTTCAGTTTTCATCTTGCTCAGCTATGGTTTTTTGTTTTTTTGTGTGTGTTTTGCTTTTTGTGTTTTGTTTTAATTTGTTCAGCCTTTTAGTTCAAACTTCTTTTTTTTTTTTTTGCATTTAATTGCATCTTCTTTTCTTTAGGGCTTCTCATCTTCTTGCTGCAATCCATAATGCATTGTTTCTATGCCTGAAGTACAAGGACTTTCTACCAACAGCTGAAGAATCTAAATCCTTTGTTCCCAAGAGGGTCCTGGGCAGCATGATATAGTATCCAGTATAACCCCTACCATGCCAGCTAGGATCCTCTAGAATTTTGAATGCCCTCTTTTCCTGAGGGGAAATTGGGAGAGGAAGCCCTCATCACTGAGGCTGGTCTCAGGTTGCAACTGTTATTTATTTTAATCTTCCAATAACACCTACCCACTCTCAATTCCCTCCTTATCAGCTGGCACCTCTCCTGGCCTCACTGAGCTTAGTCACTTGACCCAGACCCTTATCCTTAAGGTCTGAGTCCTCAGACATCATACTTTTCTCATCTATAATTGCTGTACTTGTCTGTTCATTGTCAATTTGAAGCAAAGGACTAGTAAGTGGTGCCCACCACCCAAATATGTTCTTCCTCACCGGTACTGTGTAAGAGCATCTCTGCTTTGGGAAGATCAGGTCAATTATCCCGCAAGATAGGCCCAGACAGCAGCTGTAGCTTATCCTGTAATGAGACTGTGACTGGGTCTCCTGGCAGAAACATGTCTCCTTCAGATTTTATACCCCCACACTCTACTTCCTTTGGGGCCTTTCCTGTTTTCTTCATGTCTCTGATGGGTTCCTTCATCTATTTGTCCACATTGTTCTCTTTTGCCACTAGAACCTTTAACATACTAATTATTGTGCTTTGTCTAAGTATGTTGTGTTTATTCTAAATATCCATCTAAGTATTTTTTTTTTAATTTAAGTATGTCCTTTGTGTATTATGTGAGAGTGCTCCAAGTTTTTCAATCTGTGGATTTATTTTTTTATTAATATCTGGGAAAGCATTATTTCTTCCATTTCTCCCTCCCCTTCTAAGACTCCAATTATATTGATGTTAGATGGCTGAATATTATCTCATAAATCAATGCATACTGGTTTATTTTAGGACTGGTTTTCCATTGGGATAGATTCCATTTCTAGGTATTTGTGTGCAATGATTTTTCTCCTATATAGAGTCTAATCTATTGTTAAATTTATCCAGTATATGTATAAAAGAATGTTAAATATATTATTCCTATCATTTTGAAGATTGTTTGTAGTAGCTGATTTTTTTTCTGTCACGAGTCATATTCCTGATTCTTCTAGTAATTTGAGGCCTGCATGACATACATTGTGAATCTCTGCATTTTTCTGTCTTCCTTTTTAAAGGTTGTTGAATTTTGTTCTAGCAGGCAGTTAATTTATTTTCTAATCACTTGATTCAAGGCTTCTTTTTACAGTTTGCTAGTTTGCTAGTGTGATTATATGGCATCCTTTATTTTGAGGCTGGCATAACTCTTTTCTTAAAATTTAGTCTGTCTGGTACTTTCATTGACTGCTCTCATGAGAAATCTTTCTACCATGGTTGATTGGATCCTAGACATCTCCCAGTCTTGTGTCACCAAAGAGAGTTGTTCAGTTTATTGATCCCCATTGTTTTTTTCTACAATAGTTCTTCTTTGCCTCTCCTTGTGGAGTCTCACCCTGAGTATCTGCTAATCAGTATTTAACCACACTCAAGTGCAGATTTCTTAGATATCCTTGACTGTGTAAATCTTTTTTATATGATAATCTATCTTTAGCCTTCCTGAATTTTGATTTCAGTTTTCTTGGCTTAGCAAAGCTGCTGTCCTCTGCTTTGACCCCCTTTGTGCTACAATCTTTGGTTGGATTTCCAGACGGAAAACTTCAACAGACATAGGGGTCAGCTCATTTCTTTCTCATTCCACAGGTATCATAGTCCCCAGCTCCCTTTGTTACTAAATAGTATGTGCTGTTTTATAGCTTTTTACAGAGAAGGGCTAGTTCAGTAGCTGGAATCTGGCCTGGAAATGAGAATCTTTATGCATTTTTAAAAAAGAGCTTTATTGGGGTGCCTGGGTAGCTCAGTCAGCTAAGCATCCGACTTTGGCTCAGGTCATATCTTACAGTTCATGAGTTCAATCTCCATGTCGGGCTCCGTGCTGATGGCTGGGAGCCTGGAGCCTGCTTCGGATTGTGTCTCCCTGTCTCCCTGACTCTCCTTTTCTCATGCTCGCTCTCTCTTTCTCTTTCTCGCTCTCTCAAAAATCAATAAACATTAAAAACAAACTTAAGAAAAATAAAGAAAAGAGCTTTATTGAAGGAAGATGGACTTATAATAAACTACATATATTTGATTTGTACAATTTGATAATTATTGATATGTGTACACACTTATGAAATCATCACCACCGTCAAGATAATGAATGTATCCATTACCCCATGTTCCTCTCCCCCTCTTGTCCCTCTCCACACCCTCCTCTTATCAACAGGCAATGACTGGCCTACTGTCTGTTTCTATAGATTAATTTGCATGTTCTGTGATTTTAAATAAATTGACTCACACAGTGTGAACTCTTTTTTGTCTGACTTCTTTCACACAGCATAATTATGATGTTCATCCTTGTTCTATGTATCAATAAGTCTTTTAATTGACGAATAGTATTTAATTGCATTGATGTAATGCAATTTGTTTATTCACCCGTGGTAGACATTTGGGTTACTTCTAGTTACTGACTATTTCAAATAAATATTAATGAAAATTCACGTACAAGTCTTTGTATGGACATATACTTTCATTTCTCTTCAGGTAAATACCTAGGAATAGAATGGCCTGATTAAAAGACAGGAAAACATTGGGGTGCCTGGGTGGCTCAGTTGGTTAAGCATCTGTTGATTTCAGCTCAGGTCATGATCTCGTGGTTTGTGGGTTCGAGCCCCAAATTAGGCTCTGTGCTGACGGCTCAGAGCCTGCTTGAGATTCTCTCTCTCGCCCTTTCTCTCTCTCTCTCAAAAATAAACAAATAAACTTAAAAAAAAATTCTTAGAAGACAAGAATATGTCTTCCAAGGTAGTTGTACAAACTATAAGGGTTCCAGTTTCTCCACATCTTCACAAGCATTGTGGTATGTTCTTTCATTTCTTTTCTTTCATTCCTTTTTTTCTTGTTTCTTTTGTAGGAACTACACAGTATGGTATTGTTAACTGTATGAAGTGTGTTGTATAGCACTTTCTCTTCTTGCATGACTGAAACAATGGGCATAAAATTTCAATCCTGCAAGATGGTCTTTTTTTTTTTTTAATTAAAAAATAGCTGTGCAATTGCTCTAGGTCAAATTGTGTCTCCTCAAAATTCATATGTTGAAGACCTACTCCCCAATATGATGGCATTTGGAAATGGGATTTTGGGGAGATAATTAGGTTTAGGTGAGGCCATGAAGGGCCATGAGACCTTCATAATGGCATTAGTATCTTTATAGAATAGACATTAAAGAGTTTTCTCTCTCTCTCTCTTTGCTGTGTGAGGACATAAAGAAAAGGCAGCCATCTACAAGCTAGAAAGAGTTCTCATCAGAAGCTAACCAGGCCGGCACCTTGATCTTGAACTTCTAGCCTCCAAAAATGTGAGAAAATAAATTTCTGCTGATTAAGCCACTTAGTCTATGACATCTAGTTTTGGAAGCCTGAGCAGACTAATATAGTAATGATACCTTTTTGGTTTCAATTTGTATTTTTTAATTTTTTTTAAATCAGATTTTCATGTTTATGAACGTATGTTTGTACTTGATTGGAATTTGACTCAATGGAGTCTGTAGATCAAATTTAGGTGGATAGACATCTTTATATTGTCATTCCAATCCCATTAAAGTGGGATTTTTAAAAATTGTATTTAGATCTTCCATAATTTTTTTCTGCCATATTTTATAACTGTCTGCACACAAGTGTTACACTCTTTTGTTAATTAATTCATGGATTATAGTTTTTTTGCTGTTATTGTAAATATAGTCTGCTAAATTGTGTCATAATTTTTTAAATTTATTTTTTGATGTCAACTGAAAATTTTTTCTTGAGAGTTTTCCAATCATTTTTGTTTATCATTTTTTAAAATTTTTACTCAATGATATCATGCTTATATTTCTATTGAGACATTTAAAAATTGCCTTCATAAAAACAGAAGTTTGATGTAATTTAAGCTGCCTCTTCTTGACTATAACAGATTCCAGAAAAAAAAAAGTATCTTTCCCAAACTTTTCCAGAGTATTAAATCTCACCATATCTCTATAAAATGGTTGCTCTCTAATTGCCAAATTGAATAGCCTATGTTGGTAATGGAGGAAGAGGGAGTGAAGACAAAAACATTTTATGAAGGTATTCATTAATATTCTTTATAAACCAAAGTCCTGAAAAGGAAGTAAAATACCTATATTTTTTCCTTATTTTTTGAATCAAGCAGGTTTTAGAAGATTTTGTGAATTCAAACGCAATGGTTGTCACATAGTAGAGATCAAATGGATTTGGATTCAATATTTTTCATTGATTCTACTTGCAATTTTCAATAGCATTTCTTACTGTTTCTTATCTCTTTCTCTATCTTCCTATTTTTATCTACTGCATTCCATGCTGTTAAAACATCCTACAAACTTTATTCTATTGTGCTAAGCTTGTAATGACCTCTACAAGAAAGTGGAAAGTGAATGGGGCCAAAAAATGTTAAAAAAAAAGATATGTGAAAAAGTAGGGGGTGGGGAGGTGGCCGTTATTACTCTCTTGAAATAATAAATAAAGGGAACATTTATCCATTTCTATTGGATAGAGAATAAAAGATCATAGACCCAAATTAGAGCAAATATGGTTTAGTTTAATTCATTGAAGCAGAAGCAATTTGTTCTGTAACTTCAATGGAAATTAATTCCCACTGTGGTCCCTATAATTTCAATAAAGACTTAAGCTTGTTTCACATTTGTGCATTCCATTTCATGGTACTAGTTCTCCCTCCATATACAAGGTAGATCATTTGGAAATTGTTTTTAGAAATTCATAAACTTTTAACACGTATTTTTACTATTTATAAACAACCAAATGATTATTTCTGATAATCTTGGCAATTAGAATCTAGCTATCTTTGTCATATTTGTTTCTTTGCTGACGTGCAATTTAGTTAACCAAGTCACATGCAAATCTTGAATAAATATTGATGAAACCATTTTACCCACCTTTACAAATAAACTGTTTTCTGTTGATTATGTAGTTTTTCACAAGTCCATGAAAGAATATTTAAAATTTTCCACTTGGCTTTTCTTGTTTGTAAGAATGGGATTTATTCTACTTTTAGCTTACTGCATTAGAGGACTTTTGCTGCTTCTATTAGGTGTTACTTGCCTATACTTTTAGTAGGTGTATGTACTACACTTACCATTAACTGACTTACACAGTGTCTTTTAGGAAGCAGGATACATGCTACTTAAGGCTAAGGACACTGATTTCATGATCTTTGAGGGAGGATCATGAAATTTTAATACAACTAGTATTTGTTCCTGAACAAATTGTTTTTCCACAGCTCTGACCTGTGCCGTGAGTTTCTGTTATAAGACTGCGAACGAATTAGGTACTGCATCTGTGAATACTCTCCATGATTTCTCAGAGACTATTTAAAGTAACCCCAATAAGAAACTGTGGCTTATCTGGAATTTACTTGTAACTGTTGTAATGCCACAAATGTTGCTTACTGCATAATGGAAGTGAAAAAGATATCCAGATTGATGCTTTTGGTAATTGTGGATTATCACAGACATTATCCACTGCTCTAATCCTATTAAAGCATATAGAATGGGTTAACGTAGACCCACCCTCTTACATACAAAAATAATCAAGGAAATTCTCTAACTCTAGAAAAAAAATGGCACATGAAAGATTTTAAACACTGTTCAGGAGTTCCAAAGCCTTTAAATTCACTTCAAGCTTGCCATTGAAAGACACTCCTGCCATCTCAACTCTTCCACACAATGACAGTTGATGGGCCTACCCAGAGTCAGTGGACACCCCATAGAAACACTATACGATGACTTCTGATCATGTCAACTAAAATTATAGGTTCTTTGTATTTGACACAAAATAAGTACCCTACATTGATATATTAAAAATACAAAACTTATACTTAGCAAGTAGCAGAATTGGAATTTGACTGAGGTTTGTCTGAATTCAAAAAGCCCTGCCTTATACATACTATCTGTGTGAAGAAACAAAAGTGAGCAACCAGGTGGGTTAACAAAAAGGTGTTGCTCTCTTGCACTGTTGGTGGGAATGCAAACTGGTGCAACCGCTCTGGAAAACAGTGTGGTGGCTCCTCAAAAAATTAAACCTACCCTACATAGATCTACCCTATGACCCAGCAATATCACTGCTAGGAATTTATCCAAGGGATACAGGAGTGCTGATGCATAGGAGTACATGTACCCAATGTTTATAGTAGCACTTTCAACAATAGCCAAATTATGGAAAGAGCCTAAATGTTCATCAACTGATGAATGGATAAAGAAGATGTGGTTTACATATACAATGGAATACTACTTGGCAATGAGAAAGAATGAAATCATGCCATTTGCAGCAATGTGGATGAAACTGGAAGGTATTATGCTGAGTGAATTAAGTCAGTCAGGAAAGGACAGATATATGTTTTCACTCATATGTGGATCTTGAAACTTAACAGAAGACCATGGGGGAAGGTAAGGGGAAAAAATAGCTACAGAGAAGGAGGGAGGCAAACCATAAGAGACTCATAAATACAGAGAACAAATTGAGGGTTGATGGGGTTGGGGGAGAAGGGAAAATGGGTGATGGTATTGAGGGGGGCACTTGTTGGGATGAGCACTGGGTGTTGTATGTAAGCGATGAACCACAGGAATCTACCCCAAAAACCAAGAGCACACTTTACACACTGTATGTTAGCCAATTTGACAGTAAATTATATTAAAAAATAAAATAAACATTAAAAAAGTAAAAAATAAAATAAATAAATAAAATATGACAAAGATTATTATGTTACATGAAGATCACAGCATTCACCTTACTGGAGACTCTCACCCTCGCTGGCTCTGAGAAAGCTAGCAGACGCGTTGGAGTGTAAGAAACACCAGTCCAGAATTGAGGCTTTCAGTCTTAGAGCCACAGGGAATAGAAGTCTGCTCAGTTGAGGCTCAAATGAGACCTCAGCTGACACCGTGATTACAGCCTGGGAGATTTGACAGTAGAGAACCAACTAAGCTATACCTAGATCCTGGCCCATAGAAACTGTGAGATAATAAAAGTGTGTTGTATTTAAAAAAAGAAAAAAAGAAAAAGAAAAAGAAAAAGAAAAAGAAAATGTGATGCTTATTACATGGCACTTGCTTTTCACACTGTCCAGATTTGGGGTAAAGAGTAATGCCTGCTCCTAAAAAGAATCACCTCCATTTATTTATTTATTTGTTTGTTTGTTTGTTTGTTTATATTGTTTGAGAAGAGAGAGTGCCCATGCACAAGAGAGCAAAGCCAGGGGAGGAGAAGAGGGAGAAGGAGAGAGAAAATCTTAAGCAGACTCTGTGCACCGCATAGAGCCCTATGTAGAGCTTGATCTCATGACCCTCGGATCACGACATGAGTCAAAATCAAGAGTCAGACACTTAACCAACTGAGCCACCCAGGTGTCCCATCTCCCATTTCTTTTAACAAAACTTTTTAAAACTCTTATGTTTTATTTTACTTTTCAGCTTGATATTCCATGTTTTTTAGGCATAAAAAGAGAAACTTATGGGTACCAGAGAAAGAGTACGCTGGTGGTAATAAAGTACCCTGGTAAGCAAGTTGGGCTAAGTCATTTTCAGGGCCCAGTATAAATGAAAATATGGGACACATTCAAAAGGCAGAAGAAAGTCTTGTCTTCTGTGATCCTTCTTGAATTGTCATTTTTTATTTTCTATTAACGTCCTACCATTCAAGCATCAGGATACTCTGGGGGTGAGTATAGTGCCTCAGAGTTAGTTCCCTGAGGCCAGCTCCCTAACTCGGTTCCCAGGGTTCATGCGCCTAACTTTAATTCTCACCTTGCCTGTGCCCAGACCCCTGCTGGGGTGGAGAGATGTGAGGTACCTGCACTGGAGCAGGGGGGCTTCTGGCCACGAACTCGTTCTGGGAGATGAGGAGCTAGAAGGAGACAGAAGAAGACGGGATGATGTGTGAGCAGGGGCTGGAAGCCCCGACTCAGGATTCACTGTCCAATTAAACTTCACTTACAAAACATAAAGTTGTTAATAAATTCAAGACAGCAGCCATAGAGTATGTTTTAAGCATCAAGACCTCTCCTGAGTGTGGGAACCCTTTGCAACTCTGATGATCTCAGAGTGGTAAAGCTAGCCCTGCTTATAGGACATGTTCTTAGAAACAGGCTACAGTTGCCTTGGTTCCTTCAATTTACTAGGGGTCCTAGATAACAGGTGACAACAAAGAAGCCAGAATTGGACCCTGTGAGGCTCCCATTAAAAATGAATTTAGACCGAAGCAAAATGCTAAACCTCTTTATAAACCAAACCATTGATGGAAACAGAGAATAGATGACACCATAGAGCTACCCTTCAGAGACCATTTATAGAGAATTAATTATGCCCTATCTCATAGAAAGGAAGGGGATCCAGACAAGAACACAGTAAACAGCAGGATCAGTCAGGCCTTGTAGATAGGCAGAGGTAAAGTTAGGAACACTAGTTTCTACCCTGTCTCTTATCTTTTCAATAGTAAGACTGCAGTCAGGTAGTCCCCTGCACCAAATCCCCCAACGTGTAGCAGGGAAGTCAGTACAGGGTGATGAGAGTATTCACATAGATTTAAATATTCATTGAATGACTTGTCAATATCAGATTTGTCATAAAATTTGTGCTTCAGTTTCTCCATAAAATCAGAAGTTTTGTTAATATTGGCCAGAGCTGAAGGGTGCCTATTTCTTGTTTTCTGCTGGTGCCAACAGGAATGCTGGTTTGCCACACCATTCTCTTTGTCTCCAGAGGGAAGATGGCACTCTTTTATTTTTTAATTTTTTTAATATTTATTTATTTTTGACAGAGAGAGAGAGAGAGAGAGAGAGAGACAGAGACAGAGCATGAGTGGGGGAGGGGCAGAGAGAGAGAGGGGGAGACAAAGAATTGAAGCAGGCTCCAGGCTCTGAGCTGTCAGCACAGAGCCTGATGCGGGGCTCGAACTCACAGACCGTGAGATCATGACCTGAGCCGAAGTCGGACACAACCGACTGAGCCACCCAGGCGCCTCTGAAGATGACACTCTTAAATCAACTTTCACCTTTTTTTAGGACAAAGATTTATTTGTGCTTATTTCTCAGTTGTGGGGTGAGGAAAGCCACAAAAAGTACATCCACCCCAATGTACTCATTTGCATTACTTCAAACAGAAAAGTGAGTTTGAGACCCTGCCTTTGCACTTGACTTTTACCTTTAGCTCATACATGTTTCTGCTTCATACGGTCCTCTTGCTTTTTTCTGCTCCTTTTTTATTGTAGTTATTTTTCTAATCGAGCCTTTACCTTCCTCTTCCTGTTACTTTATCCTACATCCCTTTTCTCCTTCTCCCCATTTCCCCCCCCAGTTCCTTTTCATTGAGGATCTTCTACTACCTCATTTTTATACTACTTTTTTTTTTTTTTTTAATGCAAGCTGTGTAAAAGAAAGCATAAGGAAGACAAAATTGTTCTTAAAATTTTGGACTCTTTTATTGGAACCTACTGGAATCTGGGCAGTTTACTGAAGAGCAATAAAATCATCAAGAAAAAGATAAGCAGCACAGCCATTTCTTAATTTATTTGTCTCTAGGTTTTATTGTTTCAGAGGAAACTTCAAATACTTATAGCTACTGATTTAGAAAACGATCTCATTTCTTTAGCTAACTTCTATCTAGAGATTGAGTTACTGATTGTCAGTGAGCTGGCTGAGTACACTTGATTGGATTCAGGTTGTTGTTCAATTCTGCACACATTAGCAGATCCACACCATTAGGGCTTTATAAATGAAGGTCAAAATACTTATTTGATTTGATTTTGAATAAGCAGGCAATTTAAAGATTAGAGAATTGGGATAATGTGGTAGTTGTCTGAATACTATGCTAGCACCTGACTAAATGAGACCTCTTTAATAGGACTGGATCAAACAGTATTGTGGAAACACAATGGATATCAATAAAGAATAGATTCCACGTTTTTATTATTAAATCAAATACTAACACTAAAACAGTTTCTTCAAAAGGATATAGTATTCTAGTTACATGTTCAGAAATCCACTTATGACTTTAGATAAGCCTTTTCTCCTCGAAGGTCTCTTTAAAAATACTATAAAATAAAGATAACAATCTAACACCACAAAGTTATAAACATCGGTAAATGCTAAAAAAGAAAAAAAAAATCAGTCAAGTAAATGAAGATCTAATTAGCTTTACCAACCTATTCATGGATTGGGCAGCCTCCCATCTAACAAGTAGACAATAGTTCTCAGGAGTTGTACAAAATGGAAGATTTATATAGGAAGGAGGGTGGTGTAGGAAAGTTATTAGTGAAAGAAAGGAAAGAGTTGTTTCAGTCAAGATCACCTTCCCTTACTCGGTGAAGGCAGGAGGTCTTGTTATACAGGTCTTCTCTTCCTCTGGGGGATGGAGAAGGCCCATGTGATGCTGATGAGAAAATTCCTGACTGACTTCTTAAGACTACATTTCTGAGGGACTTGAAACTGCCAAGT
This sequence comes from Panthera uncia, assembly GCF_023721935.1. Lineage (NCBI taxonomy): Eukaryota > Metazoa > Chordata > Mammalia > Carnivora > Felidae > Panthera > Panthera uncia. Next base: position 106,089,004 of record NC_064809.1, on the reverse strand, counting down.
AGTTTAGGTATTAAGTACAAATTTGGTAACCTGGCTTATGTGCCACCATCTTGAGCCTGTGGTTTTCTTTTAAACATAAGATAGTGACTAGAAAAATAATTACCAGAGTTATTAAGTAGCAGGTTGTTAAGTTCATACTAGACACTGGTACAAAAAATATATATATCATTATCCATTGGGGACTTCTGTTTTTGATGGAGGCAGAGAAAAAAATCCTTTTCTCTGGTTTACTTCTCAGAGTTTTTGTATTTTTTTTTTCCATTCTCATCTTCCGCCTCTCTTTTTCCTCTTCCAACTCCTCCTCCTCCTCTATCCTCCTTCCTTCTTTTTAATGGGCTATTTACTGAAATCACTACCATCAATGTTAGGCTGTTACATGACCAAGCAGGCAATCAAACTTTTCTTGAAACAATAAATAAATACTTACCTAAATCCTTGTGTCCCTGTGTGTGTGTGTGTGTGTGTGTGGTTTTTTTGTTTTGTTTTGTTGTTGTTGTTGTTTGGCCAAAAATTGTCCCTCTATCCCAGTGTCTTTTAACTGAAAGTGAGATTGCCGTTAGTCTCATAAGCTTCTAGAGATTTATATAAATTCAAAGTTTTCAGCAACTATACCTGGAGAGAAATTAGATATGTAACCCACACTAAGGGTAGAGTTAGTATTTTATTTGTATTTTTCTCTCTAATATATGTCTGGCACAAAATAGGCATTTAGAATTTTTTAAATGAATAAAATAAACAATAAAAGGAGCACACTTTTTTAAAAATAAGATATTATCCAGGTAGAAAAAGTGTTCAAATGTTCTGTATATGCATTATCGATCTGTATGTGTGTGTGTGTGAATTTGTATGTGTACATACAGATAATTTATTTTTTAAATACTGTTTTTAAGGTTTGTCACATTAAAAAAATTAAATAACACACAAATAGCTGAAAATATTGCCTTCAAAATATCCCATAACAAAATAAGTGTAGGCAAAATTTTCCTGCAGAAAAAAAGAAAACTGTGTTCTCCCTTTATTTAACGTAAAACTGTTGTATAGGGTAGCTCCCCAGCCACAGACTTTCCTTCCCAGCCCTGTTTGCATATGGGTGGAACTTTTTCACTATTTCTAGCTGATGGCTAGATGGCGATAATTCTTATTATCATTTAGAATGGAATTCATTTATCCATCCTATCCTTCCACAAATATTTATTTAAAATCCACTGTGCAGTAACTAGTATGTTCAATAAGATTACAGTAAAATTATAAGCAATGTAGCAATGTAGAAATATGCAATATATCTTATGCAATATGCCCAAAGCCTCTAGATAATAACTATAAATTTACTACAACATAGTATTAAATTCTTATGATCAGTATGAGACAACTGTAAATATAAAGCATTGTATTCATTAGTATGTGATATACAGTACTTATGATAAATCCAGACATTCTAGTAGAATCTATTAAGGACAATATTTTATCTTAAGTGATAGTCTTCTGTTTTGACTTCAATGAATATTTTATATGTTAACCAATTATGATGAGTGGCTCAGGAAGCGGTATGATTGAAAAATGCCAAATATAGAAGTAACATTTTTTATTCGATTACAAAAACATTCTCTGGAAACTATGCATTTATGTATATGAGTTTTTTCCTCACATACATAATTTTATTATGAGAATTTTCAAACATGGTAAAAATGGAAAGAATTTTATAGTACCCCTCCAACTACATTAACATATTCCACTCTTAACATTTTAATACATCTGCTTTCTTATTTATCTTTTCATCTATAATTCAATCATTATTTTATATATTTAAAAAATATTTGTAGGCTCAATACACTTTCCCTAAATATCCTCACATATATGTAATCATCTAAAGGTCAATATTCATTTATAATTTATTGTTTCAAATTTTTTATTAAGTTTTAGTATTAATTCCCTTATTGTTAACATACAATGTTATACTAGTTTTAGGTGTACAATATAGTGATTCAATACTTCCATACATCACCTAGTGCTTATCACAAGTGAACTCCTTAATCCCCATCTCCTATTTTACCCATCCTTGCACCCAACTCCCCTCTGGTAACCATTAATTTGTTCTTTATAGTTAAGAGTTTATTTCTTGGTTTCTCTCTCTCTCACCCCTCTTCCTTCCTCCCTTTGCTCATTTGTATTGTTTCTTAAATTCCACACATGAATGAAATCACAGAGAAAGATAGCTTTCTCTGGCTGACTTATTCCACTTAGCATTATACTCTAGCTCCATCCATGTCACTGCAAATGGCAAGACTTCATTCCTTTTTATGGCTGAATAATATTCCACCTCTTCTCTGTTCATCTATATCAATGCACACTTGGGCTGCTTCAATATCTTGGGTAGTGTAAATAATGCTGTTGTAAACATAGGGGTGCATATATTAGTTTATAATTTATCTTAAAATAAAATATCCATATAATAAAATGCCCATGTCTTAAGTATATCACTTCATGAATTCTGTATATAAACCTGAGCAATTCAATCACTTTAACATTAACCTCACATAAAAAAAGCATGCTTTAAAAAATTTTTTTTTTAATGTTTACTTATTTTTGAGAGAGGGAGAACAAGCAGGGGTGGGGCAGAGATAGAGGGGACAGAGGATCTGAAGCAGGCTCTGCCCTGACAGCAGAAAGCACGACACACGGCTCAAACTCTGGAACTGAAAGATCATGACCTGAGCTGAAGTCGGATGCTTCACAGACTGAGCCATCCAGACGCCCCAGCCAGGTATTTTGATAGTCAATCTCTTCCCCACCCAACCCCAGAGGCAATCACCATCCTGAGTAATTTCACCTCTTGTAGAAACCCATATAAATGATGACATACTGCATGTATTCCGTTGTTTAGTTGTCCCTCATTTAGCATTTTTTTTAGATTTATACATGTCATTGTGCTTAGCTGATATTTCATTGTTAATGCTGAACAGTCTTTCATATATAAATATACCTCTCTTTTTTGTCCATTCTGTTGATGGCAACTTGAGAAGTTTTCAGTTTTTATTTATTTTGCTTAAATTTGCTATGTGCTTTCTTGACAAGTCTCCGTAGACATATTTTTATTATTGTTTAAATGTTTATTTTTGAGAGAGACAGAGAGAGCATGTGTGTATGGAGTGGGGGCAGAGAAAAAGGAAGAGAGAGAATCCAAAGCAGGCTCCATGCTGTCAGCACAGAGCTTGATGTGGGGCTCGATCCCAGGAACTGTGAGATCATGACCTGAGCCAAAATCAAGAGTCAGACACTTAACTGACTGAGCCACCCACCACCCAGGTGCCCCCATAGACATATTTTTATTTCTCTTAGGGAAATTCCTAGGAGTACAATTGTGAGGTCATATGACAGGGGATATTTAGGTTTGTAAGATACTGTCAGATCTTTTTCCCAAAATGATTGTAACCCCTAGTTTTATTCTCTTGTTAAGTTCTAATTTAGAAATTAGACTTTCGTACTTCATTCCCTAGTAAGGGAGACATTCATATTAAAAGTGTAATGGATTACATGGCTGGTTGAGTCCAGAAGTAAAGCAAGTACTTTTAAACGTAATTTGAATGGCTGAAAGTGAACAACTTTATAGTGAGTAAGTAGATATTATTTTTAAGAGTTATTTACTTTAAAATCAGTCTATAGGAAATTGAAGAATTTCATTAAAACAGTCTTTATTCCTATAAATATAAGCAATCAAAACATAATAGTATTTTTTCAGCTAACGTTAATTTAAGTGTTGAAGATCACTATATACTACTTTGAACCAAACCTAATTTAAACCATAATTAAAACAAATATATTTTTAAAGTTTTTTTTAAAATATTTACCTATTTTGATATATATAGAGAGGTGAGAGAGAGAGTGTGTGAGCAGGAAGGGACAGAGTCAGATGGGGACAAAGGATCCAAAGCAGGCTCTGTGCTGACACCAGAGAAGCCAGTGCAGGACTTGAACTCACTAACTGTGACCTTATGACCTGAGCCAAAGCCAGACACGTAGCCAACTGAGCCACCTAGGTGCCCCAAATACATGTATTTTTAATGTAGACTTGAAGGAATACGTCAGTTTGGCTGCCCCACCAAACTACTAGGAACTAGGCAACGTAAAACAGCAGAAATTTATTGTCTCACACTTCTGAAGGCTAGAAATCTGAAATCATGTGCGACAGTATGATGCTCCTTCTGAAACATCGTATGAAATTCCGTTTAGCCTCTCCCCTACTCTCTGGTGGTTTGCTGGCAATCCTCAGCATCCCTTGGCTTGCAGCTTTAGTACTTCTGTCTCTGCCTCCAGTGTCACAGACTATTTTCCTCTGGTGTATCTATCTTTTCTCACAAGGACACCAGTCATATGGCGTTACAGCTTACTTTAACGACCTATCTTAATTACATCTGCGAAGACCCTATTTCCAAACAAGGTCCCTGTCACAGGTATTAATGGTTTGGACTTCAACATATTTACCCAGGGGGTCACAATTCAATCTATATGATATTCGGTTTACTTCCCATTATGAGTAGGTGTGAGATGGCGACAAGATTAAAATTTTAGTCATTTCTTCCTTAAATATACTGGGATGTTAGATGAGGTCAAAATGATTTGACTGTTGACATAAGTGTTTTTTTTTTTTTTTTTTAGTTTTGCTAGAAATCTTTCACCTCATCAGTTTAATAGCTTTAGAAACAATTATATAGAAAGTAGAGTATGTAAATAACCGACCATTTCCTTCAAACTCTTGCATGAAAACACAAAACCAATAACTTGTTTCACAAAATCAGCAAACCAATCCTGACTGAAAATAATCAGGGAGCTTGTACAATTCTGCCTCATGAAAGCCTATCCACCACCAAAAGTCCTTTGGGATAGCTGAAAACAACTTCTGTTAAAAAAATGTGTATATTTATATTTATATTTATATTTAATACACCCAAAGATTGTGTTTATTAATGTTAGTTCTAGCAAAACCACTCACTTTTTCTCTTGCTTCAGACTAACAACGTTTACATCAAGAAAGCCTAAAAATGGGGTGCCTGGGTGGCTCAGTTGGTTAAGCATCCAACTTTGGCTCAGATCATGATCTCATGGCTAGTGAGTTCAAGCCCCGCATTGAGCTCTGTGCTGACAGCTCAGAGCCTGCAGCCTGCTTTGGATTCTGTGTCTCCCTCTCTCTCTGCCCTTCCACCCCCCTCTTTTAAAAATAAATAAACATTTAAAAAATTTAAAAAAAGAAAGTCTAAAAGCTGTTAGGAGTGTTTAAATTCCATAGGAAAGTAGAACTTCCACACTTTGTGTTATTTTGAAACAGTTACCTATTATCAATTCAAGTTTTATTTGCAGTGCCCAACATCTATTCTAGTAGATAGAGAGAGCTTGAGAGATACAGAAATCAAAAGAGAGATAAAGGGATTGAGTTCAAGCAATATAATAGCATGAAAACTACAAAATTCTTAGTTTTTTTTAATCCCTTGAAAACAAACATATTCTAGCCAAAGTAAAAGAAAAGGTATCTGTTAGCTACAAATCTTGAGGGAAAATTCAAATTCAAGACAGTATTCTTTAAAAAAAAATGTTCCATATAGAGAAGTAAACATGTAATACCCTCCCTCACAATATGTGGAAACTAAGGGTCAGAGTTATCTAAGGTTACACAGCTAGATGAAGTCAGAGACTAGAATTTGATTCATTTATTTAAAACCCTGGAGTTTAATCATTTTACTTGTCTTTTAAAATGATCTTACTTTAACCATGCACCAAGGTTTATCTACAAAAGCTTGCTTTAAATCCCAGCTGTATAAAGGACTGAGTCATGTAGAGAGAGATATTAATACTATCTTAAATGCTATTCTATCATAAGATTCTGATTTCATCTATTCCTATGGGCACAATGCAGCTAATGGTCTCTTTTAAAGATTTAAAGGTTTATAAGTGTGTGTAAGTAATTCTATTGGATTCTAAGCCTTGTATTTCAATTAGAAATTTAGAGAAGCCAGCATGGCTTGCAGCCTGAAAGGGAGGAATATGAACACAATCAATAAATAATAACAACTTGGAACATTAGCCTTAAACGAATAGATACGTAGGTCTAAATCAAATTGTAAGTTCTCCTGCTTTTATTTACTTTTTTATTAGAGCAATATAATTGAAATTTGTTCCACAAAATAAGGGAATTAAAATGTTAGGAGTTACAATGAGAGTTCTGGAAGAAGATGTGAGGAAAAAGTAGAAGTAAAATTAATATCTGAAAACTAAGGGGAAAAATGTTTGAGGCTCTGCTTTGTGAGGTGACAAAAGCCTGTATCTTCACAGAGTGAGGGAAGAGTTACTTCCTTTCCTCAGGATAAAACTTGTCATCGTTTCTTGGACTCTTGGTCCTTTAGCACCATCCTCCATACCAACCATCTCTCCATTCAAACAGAGGCAGTAAAAGTCTGTCCACTTTTGAAGTCACTTGTTGGCTTAGAGTCTCAGATTCCCTCATCTTGGAGGCAGAAAATGGATCAGGTTAGAAAAATAAATAAATAGTGAAATAAATAAATGAACAAAGGAGATTACAGCTATTACCTCTGTGTTATGGGCAATTTCATGCAAAATATCGATCTTTGTACAGCAAAGGCAATCAAATTCTCCTAAGGTTTATTTATAACTTGACTTTTTTTTTTCCATGTTGCACTGTTTATTAAATCAGATGTATCGAAGTTTATATTTCTTTGAAACATTTTAGAAAATCTGCATATACAAACTTATTTACATACCAGAAAGTCCATTTGAATCCCTGTGTGTTTACACTTTGGAACAAAACATTGATTCAGGAAAGAATAATTTCAATGAATGAATATTAATAGTGTACTGGAATTGAGACACAAAATAGATTTTATTTAGATATGGATTTATTCTAAAGTTTCATAACTGAATAAAATAGATTAATGAAATATTATAGTAATACAGTATAAATCATTTTTTCTTTTGGAGGTGACAGGAGATATGATGACTTTTGACCTATTTGTAAATAGGTAAACATTCTTATGAATACTTTATTTTGTCAAGTCTATTATTCCATCAATAATAAGGTGTACCGTAAACCTTGATTATACCTTTCTGGTGGAAAATTACATCAACACACATATGAATTAAGAATGAATATTGAGTTGAGATATATTAAAATGAGAGAAATTATTTTGAGGAGAAAAGATGTGTTACTTTAAAAGTATGTTTCTTTTTATTCGTTAAAGTGGAAATACTTTACAAGATGATACAGACCTCTTGAGGTATAGCACACTATCCATTAGCATAGTCACAGTAGATGAAATTAGAAGATAATATGTCTTTCAAAAAGAAAGAAAGACAAAGAAAGAAAGAAAGAAAGAAAGAAAGAAAGAAAGAAAGAAAGAAAAAGGAAGGAAGGAAGGAAGGAAGGAAAAAGCTGTGGCATGCATTTGGTGAGAGTGCCCAAAGATGCAAAAACAGAAAAATGTCTGTAGCTAGAACCATACCACTCACTAAGTACAATGTATTCCAAAATGGTACTAATTTGTGATTCATAATAATCACAGTATACTGGACTGGAATTTACTTTCTGCATTCTACAAAATAAAAAATGGTTTTCAAGCAAGTTGATAACGTAAACAAGGCAATCATTTATCCTACTTAAAGTGAGGTCAGCAAACTTGCCAAGGCTTGGAAACAGTACTGTTAAAAAATAAATGAGCTCATGATAAATGATCCTTATCTTTAAAACTACTAACAAGACTCCCTGAGCTACCAAGCCCAGCTTAACATTATCCGTTTCCTTCAGTAATGCTTTGAGATGGTCTGTGTGTCAGACTTACTACTGTTGGTGAGCCCCTGAGTATGGATGAGTTAATGAGGACCTAGCATTGCCCTCCCACTTCATAAAATGTAAACGGCTGAGCAGTAAAATTGAAGAGTTAATGTCTCTGAATGTTCCCTCTTGTCCTCCCCAGATTAGATTTGGTATCTCTCCTCTGAGTCCTGATAGCACACAGCAAATATTTCATTTAGAGCAATTGGCCCACTTTTTTTTTTGAATTGATTTGATTGTTCTTAGATTGTCCTCCTTAGACAGTAAACATCTCTATTTTAGGATTATACCTAGCATAACTTTTATATCTCTGGGGCTAGAGACTGCCTAGAATATTACAGGTGCTTAAAAAGTGTTGAAATGACTTCAGTAAGTGTTATTTTGAGTTACTTATGAAGGATGAATGCTTGAGGTACGTTTTGGGTGGATTGTGGCAAGAAAAAAAGAGTAACTTTCACGTGTAGTTAGTGATCATGCTAGTAAATCTTGGTATTAAAATAAATTGAAATTATGAAATACAATTTACAAAAATGGTATTATTGTTAAATGTTAAGGTTTGTTGAGGTTTTTTTTGTTTGTTTGTTTTTGTTTTTTGTTTTTTGTTTTTTTTCTCGATTAGGAAGAATACATTCAGGGGCTCCTGGGTAGCTCAGTTGGTTAGGCGACCAAATTCGGCTCAGGTCATGATCTCGCAGTTTGTGAGTCCAAGCCCCGCGTTAAGCTCTGTGCTGACAGCTCAGAGCCTGGAGCCTGCTTCGGATTCTGTATCTCCCCCCCTCTCTACCCCTCCCCTGCTCATGCTCTGTGTCTCTCTGTCTGTCAATAATAAATAAACGTTAAATATTAAAAAAAGAATATATTCAATTTTATGCCATTAAAAGCATATATGTATGTGATTCCAAAGATTTATCTAGTAACAGTGTCTTTCTCACATGGAAGCAGATAACCATTCTGTTCCATCCTGAACATGGAAGAGAAGTTCTTCTGCATCTTTCATATATATTCCTCTGGCTGAGATTGCCAACTTTTGCCTAGAGGGACCTCAGACATTATTTGTTTCAGAGTTTTACCGAGATATCAATGTTATGGATGGGGATGTAGAATCTCCCGCCAGATTTGACAGTGTTATGCAATGCAACTTTATTTTAGACTCAGTCCATAAAATGCAAGTGAAGCTGAGTTTTCACAGAAATTCAGAGAGAGAGAGAGAGAGAGAGAAAGAGAGACAGAGACAAGCAGAGAGAGAAGAAAATATAGGGCTGTTGTTACATGGCAGGTTTTACTAAATAAAATTGTAACATGCAAGCTAATGCTTTCCAGTGACAGAAGGTTGACAAGCTGAGTGTATATGGAATTTGAAGTTGCTTAGTAGTGCTATTATCTCTTGGATAAAACAATCACCTCATATCTATCTTTGACATAGAAGAACCACTCTTCTGTGTCTTCCCCAGCCATTTCTAAATACGCACTCTATATACGTAGAAGCGTTTTGATCAATTTTTGGTTAACTGGTTTGAAAAACCATGTTTAGTTCCACTGTTCTAATTTAAGAGATGATGGGGTTTCTGTAATATATATGTTTTTAAAATTTCAGGACCACGTCTTCATGGTCAGGAGCAGACAACTAGTTTCTGCTGTAATTTACTTTTTAATAGAATAAAGTCTGTTTTTCTTCCATGATAGTTGTTCTCGATGACTTGTATCTCAGTGTGAAGCCCCTGTCAATTCTTAACTGACAACAAAGGAAAAGAATAGAAAAAAAAAATGAATGCATGGGGAGTAAAATGCCATTTCACACTGGGTGCTTTGTAAATGTGAGCCAACTCACACAAATCCTTTAGGGCATCAGTAGACATGGAGCTGAGCCAGAAGTGAAGAAAACATGTCCAAATAGAGAAAGTTTGCTCTGCAAATTGAAATTCAAGCCTGAAATTGAAAAGTTTGAGTTAAATCTACTGCAAAGGGCATATTTCATCCTTTGCTCATTTTTCCCTAAAATACCAAGTTTATTAAATATTGAATTTTGCTACAGATTCTTCGCATATTTCCAATCTCCTTCCACTTAAGCTTCTGACATAGTAATTATCACTCAGGTATATGGTAATAAAAGCATAATGCTAAATATTTGAAAAATTTCATCTGAGCTTTCACAAGGAAGAAGTAAAATATACTCTTCTGTGTAATTATAGTTCAATATGGAAAATAGAATTTGGTGTTATTGGCTCAAAGCAAATACCTTTTAAATCATTGCATAATATGTTTGATAAAAAAACAGCTTAGGTATAAATTGGAAAATGTTTATTGTAAGTACTTTGTGATTTCATTATTTGAGATTTGAGTATCAAGCTCATGAATGTGAAAGTATTTTATAATCCAAAAATTAGATTTGATATAGGAGGTGGGATAAAATTTATTGACAAAACCAAAAGAAAAACTGGAATTAATAACATATAAAAATTATTTGTCCCTTGTGATCTAATTGAAGCACAAATAGAGTTCTTTCCATTTCCAAATTTTGATCTACAGTATTATTTACCAAAATTCAAGAGATTTTTTTAGGTAGACCTTTATTGGCAAAGCTCAGCGTACTCTATAAATTTTCTGATTCTTCACCCACACCCCAGCAGAGCAAAGAAAAGTATATTTATTTCTAAACCTTACAGAAGGTTATGATAGATATGGTTTTAAATAATATTTACACATGATTATAAAAATAATATACACTCATCGGTGAGAATTTCTAAATTGCATAAGAGTGTAAGAAAAACAAAGCAATAAATTAAAATTCAAGTTTATTCTCTTAACAACTGATTTTTGGATAGCTGGTATATACCAAGTACTGAAGTAAGTGTTGAGCGTCTAGATGTAAGTAAAGTACAATACCCTTGGTTCTTGCTTGTGGTCTAATGGTTAATTACCAGAGCATATGGATAGCTCTTTTTAATATTTTATCTTATTTCAATACAATAGAATTTCTCATTGTGTTTTTCCCCACTTAATTTTCATTAATTCATTAAAATTTTCCCCAAACATAATTTTTCATGGCTGCATCATAAATTATGCTTTCCAAAACCTTTGCCATGAAGTTGATGTTTCAGATTTGTCCCAGTTTCACTATAACAAATAATACGATGAAAAATATATTTATGTATTGATACATATTTTGATTGTCCCTTTATCATAAAATTCTAGAAGTAGAATTCCGGAGGCATAAGTTACTGTATCAGTCAGAGTTCTCCAGCGAAACAGAATAGTAAGATATCTATTTCTGTTCCTCTGAAGAACCAGAAAATATATATGTTTTAGATATTTATATATGTTTGAGACAATGGGAAATTGTCTCACATAATTAGGGAGGTTGAGAAGTCCCACAGTCTGCAATCTACAAGCTGGAGACCAGGAAAGCATTAATGTAATTCAGTCCAAATCCAAAGGATGAAAATCAAGGATTTAACTCCTATTCCGAGAGCAGGAGAGATGAGATGTCTTATTAGCTCACTCATGAGGCAGAGAAAATGGGGCAAATTCCCTCTTTCTCAGCCTTTTCTTTTATTCAGGCCCTCAATGGACAATAGGGGGAGAGCAATCTACTTTACAGAATTCATTAATTCAAATATTAATCTCATCTGTAAACACCCTAGCAGGCACGCCCAGAAATAATCTTTAATCTGGGTAACCTCTGGCCAGTAAAATTGACACATAAAATTAAACCACTATACTTATAAACATTTTAAAGCTCCTGATCTGCAATGTCAAATTGACTTTCAGAAAGATTTCAATAAAATTATATGACTTCTAATGCCATATACAAGTTAGCATCTCATCAAATATTTACAGATGATCAGTATTATTCTGCTTTATGATATTTAATGATTTGATGTGTCTAACATATCTCATTGTTATACTTTTGTTTATTATGACTAACTAAATGAAATATTTTATGGTTATTAAGCATTTGGATTTCCACTTTTATGAGTAACCTCTCACTGAAAGTCAGCTACAACACAGTGATTTTAAACTTTGCACTTTCAAACCAACTCACACCAGCTACACACCTACTAACAATACATGAAAATTCCCATTTCTTCATATCCTCATGATATTCGATTTTATTGAGCTTTCTAATTTTTCTAATTACCACTGATTTTGCCTTCTAAGACACTTCTGTGAATTTCTTTTTTCAGACTTTGTCCCTGTTTATTAATTTCTTTCTTTTTTTCTCTTTCATTTGCTGGAGATACGCTAAGGTTCTAAATATTAAGCTCTTGCCAATTTTTGGTTTGCAAATAAGTCTTCACATAATTTTGTCTCTCAATGAATAAAAATCATTGTTTTTATGTAGTGAAGCCTGTCTGGTTTTCTCTTTAATGTTTTTTTTTTCCTCCTTTGGACTTTATGAATCTTTTTTTGCTCCCAATCATGACCATAAATATACTGCTCTACATTCTCTTCTATCAGCTATATGAATATGTATTTATGCATGTATATATCTATCTCTCTTTTACTTGCATCATTTATCTATTTTACATTTATACTTTTTCTCCATATAGTAAACCATTGTTTTCCAACATAATTTGCTTTAAATTGTATTATTATTTTCCATTGAATTTTGGTACATTTATCATATATCAAGTTCTTATATTTACATAACCTTCTCTATTCTGTTAGTGTCAATATGACACTATAGTACATCTAAATACATAGGATGAGTGATCCAATCTCTTTATTCTTCTTTTCTCAAAGTTGAATGCAATTTTCATAAATCTCTTGAGTTGTAGGATATAGTCAAATGTGCAACAAACAACTCTCAATTGATCAAAGGATCAATTCTGTCTTTTACAAATAGACCCTCTGGTTTCTGAGTACTTTTCTATGGAGATATCTTTAGTCTTTCACATGTGTGCAGCATTATTAGTCAGCTTGGATTTAGGAAGAATCTACACTCATTATGGTTCTTAATCCTTTTGCAATTAACTTGACCCCAGAATTGTCCGATTAACTAATAGGTATAGGCTCAAATATAGGTTAAATAAAATGTCAGCATGTAAATGGGATAAAATTCTACATAAAAATGTATTTTTAAAAGCTACTTTCAATAAAAAGCTGATATATATATATATATATACACACACATACATATATACATATATTTTACATCAAATGGAAAATTATAATATTACTGTGCTTCAGAGATTGAGGTACCATATATGCCTGCCTCCCATTTTTTACAAGAATAAACTCTCCAGGACATAATCATCACAATTGTTAAATGTTCACAAGCTAATATCTTCATTCTTACATGCTGTTAATGCAAAGTTTTTGCAAGGTATTTAAAAGCCCAGGTCACCTTGTCAATGTTGAAAATAGAGTATTACTTTGCCTCCCTGTGGATATCTTTTCTATTAATTTTATTGGGGTTATATCTTCTGTCAAGTTTTTCACTGCAGATTTAACCTTTCTTTTCTTCACTTGGGAAATATTTCCTTTTCCTGAGAAAATGGAAATCAACGATTTCAATTTGTCTTCATTTCACTTTGTACCAAAAAATATTTTAATCCTCAACTGTTACATTTATAAAATGCCACAAAATAAGTTATCAAAAATGTCTTTATAATTTTAGAAATAGAGTTTTAAAAGAATAGTGAGTTAGAACAAAAGATCCATATACATTAATGAAATTTATGTAAATTATTTCATGTAAATAAATTACTGACAATTATTTTTCAGGAAACTGTAATATGTTGAGGATGGCTAGATACTTGAAATCACGGAATAGAGGGATAAGCAGCATAAAAGCATGGGTGGGTAGTGAGTAGCTAACAGATTTTAAACAAGGTTGTTATTATAGGATCATATTGTGTTTTAAAAGGATCATTTTCAGGGCACCTGGGTGGCTCAGTTGGCTAAGCGCTATCTCTTGATTTTGGCTCAGGTCATGATCTCACAGTTCCATTCGTGGGATTGAGCCCCATGTTGGGCTCTGCACTGACAGTGTGGGATTCTCTCTCTCCCTGTCTCTCTGTCCCTCCTTCGTTTGCACACATGTGTGTTCTTTCACTCTCCCTCTCTCAAAAAAAAAAAAAAATTAAAACTTATAAATAAAAGGATCATTCTCCTAGCAGTGTGGTAACTTGGCTGGAAAGTGAGATAGGCGAATTGAGAAATTTTGAAATGATTGATGAAAGAGATTTTGTGACAGGTGTTGCAGTAAAAATGAAAGGGAGACCTGGACAAAGATATCTAGGAAGTATCATTAATAGCACTATTGGCTGATTAGTGTTGGGAAGGATGGGTGGGAAAGAAACAAGAGTAAATGATGGAAGACTCATAGGTGTGTGGCTGAGGCAGCAAAGTGTTTCAGGGTTTCATGTTCTAAGGAAGGAATGAGGGAAAGCAGCATGTTTAGGGGTTAAGATGATGGGTTCAGTCTCCAATAGTTTGAGTTTATCTAAATACTAACCAAAGGAGATAGCCACTAAGCAGTTAGAAACATAAGCCAGACAGTAATTCTGACATAAAGCTAGATATATTTGGAAATAAAATCACCATTGTTTCTTACATAGAATTATGTGTAAAACTCCATTATCTGACAGCAGTGTAGATCTCCAGTGTCATCTCACATGTTATTAATTTCTGTCATTAGGGCCCAACTACTCTAGATTTTATACTTAGAATATACCAAAGTTTATCTGTTTTAGGGTTTTTGCCTTAGCTGCCCCTAAAACATAGTTATTCCTTATAGAAAATAATTTTTGTCTCCCATCTTATGCATTTCACCACCTATATTTCCTATAGTCTGTTTATCTTCTATCACTAGTGGTTACAGTAGTCCCTGGACTCAATAAACATTTGTTGAATGACAGAATCTACATTTGGATGTAGGAATGGACAAGATTAACCAAGAAGTGTTGAGAGAGGAAAGAAGAGGGCCTGTGGGAGAACCATGAATAACAATGTCTCAGCCAAATGAAACTGAAATACTTCCCATTGCTTTACAAAGAGCAGTGCATTCAGATCATCACAATAGTTCTTCTGGAGCCATTATGGCACACAAAGATATTTCTATCTATTTTTTTAGGGGTGGAGAAAGTTTTCAGGTTTTCCATTCAGCCCCATACCAAGACTATTCATCACCTATCCCTAACCAATAGAAATATTTTAAGTAAACATTTGAGAATTTGCCATCTTGCCCAATATGGTAAAGGTAGGGATGAGTTAAGACACTTTTGAGACTAGGTAATGATTAGCATGATGGTATGCAGGGAAAGTTATGTCATCTATGGAAAGGACAGTTCAATTAGAAATTAGGGGGGCACCTGGGTGGCTCAGTCGGTTAAGCATCTGACTGCAGTTTAGGTCATGATCTCACGGTTGGTGAGTTCAAGCCCCACAACAGGCTCTGTGCTGACAGCTCAGAGCCTGGAGCCTACTCCAGCTTCTGTGTCTCCCTCTCTCTCTGCCCCTCCCCTACTCACATTCTGTCTCTCTGTCTCTCTGTCAAGAATAAATAAACATTAAAATATTTAAAAAAAAGAAATTAGGAACATGTCTGTAGAGTTCTAAAGAAAGAATGGGAAGAATGATATGTGTTTTGGAATATATTTACTTAAAACCAAAATAATCCATGAGCTTTTGGGAGCAAGAATGTAAAATGACAAGGGTAACAGCAAAAGACCAAAACACGGTGTTTTCTGAGATCAAAGTGAAAAGGAGGAAAGAGGAGCCAGCTAGCAAAGAGGACAATGTGCGGGGGTGGGGGGGGAATTAAGAGAGCAGTAAAGAAAAAGATAAGGCAGAAGTATGGGATGAAAGAGTGGATTTCAATAAGTAGGTGAAATTATATATATATATGTATATATATATATGTGTGTGTGTGTGTGTGTGTGTGTGTATATACACATATATAATGTAATAGGAGGCCTTAAAAATGAGAATACAGAAATAACTATGAGATTTTATAATTAGGAAATCACCAGAAACTTTGAGCAGGCAATTTCATTACACTGATTGCCTTAAAAGTCTATATATGGTTAAACAAGAAAGGGGTAGAAATAATGTGGTGGCCATGGTTGCTAATAAATTGTAAACATTTTGTAACATTGCAGAAAGCAGAAAAACAGATTGTCTGGGAGGATGTATGAAGAACTTTTTACCTCTTTTGTTTTTCCAGAATAGCCAAGCCCTGGGTGTATTTGCAGGCAGAGGAGAATGAATGCAGTTGAGGAGGCACATTATGTTAGACAGAAAGAGGATAAATTTGGAAAGAAAGTTCTAGAGGGAAAAAGTGATAAAAATTAGGATTTAGGTAGAAAAAGTAGGTTTAATGAGTGTGAATATTTTTTGTCTTAAAGATAAAAGAGGAAAATGTAGGAAGGAAAGAACAGATAAAGCTACATGAGATTTGAATTAGACATAAGCTAGGGGAGGGGTAGGACAGGAGACTGAAGGCAAATATAAGCTCTTGTAATGATATGACAAGTTAATGATTGACTAAGTGAAAGAGCTTCCAGGGAAGTCTTAGATCTAGTTGGGCAGCATAACATTTTTTTTTTTTAATTCCTGAATTGCTGCATGGCAGGCATACTCCTAGGGTCCCACAACATTTGTCATGGTCTCCGTCTACCCTGGCTGAGTTAGCACTACATGGTGGGAGATGTCATTACCAGGGGTTACAGTAGAAGAATTAAAGAAAAAGCATTAGACACTATTGCAGCATGGATTGCTGACCGTTTCATACACTGAACTGCACACATATCTTAATGGAAACTGGTCCAGTTGTTAAAAACTAGGTTTAGACAGTAAAACTGTTCCCCAAATTAAAACAAAACAAAACAAAACAAAACAAAAATAATGAATAGGAAATGCTGCAGGATACAGTTCCTTAATGGGAAGATACAATAAACATTATTCAATTACCTAAGAAAGTAACAACCTTGAGTTCCTAGAATATTTATTCTTGAAATGAATTTTGCCTTCCTATTATTTAAGAGAAGAGGAAAAAGGAACATACTCAACAATAAAAGTGAAAGTCACAATACTTTTTTTTTCTTTGTTGGTATAACCAGCTCATTATCTCAAAATAATTACATATTAAATATTAAATTAGATATATCTGTTTTGTTTTCAGCATGCAATCCCTCCCCCCATATACACACACTGAACAACTCATTCTAATTAGTGAGAATTGAAGTACAGATGTTTCCTGACTTGTAGTTCAACATAACAATTATTTGCCTTTATAATGTTGTGAAATTGATACACATTCAGTAGAAACTGTCCTTTGAATTCTGAGTTTTGACCTTTTCCTAGAAAGCAATATGCAGTCTGACACTCTCTGATGACACTGGGCAGTGGCAGTGAGCCACAGCTCTGGGTCAGCCATGATGACAATTCAAGGGTAAACAACGAAAACATTTAAAATCATTGTGTATCTACACACATTCTATTTTTCACTTTCAGTACAGTATTTAATAAATTGCATGAGATATTCAACACTTTATTCTAAAATTGGCTTTGTGTTAGATGACTTTCCCCAACTGGAGTCTTATGTAAGAGTTCTGAGCATGTTTAAGTAGGCTAGGCTGAGCTATAATGTGCAGTAGGCTCGGTGTAGTAAAAGCATTTTCAATTTATACTCTACATTATAATGGGTTTATCAGTATGTAACCCCATTGTAAATCAAGGAAGATCTGTAATCACATTTATAACTAAGATCATTTTCAGTCTTTACTTCAAACTAAAAATCAAGTGTTCAAACGATAAGAGATCAGTAGCTTATCTGTCATAAAAATCTTATTTACCATGGGTTGTACTGTTTTTAGAACATTTTCAAATATGCTGTTCTTTTTGGTTCACTTGTGTGTATTTCTAACATATCCCAATAATTTTCTCCCTTTTCCTTTATGTTAAATTACACACCAGGTAGCTTTCATTAATTGTTTAGAGATTAGCATAAACTCTTTGAAACTATTAGTATATTGCTTGTGATGATCTACAAGTCCCCAAGTCTCAGGTTAAATAACAAACATTTATTTCTTCTACCTTTCTGTCACCACTCTAACACTAGATAACATACAGCAACTATTGTGTTGTCTTCTGTCACGAAATCTGTTCCTACATGATTAAAATGGCATGCCAAGCTCTAACTGTTATCTATTATCCCAATTAAGTTCAAAAAGAATAGAAGAGCCATCTTTGTGGAAAACAATACAGGCAATATAAGCTGTTATTAATTTAAAGACATCATATACCCCTATGACAGCTTCATCATAAGCTATCATTATTTCTAGATAGTCACCTATAATAACATCTCCAAAATCCACATGTTATTTTTGTTTTTTGACTCGTGGGGGAAAATAGGCCTCAGTGAAAATCAGTGTTTGTCAAATGGAATAACTCTCCTGACATCTTTGCTGAAAAATGAGTAGTAGGAGTTGTTTTCTTTATTTATAAATAACAGACTGAGGGTGGCACCTGAGGTCGAGCCATAGAGGGGGGGGGTTCCTTCCGAGCGCTGCGGTTCCGGCAAGGTTACCGAGGCTAGCGAAAGAGGTCTCAATTACTCCAGAAAATAAAACTTGAATCATTCATTTGTTGGAATGGGAGACATATCTAGAACAATGTACCTACAGCCAATGACATAGAGAATACTGCCTATATTTTTCTTCTAGGAGTTTTAGGTTTCAGGTCTCACATTTAGGTCTTTAATACATTTTGAGTTTATTTTGTGTATGGTATAAGAAAGTAGTCCAGAGGGGGTTCCGGAAAATGGCGGCGTAGGAGGACGCGGGGCTCACAACGCGTCCTGCCAATCACTTAGATTCCACCTACACCTGCCTAAAGAACCCAGAAAACCGCCAGAGGATTAGCAGAACGGAGTCTCCGGAGCCAAGCGCAGACTAGAGGCCCACGGAAGAGGGTAGGAAGGGCGGCGAGGCGGTGCGCGCTCCACGGACTGGCGGGAGGGAGCCGGGGCGGAGGGGCGGCTCGCCGGCCAAGCAGAGCCCCCGAGTCTGGCTGGCAAAAGCGGAGGGGCCGGACAGACTGTGTTCCGACAGCAAGCGCGACTTAGCGTCTGGGAGGTCATAAGTTAACGGCTCTGCTCGGAAAGCGGGAAGGCTGGAGGACAAAGGGAGGGAGAGCTGCTGAGCCCCCGGACGGCAGAGCTCAGCTTGGCGGGGAACAAAGGCGCCAGCGCCATCTCCCCCGCCCATCCCCCAGCCAAAATCCCAAAGGGAACCAGTTCCTGCCAGGGAACTTGCTCGCTCCGCGCAAACACCCAACTCTGTGCTTCTGCGGAGCCAAACCTCCGGCAGCGGATCTGACTCCCTCCCGCTGCCACAGGGCTCCTCCTGGAGTGGATCACCTAAGGAGAAGCGAGCTAAGCCTGCCCCTCCACCCCCCGTGCACCTTGCCTACCCACCCCAGCTAATACGCCAGATCCCCAGCAACACAAGCCTGGCAGTGTGCAAGTAGCCCAGACGGGACACGCCACCCCACAGTGAATCCCGCCCCTAGGAGAGGGGAAGAGAAGGCACACACCAGTCTGACTGTGGCCCCAGCAGTGGGCTGGGGGCAGACATCGGGTCGGACTGCGGCCCCGCCCACTAACTCCAGTTATACACCACAGCACAGGGGAAGTGCCCTGCAGGTCCTCACCACGCAAGGGACTCTCCAAAATGACCAAACGGAAGAATTCCCCTCAGAAGAATCTCCAGGAAATAACAACAGCTAATAAACTGATCAAAAAGGATTTAAATAATATAACAGAAAGTGAATTTAGAATAATAGTCATAAAATTAATCGCTGGGCTTGAAAACAGTATACAGGACAGCAGAGAATCTCTTGCCACAAAGATCGAGGGACTAAGGAACAGTCACGAGGAGTTGAAAAACGCTTTAAACGAAATGCAAAACAAAATGGAATCCACGATGGCTCGGCTTGAAGAGGCAGAGGAGAGAATAGGTGAACTAGAAGATAAAGTTATGGAGAAAGAGGAAGCTGAAAGAAAGAGAGATAAAAAAATCCAGGAGTATGAGGGGAAAATTAGAGAACTAAGTGATACACTAAAAAAAAATAATATACGCATAATTGGTATCCCAGAGGAGGAAGAGAGAGGGAAAGGTGCTGAAGGGGTACTTGAACAAATTATAGCTGAGAACTTCCCTGAACTGGGGAAGGAAAAAGGCATTGAAATCCAAGAGGCACAGAGAACTCCCTTCAGACGTAACTTGAATCGATCTTCTGCATGACATATCGTAGTGAAACTGGCAAAATACAAGGATAAAGAGAAAATTCTGAAAGCAGCAAGGGATAAACGTGCCCTCACTTATAAAGGGAGACCTATAAGACTCGTGACTGATCTCTCCTTTGAAACTTGGCAGGCCAGAAAGGCTTGGCACGATATCTACAGTGTGCTAAACAGAAAAAATATGCAGCCGAGAATCCTTTATCCAGCAAGTCTGTCATTTAGAATAGAAGGAGAGATAAAGGTCTTCCCAAACAAACAAAAACTGAAGGAATTTGTCACCACGAAACCAGCCCTACAAGAGATCCTAAGGGGGATCCTGTGAGACAAAGTACCAGAGACATCACTACAAGCATAAAACATACAGACATCACAATGACTCTAAACCCATATCTTTCTATAATAACACTGAATGTAAATGGATTAAATGCGCCAACTAAAAGACATAGGGTATCAGAATGGATAAAAAAACAAGACCCATCTATTTGCTGTCTACAAGAGACTCATTTTAGATCTGAGGACACCTTTAGATTGAGAGTGAGGGGATGGAGAATTATTTATCATGCTCCTGGAAGCCAAAAGAAAGCTGGAGTAGCCATACTTATATCAGACAAACTAGACTTTAAATTAAAGGCTGTAACAAGAGATGAAGAAGGGCATTATATAATAATCACAGGGTCTATCCACCAGGAAGAGCTAACTATTATAAATGTCTATGCGCCAAATACCCGAGCCCCCAGATATATAAAACAATTACTCATAAACATAAGCAACCTTATTGATAAGAATGTGGTCATTGCAGGGGACTTTAACACCCCACTTACAGAAATGGATAGATCATCTAGACACACAGTCAATAAAGAAACAAGGGCCCTGAATGATACATTGGATCAGATGGACTTGACAGATATATTTAGAACTCTGCATCCCAAAGCAACAGAATATACTTTCTTCTCGAGTGCACATGGAACATTCTCCAAGATAGATCATATACTGGGTCACAAAACAGCCCTTCATAAGTTTACAAGAATTGAAATTATACCATGCATACTTTCAGACCACAATGCTATGAAGCTTGAAATCAACCACAGGAAAAAGTCTGGAAAACCTCCAAAAGCATGGAGGTTAAAGAACACCCTACTAACGAATGAGTGGGTCAACCAGGCAATTAGAGAAGAAATTAAAATATACATGGAAACAAACGAAAATGAAAATACAACAATCCAAACGCTTTGGGATGCAGCGAAGGCAGTCCTGAGAGGAAAATACATTGCAATCCAGGCCTATCTCAAGAAACAAGAAAAATCCCAAATACAAAATCTAACAGCACACCTAAAGGAAATAGAAGCAGAACAGCAAAGGCAGCCTAAACCCAGCAGAAGAAGAGAAATAATAAAGATCAGAGCAGAAATAAACAATATAGAATCTAAAAAAACTGTAGAGCAGATCAACGAAACCAAGAGTTGGTTTTTTGAAAAAATAAACAAAATTGACAAACCTCTAGCCAGGCTTCTCAAAAAGAAAAGGGAGATGACCCAAATAGATAAAATCATGAATGAAAATGGAATGATTACAACCAATCCCTCAGAGATACAAACAATTATCAGGGAATACTATGAAAAATTATATGCCAGCAAATTGGACAACCTGGAAGAAATGGACAAATTTCTAAACACCCACACTCTTCCAAAACTCAATCAGGAGGAAATAGAAAGCTTGAACAGACCCATAACCAGCGAAGAAATTGAATCGGTTATCAAAAATCTCCCAACAAATAAGAGTCCAGGACCAGATGGCTTCCCAGGGGAGTTCTACCAGACATTTAAAGCAGAGATAATACCTATCCTTCTCAAGCTATTCCAAGAAATAGAAAGGGAAGGAAAACTTCCAGACTCATTCTATGAAGCCAGTATTACTTTGATTCCTAAACCAGACAGAGACCCAGTAAAAAAAGAGAACTACAGGCCAATATCCCTGATGAATATGGATGCAAAAATTCTTAATAAGATACTAGCAAATCGAATTCAACAGCATATAAAAAGAATTATTCACCATGATCAAGTGGGATTCATTCCTGGGATGCAGGGCTGGTTCAACATTCGCAAATCGATCAACGTGATACATCACATTAACAAAAAAAAAGAGAAGAACCATATGATCCTGTCAATCGATGCAGAAAAGGCCTTTGACAAAATCCAGCACCCTTTCTTAATAAAAACCCTTGAGAAAGTCGGGATAGAAGGAACATACTTAAAGATCATAAAGGCCATTTATGAAAAGCCCACAGCTAACATCATCCTCAATGGGGAAAAACTGAGAGCTTTTTCCCTGAGATCAGGAACACGACAGGGATGCCCACTGTCACCGCTGTTGTTTAATATAGTGCTGGAAGTTCTAGCATCAGCAATCAGACAACAAAAGGAAATCAAAGGCATCAAAATTGGCAAAGATGAAGTCAAGCTTTCGCTTTTTGCAGATGACATGATATTATACATGGAAAATCCGATAGACTCCACCAAAAGTCTGCTAGAACTGATACATGAATTCAGCAAAGTTGCAGGATACAAAATCAATGTGCAGAAATCAGTTGCATTCTTATACACTAACAATGAAGCAACAGAAAGACAAATGAAGAAACTGATCCCATTCACAATTGCACCAAGAAGCATAAAATACCTAGGAATAAATCTAACCAAAGATGTAAAAGATCTGTATGCTGAAAACTATAGAAAGCTTATGCAGGTAATTGAAGAAAATATAAAGAAATGGAAAGACATTCCCTGCTCATGGATTGGAAGAATAAATATTGTCAAAATGTCAATACTACCCAAAGCTATCTACACATTCAATGCAATCCCCATCAAAATTGCACCAGCATTCTTCTCAAAACTAGAACAAGCAATCCTAAAATTCATATGGAACCACAAAAGGCCCCGAATAGCCAAAGTAATTTTGAAGAAGAAGACCAAAGCAGGAGGCATCACAATCCCAGACTTTAGCCTCTACTACAAAGCTGTCATCATCAAGTCAGCATGGTATTGGCATAAAAACAGACACATAGACCAATGGAATAGAATAGAAACCCCAGAACTAGACCCACAAACGTATGGCCAACTCATCTTTGACAAAGCAGGAAAGAACATCCAATGGAAAAAAGACAGTCTCTTTAACAAGTGGTGCTGGGAGAACTGGACAGCAACATGCAGAAGGTTGAAACTAGACCACTTTCTCACACCATTCACAAAAATAAACTCAAAATGGATAAAGGACCTGAATGTGAGACAGGAAACCATCAAAACCTTAGAGGAGAAAGCAGGAAAAGACCTCTCTGACCTCAGCTGTAGCAATCTCTTACTCGGCACATCCCCAAAGGCAAGGGAATTAAAAGCAAAAGTGAATTACTGGGACCTTATGAAGATAAAAAGCTTCTGCACAGCAAAGGAAACAACCAACAAAACTAAAAGGCAACCAACGGAATGGGAAAAGATATTTGCAAATGACACATCGGACAAAGGGCTAGTATCCAAAATCTATAAAGAGCTCATCAAACTCCACACCCGAAAAACAAATAACCCAGTGAAGAAATGGGCAGAAAACATGAATAGACACTTCTCTAAAGAAGACATCCGGATGGCCAACAGGCACATGAAAAGATGTTCAACGTCGCTCCTTATCAGGGAAATACAAATCAAAACCACACTCAGATACCACCTCACGCCAGTCAGAGTGGCCAAAATGAAGAAATCAGGAGACTATAGATGCTGGAGAGGATGTGGAGAAACAGGAACCCTCTTGCACTGTTGGTGGGAATGCAAATTGGTGCAGCCGCTCTGGAAAGCAGTGTGGAGGTTCCTCAGAAAATTAAAAATAGACCTACCCTATGACCCAGCAATAGCACTGCTAGGAATTTATCCAAGGGATACAGGAGTACTGATGCATAGGGGCACCTGTACCCCAATGTTTATAGCGGCACTCTCAACAATAGCCAAATTATGGAAAGAGCCTAAATGTCCATCAACTGATGAATGGATAAAGAAATTGTGGTTTATATACACAATGGAATACTACGTGGCAATGAGAAAAAATGAAATATGGCCTTTTGTAGCAACATGGATGGAACTGGAGAGTGTGATGCTAAGTGAAATAAGCCATACAGAGAAAGACAGATACCATATGGTTTCACTCTTATGTGGATCCTGAGAAACATAACAGAAACCCATGGGGGAGGGGAAGGAAAAAAAAAAAAAAAAGAGGTTAGAGTGGGAGAGAGCCAAAGCATAAGAGACTGTTAAAAACTGAGAACAAATTGAGGGTTGATGGGGGGTGGGAGGGAGGGCAGGGTGGGAGGGAGGGCAGGGTGGGTGATGGGTATTGAGGAGGGCACCTTTTGGGATGAGCACTGGGTGTTGTATGGAAACCAATTTGACAGTAAATTTCATATATTAAAAAATAAAATAAATAAATAAATAAATAAATAAATAAATAACAGACTGAAAAATTATGAATGCTAGGTCTTTGAAAAAAAGTACCAATTTCAACCTCTTTATAAGAAGTTGAAATAATCATTATAATTGTATATCTAAAATATAACATGCATTTTTAAATGATATTTTAATTTTGGGTTATAAAATGGAATTATTTTTGCTAAAGAGTTAGTAACTCTATAGTCAGGGTCATTCGTGCTAACTCCTGTATCAACAATACCACCAAAAATCCAGAAGTTTCAGTGACTGAATACAAGTTGATCTGCTGTTCACCAAGCTCCTACCATCCTCTAATGCTTCCATCTTAACCTTAAAGAAGTGAGTAAGGGTGAAGGATCAGGCAGGAGGTTTTATAGACAAAAATTAGTCATATCACCTCAAGCTATGAAAATGGGGACTAAAAAATGTAACTGTAGCTATGCATTCAGGAGGAAATGGAAATGGTTTAATAAGAATATATCAGTATCTTCTTTACAGACTACTCTTCTGGTCATTAAATACTCCTTTCACATTATCTCCTATATTCTCAACTTCCCAAATGAACAACCCCCAGTCTCGACCGGTCACAGCACCTGGTTTATGTTCTGGGACCTTTGGTGGTGACAGTTTTCCTTATCAGATCCATGTATACAACCGTATCCATGGTTCTGAAATCTGAAAATTAAAAAACAAAAAAAAAATCATGCTTTCTGTCCCCTGATCCTCCCAGTACACAAACTTACAGACAGAGACAAAGTAATGTTAATAACTCCTGTTTGGAAAATGGGAGAAAAAAAGGCATATAGAAATCTTTGACTCATGGCCTTTATGGAATCCAGCTATGCAGATATTGTAAAGTCCTAATTCCTGGAGAAAAAAGAAAGATCTTCAGTTAGGTTTGATTTTCTTTACTGGGTAGAGCTCTGCTGTTAAGAAAATCAAATTCAGTGAAGGTTGTTACTTCTTATTCTCCATGGCCATATGTAAAGTGAGTATTGAAGAATATGTCTTTTTTGGCTATTCAACTTATAGAACCCATTTCATGCTCATGGAAATATGGTGTCCAAAAATTGCTTTAAAAATTACAGACTACAGGAGTGCCTGGGTGGCTCAGTCAGTTAAATGTTTTACTCTCACTTTTGGTTCAGGTCAAGATCCTAGGGTTGTGGGATAGAGCCTTGCATTGGGCTCCATGCTGAGCGTGGAGCCTAAGATTCTCTTTCCCTCTGCCCCTCTCCCCCACTCGTTTTCTCTCTCTCTCTCTCTCTCTCTCTCTCTCTCTCTCTCATTCTCTCTCTCTCTCTCCAAGATAAAAAAAAAAACAAAAAACAAAAAACTAAAGATTTAAGAATTACAGAGTCAAGGACTCTGGCTATTTGGCAATACAATTATATTAAAAACTTGGCAAACTATTTGCTTCTACTCAATTTCAGATACAAGGAGCTAAAACTATCAGACTTTGTGCTCAGATATGTTTCATTTCCTTGCTACCTTGCTGCCATATCTCCCTATTCAGCTTTGACTCAGATCATCTTGAGGCTGTCAAGCTTGAGTGGATAGAGCATGCCTTTTATTGGATCTTTGGCACAAATATGAGTCACTCTGCACACCTGAGAAACCTCACTGGGTCTTGGTTGTTCAGTCTTTCAAATACTATTTCTTACCTCTTTTTTCTGAACTTCTCTATTCTTTTTCATGTATACTTTAAGTCTGCCAAGTATTTTCTGAGCTCATCTCTTGTACTACTTTACTGAAACCATCAATAGCAATAACAGACTCTGCTAACATGTATTTTCCAAACATCTCTGTAACTGAATAGTTAGGTAAGCATTGGAGTGTTTTCCAAGCTACCACAGGTGACAGTTTTTAAATGTCGTTTCATTGCAATCACCAAGTGACAAAACTGATTTATCCATATTGTTAACATCTGCTGACCAATAACTAAGCTAATGTGCCGTATTTTAGTTTTTGTTTTGTCAGCATCAAACTTTGAGGTGCTGGGATTTTTATTAGTCAGTGTAGTTAATGCTAACTGCTACAATAAGTAATCTGGAAAAGTTCTGTGCCATACTCAGTCATACGAAGTCAGTGTGGATGTTCATAATTGTATAACTTTCCTGAGAAGTTCTCATACAAAGAGTGATTTAGGGATTCAGCATCCTTGTACCTAGTAACCTCATCTTCTTTAAATATGATCTACAATGACTCTTTTCAAGGAGGAAAAAGAATAGAAGAATTGCTCTAGTGTGTTTATAGGTGGGCCTGGAAGCCTACATTTCATTTTTCAGTCACATGTTTCCAATGGAAATTCAGAGGCTATGAAATATGGGTTAGCTATGAACCTAGGAAAAAGAGTGTCTTAACAGTAAATAACTGAAAAAGGAAAGCATAATAATGCAAAACTAAACTTCAAAAACCCAGTGGAAAAATGCTATTTATTTTATTTTATCTTTCTGTAATTTAACTTTCTTGTAAAAAAATCACTTTCCTCATGGAAACTATTGTCAAACTGTCATGAATAGTCAATTTGTAAGGTTTTCATATCTAATAAATATTCAGTTTACTGACACATTTTAAAATGTAAATGCTTATTAGAGTAGAGAATATTGGCCCATTAATTGTATTATTTTCTACACCCCAGTTCTTGTTTCCCAAACAAGTTCAAGTATGTGCCAATTTTGAAACTCATTTTCATGGAAAGCTTAATGTGGAAATAGTGCATGGCCACTTACTGCTAAAGACGGAGGTTTAATTAGGGCATCTCTAATGTTCTTTTTACAGCTAACGTTTTATCAAATGTGACACCCTTAAATTTAGGCAAGTCATGTTAGGATAGTATTTTAATGTGCACAAAATTTCAGACCCTGTCTTCATTCACTCAACATAACAATCAAAATTAGTTTCTGATGATATTTTGAAAGAACAAAAAACTGACAGAGAAATTAAAATGAACAGGCTTTTAAGAAAATTTTTGTTCTGATTTGTAAAGAGTATGCTCACAATAGAAAAAAATAAGAAACAAAAGGAAGAATAAAGAAGAAATAAAATCTTCAAAGACATTAACACTTCCCAAATACATTCTATTTTATTGTCTTCCTTTTGTGTGTGCATGTTTTATAAAAATGTGATTTTCTAAATATACAGTTTAGTTTTTAATTTCCATTAAGTATTTCTAAATCATTAAATAGTGTATGAATACATTATTTAAATGCCTGCATAACATTCCAACATATAGATGTCACATTATTTATTTAATCAATCTTCTATTAAATACTTAGGCAATTTGCACTTTTCACTGACATGAATTATCTGTAAAATTATCTTATGCATAGATCTCTATATACATCTCTGAAGAATTTAGGACATATTAATGTTGTTGACATTTTTGAACAAATATTATAAAATTGTGTCCTTCTGAAAAACGTATGGATTTATATTTCTTCTAACAATGTACAGGGGGGACTATTCCATCATTCCCATTTCAATAATTATTGTTACCTAAACTTTGTCAGTTTAATAGTTGGACAGTTCTTAAGGTGCTCATTTGATTTCCTGTGAGGTTGAATATTTTTGTATGCTGTCTGCATTCTGGTATATGTATGTGTGCTGTATAAATAGCTCGATCATGGTTTTTCTTCACTAAATATCGATTCTTTACTAGTTACAAGGCACAATGCCTTACACTGAAGATAATAGTGGTGAACAAGACAGGCAGGAAAAAGCTTAGAATTCACAGAATAAATGACATTAAATATGCATGATAGAAACTCTCTTTCATGACCTCTACATAAGTGCCTCTTCAGTTTCAACACCTTCCATTCCCACAACAAAACAGCAACTTTTATCTGTAGGCATCTTAACACTTGCGGTTAGGAGGTTAGTAACTGCTCCTTTACTTGGGTTATATGCCTACCAAGGCTCAGATGAGTGTGATCACAAATTTGTTTGTTCAAGATGTTCTTATTATAATTCTATATTTTCCTGAATATCATATAGACTAAGTAAATATGTATACACAAAAAATATGGCTTTGTTTCTATGAAATTTTAATTTAATATTGAGAAAGACTTAAAATTTAGTTGCTAAATGTATTACTATTACATTATGTAAAAATGATTGAAAAATAGTGGATGAAAAGTATATGCATCCAAGATTTTCGGATTTAAATTTTTCTTCCACCAAAGAATAAAAAAAAAATCCTGGAATAGAGTACATTCACAATGGATGTTTTTAGCTTTAAAGACTGCATGGAACTCTGATCAGCAGATGGTTGCCAAAAAACAAACAAACAAACAAACAAAAAAACAAAACAACTTAGCCAAAAATAGAAGAAGGGACGCCTGGGTGGCTCAGTCAGTTGAGCATCAGACTTTGACTCAGGTCATGACCTTGCCGTTTCTGAGCTCCAGCCCTGCGTTGGGCTCTGTGCTGACAGCCTGGAGACTGGAGTTGCTTTGAATTCTGTGTCTTCCTCTCTCTCTGTTCCTCCCCTGCTCACACTCTGTCTCTCTCTCTCTAAAATAAAGATTAAAAAAATTAAAACAAAACAAAACAAAAAATACATATGCACTTATATGGTCCATGTCAAAACAAATGCCTAATATATATATATATATATATATATATATATATATATGGTAGTTAATGGCTTTCTGTTTTATTATATGGTTGTTCACGGCTTTCTGTTTTATTCCACTGTTTATTTTCAATTAACCAAAGAGATAATGAGAGGGTTTTTATTGTAATTAAATGATGATAAGCATGAGAAAAAAAGAAAGACTTAAGAAATAATGGCTCTCCAAAATATGACTTGTTTTTCGGTACAATTTTTGATAGATTTCCTCAGACTAACTTAGATTTCAGTCTCTCATAATTTGGAAGATCTTGGGCTAGATCTTAGAAACAAGTGAAATCACCACTACTGAAAGAAGTGCTTCTAGGGAAGTTTTGGTAAGACAACATTAATTATTTTTTGTCTTCTTAAGCAAAGGACACTAATGGACATTTTAATTTTTAAATATCGTTATATGTGTCTCTATATAATTTAAAAATTGTTTTTAGAAAGAAAAATCTACTGTAAAATTATAAGGTTATGCTTTCCAGCCCTGGATAATATATTTGTATGTATATCTACGTTGCGTTTTACTTTACTTTTTTTCACGTAAACAATTGAGAGAACTTTTAGTCATTGCACTTTGCTTAGATGATACAAATACATTTATGTTTGAGCCCTTTGAAGTGTTTTGAAAACTTTGTGTTTACCTTTGATTCAGCCATAGAGTTTAGTGCAAATGTAGTTTTGGTTGCAGTAGATTCAATGGGTTCAGACAGGATCAAATTGTAAACATTTTGAAGCAGCAATGCCTTAGCACAAAGTGTTGAACATGCTTTGAATTCCATATAGTGATATACTGTATCTCTACAGAACTGTCAGGGTGAAGAAAAGAAGTGTTGCAACAGTTATAAACATATCACATACAGACATTTATTCAGACAAATAGAGATGTAGCTGGGTGTCATTTTAAAGCTCAACTATTTATGCTCTTGGCAGATAGCTGAAAACAGAATACATTTGTAGCTCAGAGTTTCAAAAATGTAAAAACAACCAACAAACAGTGCTTTGTCAATGGTCAGTGTATCGGGATTAGCATAAGCATGTGAAATACTGATACTTCTTATTATTCTTTGATTTCACATTTAATCATTATTAATAAAAGCTAGAGCCATTAAGAAGAATCTAAGTTTGTTCCATTGTGAAGGGCACTTAGACCATATTTTCATTTTCCTATTTTCCATCTCACTCTTATAGAAAATATAATGATTTTAAAACCCAGATTCATATAGCATTTCAAAAAAGGAAAAACAATTTCTAAAGAGGATAATGTAAATTGATTATACATGTAATTCCCACTTCTGTCCATGACAGACAACTTACGGGATAGCTCTCCCGCTGTCAACCACTATAAGATCAGGCAAAACGGTGAAGCAACAGTGTTTGGAATTTGAAAAAGAGAGAACACAGGACTTCAAGAAACAAAAGAGATGAACCTCACAATTGTGTCTGTTTTCTTCCTGGAGAAACTTTCTTGATTATGGGACAGAAAGGTAGATTCCAAATAAAGCATGGTGGCCTCACGATGCTGAAGAATCAGAGATGAGTTTGACAATGATAAGGTGGTTGGGAGTGGTCCTGCAGAGTACATAAAGAAAAAGCTCCAGGGCTTTGCACAAGGGTGCTTTTATGTCTTCTGCTGAAGACTGAGCTGCATATGCCATAGGTAATATTCTGCAATGATTTGCTTAGAAAAAATAGCGAACAGCTAGAGAACACACCAGGTATAATAAGCCAGATTTCATCTGAACACCCTAGTCATTTCACTGTGATATCAGAAAAAAAAAACACAATCCAGAAAAATCTTTGCAGGAGGGTGTCTATAGTCCTTGAATTAAGGTTACTCTAGAACTACAATAAAAAACAAACTGAAAAACAAGACTGAAGATAATCAAGGTGATGCATCCATAGATTAATGGCTTGCCAGAAAGAAAAAAAAATCAAAAAAACAAACAAACTCAATACTTTAAGGAAACACAAAAATCAGATCGTCACCAATATTGACCATACAGAATATACAATAAATATTTACTACATATCTGAAGAAATAGGAAAAAGAGATTTAAAACCAAACAAAAGAAACAACTGTTAGAAACAAACACAGATATAACATGTGAGAATTAACTGCCTCAATAGTTTATTTTGCTATAATAAATGAAAGTATAAAGAGAAATCTAAACGTAATGAATGAGTAGAAGGGAAATCTCAATAGAGAAATAGTGACTATAAAAATGAACTAAATGAAAATTCTAGCATTTAAAATTACAATATATACAAAATTTAAAAAAAAATAAGAAAAAGATACTGGATTGGTTTAATAGAAGATAGGCCATTGTAATAAAGATTATCAATCTTCTGAAAACAGGAAAATAGAAATCATTGAAACTGAGGAGCATGGACAACAAATTAAAGAAAAAAAATAAAAGACTCAGAAACATGTGGGACAATATCAGTTTGTATATGTATATATATATATATATGTACGTATATATATACATGTATGTATATATATGTATATATATATACGTACATATATATATACATATATATGTATATGTATATATATATACATATATATACATATATATATGTATATGTATATACATATACATATATATGTATATGTATGTGTATATATATATATATATATATATACACACACACACATATACATATATATATATGATTAGAATTCCAGAAGGGAAAATAAAGTGTATGGGATAAATAAATAAATAATGGCTTAGCACTTTTTAATTTGAAAAAAAAAAATAACCTACAGATTAAAGAATCAAAACAAACCCCAAGCCAGATGAAAAAAAAAAAAAAAAAAGCCACACATAAACACAACATAGTCAATCTACTGAAAGCAAAATATAAAGAACATTTTAAAAGCAGACAGAAGGGGATACCATACTACTTACATGAGTGACTATGATAACTATGGCCTCATACTTTTTATTAAAAAAATGAAATAAATCATTAAAGACAAAAGAAAAAAATTGAAATGTTGAAATGGAATTTAAAGCCCAGAAATAAGTGTTCTCCAAATGCCATTCAAAAACAGAGACAACATAGAGATATTTTTTCATGAACAAAAACTCAGAGAATCTACCACAAGCAGTTCTGCACTTTATGAATGTTGAAGCAGGTTAGTTAGGCTAGATGATATTGATACTAGGTAGAAATTAGCATCCATACCAACAAATAAAGAGGGCTGAGTATGGTAAATATGTGCCACATACAGAAGTCTTTTTTCAAAAATCAATTTTTGAATTTCTTCAAAAGACAATTGATTATACAAAATAATATATTCTCAAAGAGAGGGAGGGGGGAAATGAAATGTATAACAACTATAAAGGACTAGAAGGAAATGAAAGTAAACCAATGTAAGTTCCTTAAATCATGCATGAAATAATCTGCAAAATAGACTACTCTGACACATACTGTAATTCACATAGAAACCATGAAAAGCAGGGAGAAGCAGAGTGAAAAAAGCAATAGATGAGATAAAATGGAATAATAAAATGTACTCAGCTCAAAAGAAGGCAAGAAAGGAAGGGAAAAAAAGAAATGGTTGACAAAAATAAATAGTAAGATAGTGGCTATAAAACCATGTCCATAATTATGTTAAATTTAAATGGACCAAATAATCTAATTAAAAAACAAAGACTGCCATAATGGTTACACAAAGAATGACCAAGCCATATGCTGTATACACTAAGTATAAAGGCATAGAAAATTTAAAAGTAATATGCAGGGGTGCCTGGGTGGCTCAGTCAATTAAGCATCCGACTTCTACTCAGGTCATGATCTCTTGGTCTATGAGTTCAAGCCCCATGTCAGGCTCTGTGCTGACAGCTCAGAGCCTGGAGCCTGCTTCGGATTCTGTGTCTCCTCTCTCTCTGCCTCTCCCCTGCTCGCACTCTGTCTCTGTCTCTGTCTCTGTCTCTGTCTCTGTCTCTCTCTCTTTCTCAAAAATAAATAAAAACTAAAAAAAAAAATTTAAAAGCAATATGCAAAAAGATGTTTTGTAAACACAAATCATAATGAAGTCAGTGGCTTAATAATGTCAGATAAGATTAACTCCAGCATAAAGAATATTAACAGAGATTTTTTTTTAAGTTTATTTATTTATTTCGAGAAACAGAGAGAAAAAGTGCAAGCACATGTGTGAGTGGGTCAGGGTTAGAGAGAGAGAGGGAGAGAGAAAGAGAGAGAGAGAATCCCAAGCAGGCTCTGTACTGTCAGCGTGGAGCCAGACGCAGGGCTCAAACCCATGAACCATGAGATCATGAACAGACTGAGCTACCCAAGCACCCCAGAATATTAACAAAGATTTTTAAATGTCCTTTCACAATGATAAAAGGTCAATTTAGCACTAATGGGCAAAATAACAAGAGATAAGTAGGAAAATCTATACAACATCTAAAAGCCATAAATCAGGAAAAATATAGTTATAAATATCTTTTATTAAGGAACATTTTTGAAGGGATACACGAGAATCTGTTAACAAACCTTTATTTCTGAAATGGCAGGTTATGGATCCTGAATGGAAAAGATAGTTGTAATTTTTCTTGTATATATTTTCCTTGGTTTATATTTTCAAATATTTTACAATGTATAGGTCTCATTTCATTATATACATGTAAGTAAAAATAATAATAGTTCCTTCCCCTAAAAAGAATATATTCCTCATCTTTTTATCCCCACCATGATTTTTTTTTCATTTTTCAATAATATCAGCTAACATTTATTATGGAATTATTTTGTGTTACTGTATTAGTTTCCTATTGCCATTGTAACAAATTACCACAAATTTGGTGGCTTAAAACAACACAGATTTCTTATTTTATAGTTCTGGATGTCAGAAGTGGAAAATGGATCAGCACAACTTTGTTCGTTCCAAAAATTCTAGGGGAGAATCCTTGCTTCTCCCAGCTTCTAGAGATTGTCTGCATCACTCGTCACCCTGCATTATTCCAAACTCTGCTTCCATTCTGATTCTTCTTTCCCTGACCCTAACTCTTCTGCATCCCTCTACTCAGCACCTTTGTTATTACATTGCACCCACCAAGATAATATAATTATTATCCAAAATAATCCAGATAATTCTGGAATGACCTGTCCATTCAAAAACCTTGACTTAATCACATTTACGAAGTTCCTCTTACCAAGTAAGGTAACATCCATGCATTCCAGAGATTAAGACAAGGATATCTTTGGGGGGCATTTTCTGATATCCACTGGTAGGCATTGTGCTTATTGCTTTTCATTCATTTATTTCACTTAATTCTCATAAAATCTTTATGAGCTCTGTTCTACAGAGGAAACATGTTGAGGAGCTTTCATGGAGTCACAGATGGAGTTAAGAAACTGGGAAATGGGAACTTCATCCAAGTGACTCCAGAACCTTTCCTCCTAACCATTATACTATATACCTTCATTATCATATTGCTTTTCGGCATAGGTAGTTTGTGATGTTACATATTACTTTTTATTGTAATTTGCAAGTGACATATTACATATTTTAAATAGGACACATGGCATCATATTAAGTTAAATCAAGATGGATAAACTATTGACTGTAGGTTAGCTCTGTTTTTCTTGACCAACCTTATCAACTCCTTGAAATAACTTCGGTTTCCCAAGATCCAAGGGGCCATATAAAAATATCTGTGAACCCCCTTACCACATTAGTCTATATGCTTCAGCCAATCTTTGCTATCTAATGATCCAAGACTTTTCTGCAAAGAGCAGGTTTTGTAATTCTGTAACTGTTCACTTTTCTCACTTTCTTTATTTCACAGAATGGTGTTAACTCTTAGGCAGAAATTAATTTTCAAGCCCACTCATATATTCTGCCCTGGCAAGTTTGGAGGCAGACAACTGACCCCAAAGTTATTTTTCACCTTAATGTAATAGGATGATTCTAGCAAGTCTGAGTATATAATACGGACACTGGATGGTAGTTGACAATTTGCCAGAAGCAAATGCAGGTTTCACTTCTTGTTCAGTCCCCGAAAACTCACGTTTGGAATATTTTATTTGTAAATCTACTAAGGAATTCCTCCTTATGACTAGCTAGATGTTTTACATCATTATTTTGTACAAAACCTCAGTTGCCACATCACTTTCAAGGATTTGTTCTATGACATCATTGTGGTTTGGGAACTGCCCACGTTGCTCTACATTATGTTGACTCATATTCATATTTACTGTTAACTTTTAGTATAATGCCAGTTTTATTAATGAAACTATATATATATATATATATATATATATATATATATATAGTCATTTTGATGAAAACCACTTTTAAGATTAGGGTAACTTTGATGCCAAAACCATTGATGCCTTTGAGCTTTGGAGGTACGTGAACTTTTTGTTAAATTAAAACTATTGGTGGTTACCATATTTTGGAATTACTCAGAATTCACTACTAGGCCCTTTTCTCATTGTGTATTTGCTTTAGATCATAATATGCAATTTATATGCTGATGATTGTTCAAATTTGGACTTCAACTCTAATCTCTCTTCTCAAGCTTCATATTTGTACATTCCATTTTGTACTCAAAATTTCTTTTTTTTTAATGTTTATTTATTTTTGAGTGAGATAGAGTGAAAGCAGGGTAGGGCAGAGAGAGAGGGAGACACACTCTGAAGCAGGCTCCAGGCTCTAAGCTGTCAGCACAGAGCCCAATGCAGGGCTTGAACTCACAAACTGCAAGATCATGACCTGTGCCGAAGTTGGACGCTTAACCAACTGAGCCACGCAGGTGTCCCTCAAAATTTGTAACTATTTATCTCACATCTTCACCTAAATTCAACATGCTTTATAAATAAATATATATATATATATATATATATATATATATATATATATATATA